>NC_048218.1:38356054-38378906 GCF_002007445.2 Ailuropoda melanoleuca
CCGGGATGTGCTCCCCACAGCCTGTGTGCCAGCCCTCACTTCCAGGGCCAGTAAGTCTCTGTCCTTTGTGCTTCTAACACTGCCCGCTGCCCCTGGTTCCCACGCATGCTCCCGAGCTCCCGAGCTCCCTGTTTCAGTATGGTTCGCCTGTGCTCTGGAGCGCCAGTTTTCAGTCTGGTCGCGCTTGCACTCCTGAGCTCTCGGTTTCACTCTAGTTCGAGTGTGCGGTCGGGAGCTCCTGTTTTCAGTTTGGACACGGGCGTTCCCAGGCTCACTGTCTCAGTCCGCTCTCTTGCGGGTGCTGGTCTGAGAGTCCAGCCCGCTCCCCAGCACAAGGGGCTATCGCTTCCTGGTGCCTGAGCGCAGAGACTCCCTCCCCCTTCCCTTTATCTTCCTGTATCTGTGCTCGGACTCACAGCTCCCCGCTTTGTACCTCAATACTCAGCACTGGAGATGTTCATTTGTAGAGATCCAGATGTATCTTCCTGCATCTCAGGCTGATTCTGTGGGTGTTCAGAATGGTCTGGTAGATATCCTGTTCGACTCGGACCAGCNCTGAGAAAGGGTCGCCTACTCCTCCTCCATCTTTTCTCCTCCTTGCAGAAAGTGGTTGCCTTTCTGTTCATAGAGTTTCTGCTACTCTTTTCTTCATTCTCCAGTTGCATTCATAGGTATTCGGAATGGTTTGGTAGCTCTCTCGCTGAATTCCTGGGACCAGACGAACTTTAGGTCTCCTGCTCCTCTGCCATCTTGGAACGCCGAGCTGGAGCTCAACTCCTGTTTTAAACTGGGTTCCTTGCAGAAAGTGGTGGCTATTCTGTTCTTAGAGTTGCTGCTATTTCTTTTCTTCATTCTCCAGTTGAGTTTGTAGGTGTTCAGAATGGTCTGATAGCTATCTAGCTGCATTCCTGGGACCAGTCGAAATTTAAGCCTCCTGCTCCTCCACCATCTTGGACTCCTCTTCCAAGCTCTTAAATTCTAATGACCCGAACCGCTTGCCTCATTCCCCCAGCACGAGGGGTGGTGGCTGCTCCTGGCAGCTGCTATCCTTGCCAGCTGTCGGTGTCACAGAAACGTTGCTCACTTTCTTCCCTCAATTCTTTACCCTATTAGAGCTGCTTGAGCTTGCTATCAACTTCACCTTGTGTTCTTCAGGTCTAGAGTAGAGTGTCTCTCACAACACCCAGACTAGTTTGAACCCAATAGTGCTTATTGAATAAATGAAGGTGACATCAGAAAAAAAAAAAAATTAGACCAGAAACTTAATAGATGGTGAGCAAAGGTCACCCATAATTAGGAATTGGTCATATACTCATACACACGCAAATATACAATGGAACAATTCAGACATAAATAATACTAAGAAGAAATTCATTGTCTCAAAAGTGTAATAGAAGAACTTTCTTGGGGACTAATGGGTAAAAGATCATTCTAATGTAGTTAAAATCCTTAACTGTAGAATTCTTAAGTGTGGTTTTACTAATTTATGAATATAGCCCCACAACTTGAAGTAGGAGCTTCTAAATTCCTTTCTAAGCCTATTTCTGGGCCTGCTGCAATGAACAGATGAGATGCATATATAATTAGAGCTTTCCCTTGTGTATATTAAATTCATTGCTAAAACCTCAAATAAAGTGTATTCTCTTAAGTAATACGATAGATTCTGTTGATTATTGAATTGCTGATAAAAGAAAAAAACATAGTAATCATATATAATATAATAAAAACCTCAGTTAGATGAAGGAATGTATTGCAAACCAGCACAACACAAGGCATAACTGTGTGGAGTGAGTTGGTGTATATCTGTGTGGGTGTCTTTCCATGACACCACAACCCAGATGAAGGAAAGAAAAAGTTCACTGTTCTGACGACCTTTTAGAGGATGATCTTCCTTGGTGACAAGGCAGTGTCAACATTTGATGTTACCCTATGGGAACACAGTTCAAGGTCCCAAGCTCCTTTTGTTTTGTCAGTTCTTCCTTCAGAGCCTGGTGTTCAGCAAAGGGGAAAGAGAATGAAAGAGGTTAATGTGGTGTCTCTCCGATTGGATGGGGGCCCCCAAATGTGGGGTGACCAGATTGGGTGGAAGTGGGGGCTCCACTCGGGCAGTGAAAGAATTCACCTGAGGCAGAACAAAGGAGATAGAATATTGTCGAAGATGGTGCAAGGGCAAGACAGAAGAGGAGAGGTTGTCTGCCACAAGGCAGTGAATGGGTGGGGGCTGTACTTAAAGGGGGAAGGTGAGGAGCTATGGGAGCATATGGAACTTTCCTTTTTTGGTACCTGTGTCCAGGTGTAAATAACCCATTGGAAAGCTAGAGCTTAGAGATATTTTAAGGTGGGTCTCCTGATGAGCCTGTCTGTATTCAGCCAGGGGGTTGGGGTCACTGTGGGCCTTCTCTAATTCCACTGTTAAGACTGTTGCCTAAAATCAGCCTCTACAGGTAGCATTTGACTTCCACTCACATTCCACTGGCCAGCATGCCATGACCTGGAGAAGGAGACTGGGAAATGCAGTCCAGCTGTATGCAAGTTTGGGGAGCAGCTGGCCATACTGTGCCACATGACCTTTGGGTTTTGTCATATCTGTGTGGTGTTACACAGTGTCTTGGAGTATTTTGCTCTACCCAAGTCTCATATATGCTATTATTTATTTGGTATGTTTTACATTCACTTATTTTTTATACTTCAGGGTATATTTCAGAAGAAAACTCACAAAACTGTAATTGGAAAACCAAAGTGAAATATCCATAAATAGAACTTAACTATAAAAACTAATGTACTAAAAACAAAACAATGTTATAAATTCTAAGCCTCTGGGCTGAGGCTGGCTCTTTCTTTGATGAAAATGGGGAGTAGAGGGCCAGAAAGAGGCACAGTGCCTATTCTACCAATATCAAAAAAGTATTTTTTTTCCATTTTACAATTCTGAATTCTATTTGTTCTTTTTTTTTTTTTTTTAAGAATTTATTTATTTGACAGAGAGAGAGCACATGAGCGGGGCAGGGGGTGGAGCAAGGAGAGGGAGAAGCAGACTCCCCGCTGAGCAGGAAGCCGGACAACAGAGGACTCAATTCCAGGACCCTGGGATCATGACCTGAACTTAAGGCAGACGCTCGACTGACTAAGCCATCCAGGCCCCCGGATTCTATTTGTTCTTGATTGTAATGTTGTCAAAAATGTTCTCGTTTTCCTAGCCTCTCACTAATACACCATTTTCAAATTTTCCATGTAATTTTGAGTACAGTTCTAAGTTACTTTTTAAAAATCCAATATTCTTTCAATAGCAAACTTTTCTATATGATAATGACAGATGTATTTGGATTCATTCCTGCCACCTCATGTTTTGTCTTTCACACTGCTTTCCTCTTGTTTTATTCCTTTCTTGATTTGTTTGAATGGTTTTCTTTTTCTAAATTTCATTTTCATTAACGGAATTGGGAATTACACAGACGGTTCCTGTTCTTTCATTAATACACAAATTTATATTTTTTTAGCAATATCTATATTCAATTATAGCAACATCTAAAAGTTATAATTTTAGGGGTGCCTGGGTGGTACAGCGGTTAAGAGTCTGCCTTCGGCTCAGGGCGTGATCCCGGCATTATGGGATCGAGCCCCACATCAGGCTCCTCCGCTATGAGCCTGTCTTCCTCTCCCACCTCCCCCTGCTTGTGTTCCCTCTCTCGCTGGCTGTCTCTCTCTCTGTCGAATAAATAAATACAATCTTTTAAAAAAAAAATTTTAATTTTAGCTATAACTAGGGTTGATCTTAGCATGGTTTTAGGTTTTATTTACTTTGGTTTTTACTCAAAACTTCATCCCAGTCTCTAAATGTTGTCATCAAGAATTTTAGGACCATGTTTTTCACTGTTTTTAAGCATTACACATCAACAGTATTAAAATCTAACTGTGGGGCACCTGGGTGGCTCAGTCGTTAAGCGTCTGCCTTCAGCTCAGGTCATGATCCCAGGGTCCTGGCATTGAGCCCTGTGTCAAGCTCTCTGCCTGCTTCTCCCTCTCCCATTCCCCCTGCTTGTGTTCCCTCTCCAGCTGTCTCTCTCTGTCAAATAAATACATAAAATCTTTAAAATAAAATAAAATCTAACTGTATTCATGTTCTGCTCTTGTATATCACATCTTCTGTTATATTCATTTGAAATTTTTTGTTATGTATTGTCATGTGATTATTTCAGAGAGGTTCTGCAGGTGGTGACTTTTGGAGCCTTTGCAGGTCAGAACATTCTTTTTGATTTTACATTTAAATTCTAGTTTGGATAGGAGTGCCTAGCTGGCTCAGTCAGTGGAGCATGTGACTCTTGAGCTCAAGGTTGTGAGTTCTTGCCTCACACTGGATGTAGAGATTACTTTAAATAAATAAATAAATTCATTCATTTGTTCGTTCATTCATTCATTCTAGTTGGATAGGTACATACCTGTGATTTCAGAATAATTCATACTCAGCATTTGGAAGGTATTTCTGGAGTATTTGCCAACAACCACCAAGCGATTCTGCAATTCTCAGTGGACACCGACTGGGTGTCCTACAAATTTAACTCAATTCTGACACTACCTGGAGAAAGCATTAGATCCCACCAGTTAACGACTCAGTCCTAGAAGACTAACCTCATGTCAGATGCCAATCACAAGTTCAGGCTGTCACTTGTGCTTCCGACAGACTGGTTATAAATGGGAGGTTCCTGTGACCCTCTCCTCGGTTGCTTTAATTTGCTAGAGGAGTTCACAAAAGTCAGAGAAACATTTACTTACGTTTATCTGTTTATTATAAAAGATACCGATAAATAGCTAGATGAAGAAGTACATAGGTGAGGTCCAGAGGGCTCTTAAGAGCTGGAGCTTCTGTCCCCTTGGACCTGGGACGCAACACCCTCCCAGCACATGGGTGCCTTCACCAACCTGGAAGCTCATCAAGCTCATCAAACTCAGGTGTGTTCTAAAGGGTTAGCCGTGAATAACAAAAGACACGCCTACCTCCTAGGAAATTATAGGAACTTTAGGAGCTCTGTGCTATGAACAGGGATAAAGACCAAATATATTTCTTACTATGCCACAGTATTGATCTATTGACTTCTATTACCCAGTATTTGGTATTACTCGGTACTGAAGTACTCCCCAGCTCCTGGAGGCATTTTCTGACCTCCCGACACAATCTCAGGGACTGTCATGGTGCCCCTAGAGTGTGCAAAGCATCATTTCCTGTTTGGATAATAGTTTTCCTTTTGGGGAGCTTTCAGAAATTTTTCTGAGTCCTAAGAATTCTGAAATTTCACAAGTAATTGTCTAAGGCAAAGATTTTCATTGTGTTAACATTGGGAAAAAAAAAACATTCAGAGCACTCTTCTAAATCTCAACATTTGTGGTTTGGGGCATCATGGAAAATTTCCCTCAGTTGCATATTTGATTATTTGTCCCCTTTAGATTCCCTTTTTCTGTCTTTCTGGAACTTTTATTTGATAGGCAACATACATGCTCACCTACTCTTTCATGCTCTTTGCCTTTTGCTCTTCAATTGTGGAGACTTCTATAACTTTATCTCCCAAATCATTTAGTACTGATTGTCCATTTTCATTTAGAGGAACTATTTTTTTCTCTGATTGCGATCTTTTTGTTGTACCCTATAGTTTTGTGAATACAGTGTTCTCTTGTATGATATCCAATCTGAAGATAGTTCATTTTTTAAATGTTCTCTTTTGGTGTTTTGAATCATCTGATGCGTCATCTTAGTCAATGTTATTTAATGCCTTTGGTTTTGTCATATACCTGGTAAACTTTTTGACTGATGCACTAAGTTAATGAGTAAGTTGGTATTATGGTTTGAATTATGTCCTTCAAAAAGACACATTGAAGTCCTGATCCCAGTACCTGTGAATGTGACTTTATGTGGGAATAGTCTTTGCCGATGAAATCAATTTAAGATGAGATCACTAGCTTAGGCCCTAATCCAATATGACTGTGTCCCTGTAAGAGGGAAATTTAGGGGCTCCTGGATGGCTCAGACGGTTAAGTGTCTGGCTCTTGATTTTGACTTAGGTCATAATTTCATGGTCCTGAAATCCAGCCCCACACAGGGCTCCATGCTGGGTGTGAAGTCTGCTTAAGATTCTCTTTCCATCTCTCTCTGCCCCTCCTCCCTCTTAAAAAAAAAAAGAGAGAGAGAGAGAGAGAAGAGGGTAATTTAAGTACAGGCACACTGGGAGAATGTCAGAATCTGACAACAGAGGCAGAGATTGGAGGGCTGCTGCTGGAGGTCAAAGATTCCTTGTAAGCCACCAGAAGATGGGAAGAGGCAAGGAAGAATTCCCCCCCAATAGGTTTCAGAGGGAATATGGCCTAGTTGACAGCTTCAGTTCAAATGTGTAGCCTCCAAAACTGTGAGAGAATATACTTCTGTTTTCATGCATATATGCATTCATATATATGTACGAAGAGATTTATTATAAGGAATTGGCTCATATGATTATGGAGGCTGACAAGTCCCAAGAACTGCAGTTGGTGAGCGAGAGACCCAAGAGCCAATGTTGCAGTTCCAGTGTGAATATTGGCAGGCTTGAGACGCAGGAAAAGCTGATGTCCCAGCTCAAAGCAGCCAGGCAGGAAGAAATTTCCCCTCACTTGAGGGAGTGTTAGCTCTTTTGTTCTATTCAGGCCTTCCAGTGATTGGATGAGAGGACAACCTGTTTTATTCAGTCTACTGATTCAAAAGTTAGTGTCTTCCAAAAACACCCTTGCAAACACATTCAGAATAATATTTGACTAAATATTTGGGCATTCCATGACCCAGTGAAGTTGATGCATTAAATTGACCATCACAAATCTGCCCCTGGTCACCCTGGCACCCATACACATCTCATTAAACCGTACTTAATCTTCAAATAAAGAAAATAATAAGGTCCTAATTCCACCTAACATGACACAACTATCCTGTGTACAACCAAAAACATACTAAACCTTCCTTAGAAGAAAAGATTAGGTCTTGGAGTGAGGTTTACTCTTCTCTTTAATATCCTTTAACTTAAATTCTATGATATAAAATTAATATGTAAATAGTATGATATAAAGGCAATACATTTATGTACCATGATAAGGGAATAGGAGAAGAAAGAAAACAAAGAAATAGATACAGATATATAAACACACAAATGTATTTGTAGCAAAAAAAAGAAAAAAAGAGGAAATAGTGATAATTACAGTCTTCATTTCTGTGTTTGGTTTTGTGATCATTGCTGGTATGTATAACTATCTTCTTTCACTGCCCACTCTGTATTCTTTATCTTCAGGAGTACCACAGGTGGTCATGTTACCTGGTTGGGAGACCCAAACCTTCATTTCTGAAGGGTTTGGGCCTTTAGTGGCCCTGCCTGGATTAAGTCGTCAAAGTTTTCCATTGACCTAAATCACAGGGCATGGCAATACTAAGAGATACCCTAAGGGATCTCTGTATACTTTTCCTTACCTCCATTGTGGAGGAGCAGTCCAATTCCCATTGGCAGTCAGACTCAATTCACCCAGCCAGCACAGTAACTCCCTTCCTTGGCTATTGATGCAGAGACATAAGAAGCCCAAAGTGGCTGGGCTGTTGTCTCAACTTCCAGTTTAATAGAACATCATAGTTGTGTCTCCTGGTGGAAGCATTCCTCCCTTTGGAACTAAGACATCTAGGCCAGCAGGGCATAAAGTCATGAGAACAGGAAGCAAATATTTTGCTAGTGGGTCACCAGGGGTAATAATAAATGGCACCACTCCCATTTCTACTCCTCGATTCCTGCATTGCTTGTGGGAGAAACAGTACCATATATCAGATGCTGATTTAGGGTACATAAAACCTTCTGGAGAACATTTCCCCAACCCTGTAAGGTATTGCCATCTTGCTAGCCTTATTAGCCATTTACCCTGCTGATTACTCAGGGACAACATCTCCTCTTCGTATTCATTCACTTCGAGCTTGCCATTTTTCTGGATCCATTCTGAATTCTCCAGTGGTTTTCTTCAAAGCATTTGGGCTTTGTTTTTTCTGTCTCTTACTTCTCAATCAATCGAATACAATCTACTTTTCATCATCTATACAATTCAGTCCTTCCATTATTCAGAGATTCCTTAAGATGTCTTATCTGTTCATTGAAGCCTTTCTTATTTTATAATGCTACAATGAATTTCTTCTTAGATTTTAAGGGATTTGAGACATAAAGGGAAGCAAATATATGTGTTTGGCTTGTTATATCTATCGACTCTCTGGCTTTGATATTTAAATGTCACATATTGAGACAAGAAACAAAGGACTTCTAGTTTAAAATGGTGAATTAGTGGGGTGCCTGGCTGGCTCAGTACAGCATGCAATGCTTGACCCTATAGTTGTGAGTTTAAGCCCCACATTGGATGTAGAGCTTACTTTAAAAAAATAAATAAAAATATTTTTTAAAAAATCAAGAAATACTTATTTTAAAAAAAAAACCAAAACCCTTGTCCAAGTCTTTATTTAAAAGAAAGGTGAATTTAATCTCCTTTGTCCCATAAAACTTCACTAAAATAAAAATATATAAAAGTGTATGTATGTGTGTGTACATGTGTATAAAACACAAGGACAAATGAAATGGAAAAGGACGCTTGATATATGATAAATTTTGCCAACTTTTTTTTTTTAGAGGGGGCGGGCAGAGGGAGAGGGAGAGAGAGACTCTTAAGCAGGCTCCACACCCAGAATGGAGCTCAATCTCACAACCTGAGATCAAGACCTGAGCCTAAATCAAGAGTCGGATGCCTAACGGACTGAGCCACCCAGGTGCCCTTTTAAAAGACAGAGTGTGGTTGGGTGGGGAATAAGTGACTGACTGCCTGGAGTGGAGGAAGTGCCTAAGTTATTCACTCTATAGAACCCATCAGAGGGGGCACCTGGGTGGCTCAGTCGTTAAGCATCTGCTTTCAACTCAGGTCATGATCCCAGGCTCCTGGGATGGAGCCCCAGGTCGGTCTCCCTGCTCAGCGGGAAGCCTGCTTCTCCCTCTCCCTCTGCTGCTCCCCCTGCTTGTGTTCCCTCTCTTGCTGCGTTTTTCTCTGTCAACAATCTTAAAAAAAAAAATTAAAAAAAAAAAAGAACATGTCAGAGGCTCAGCACTTAAGCTGAAACGAGGCCCTCAGCTTGCTGCAGGCCCACTTCCCTAGACCACGCAAATAGGGAGGCATTCCCCCACTCATGCATCTCCACCTCTCACCCATCAAAGGACCAGAAGGTTATTGTCTGGAAAATCTGAGCCCGAGAAACTCTGGATTCAAGAAAGTCAGTCAAATAGAGGCTAGTAGGGAGGCAAGGGGCTAACAACATGGGATTAAAAGAATTATTACATATTGACCAATAAACTCCTGTATTAGATTCCTCATGCTGCGGCAACAAAATACCACAAACCACAAGTCAGCAGCTTAAATAGCAGAAATGTATTGTCTCCCAGCTCTATAGACTCAAAGTCCAAGATTAAAATGTAGGCAGAATAGGTTCCGAGTGCTGGGAGGGAGAATCTGTCCATCTCTTTCCTGGCCTCTGGTGCTTTGCTGGCAATCTTTCATGTTCCTCAGCTTCTGCGGCATCACTCCAATCTCTGCCCTTATCTTTACGTGGCATTCCTCCTGTGAGTGCATGTCTATATTCAAATTTCCCCTTTTCACAAGGGATCGTCACAGCGAACTGGGGACTCATCCTATTCCAGTATGACCTTACCTTAAGAAGCTGCATCTGCAGTGACCCTATTTCCAAATAAGGTCACATTCTGAGATACTGGGGTTTGTTTAGACTTCAAAATTTGAATTTAGGGGTACATAATTCAATCCATAGTAGTTCCCTTACTCATCCTATTCTCAGGATTCCAATAATTGGGTATTCTATACACATCTCTGTCACCCCTCTCCCTGTGTGTTTGAGAAATTGAAACCACCTAGATAAAGATTTTAAAAAACTGACATTTGGAGTTCTTCAAAGACTGTGTTTTGCTTCTGATTATTCTACCTGTTGTCCAGTCTCACCCATGCGTACAGAGATTGCAGTCAGCTCCTTATTTCTTAAATATGAATGAGCATCCTAGAATCACTAGATACCTAAATAATATTTCCAATAAGGAAGAGACAGATTAAAACAGTCAGAAATAGAAAGGCCTGTAGGAAACAGATACAAAGAAGGATCAGAAGAAAGCTTTTTAAAAAATTATAATTAATATTGACAGAGGGATAAAATACTGCAATCATAAATTGATGGTTTTTTTTTTTAAAGTAAATGCTACCCCCAATACGGGATTCAAAGGCATGACCCCAATTTCAAGAGTCATATGCTCTACCAAATGAACCAGCTAGGAGGAGACCCTGCAATCATAAATTTATAATGGGATGCTATGAAAAGGAAATGTTTACAGAAAAAGAAAGAGGTCTTAAAAATCAAAAGCAGGGTAGAATAAATGAAGAAGAGTAGATTATCAAAGAAATATAAGTATAATATGAAATATATATAATGAAACATATATGAATATATGAAAATGCATATACATGAATCATATATGAACTATAATATACATATATTTCATTTATTTCCCTGGAGACCTTCCTTTCCAACTCTTTTCCCTCTTGCTGCACTCTTAAGAGTGTGTTTCTCTAGGTCCAATACAGTAGTCATCTCGCGATGTCTCTTCACTGCTTTTCTGGCAGTAAATATTTACAATCTAAAAATAACGTAAAACCACCTTATAAACTAAGAAACAAGTTTGAAAAAAGCTCTAGACTTATTAATATAACCATAGATGATGAAAGACAATAAAGCAATGACTTCAAATTATCAAAGAAGATTATTTTCAATCTTCTTGGCCAAAATTTTGATTAATTGTGAGGCAATGATGAAGTTATTTTTAGTGACACAACATATCAAGAAATAAATCTTCCATACATTCTTTCTTGGGAAGCTTTTGGATGATACGCTTAAACCAAGCAATGGACTATGCAAAGCATAGGTTGTGGACTACAAGAAAGGAAGACCTAGCCAGACAAGCAGCAAAGCAGCAAAGCAAAGAGACATCTAAGGATGACTATTGTTTTGGACCTAAAAAAAAAAAAAAAAAAAAAACAGATTCAAATTTGAGCAGGAGGAAAAAAGGCTAAGAAAGGTCTCTGGGAAAATAAATAGTATTAATAGATTATTTGACATATTTTTACATTACAAAGGTATCTGCCATAAATAGGTATATAGGTATTTGCCCTATCTCGGTGCAATGGGGAAAAAAGGGAACATAAGCAAAAGAAAAAATGATATAAAATGATAAAGTTTTTTAAAAAATCAAAAAATTGTTTGAGAAAGAAAATAATCACAGTACACTATCGGTTCAGTGGTGAACAGTCATTTACATGGCCATAAAAATAGAAACATTTTTTGTTAATTTTAATTACATAAAAATCCTATGGTGAGAGAAAGTGGAATGATGGTACTGGAAAACAACAAAATGTTCATTTTTAAGCATCATGGCTAAAATGAATAAATTAAAGTTGTAGCATAAGCATAGTATACTGAAAGTAGAAGAAACAGGTAAAAGAGTTCAAGGTAGGTGATGGGAGAATTGAAGAATAGGGAAGAGTGAGAGGGTGAGGCAGGGATTATTGATTATAAATCATTTACATTATCGGATTTTTAAAACTATATGCATGCATTATTTTGACGAATGTAACAAATTTTAAAAAAAGAATATAGAAGCAAATAAAATACCAAAATATGCTGATTATAATTTGAAAACATATTAATAAATGTTATGTCTTTCCCAAATGTGGTATGATGATTGGTAATCTACATACAGCCCTAAGAAAACAATTAAGTTGATCGGGTATTTATATTATTGCTTCATTGTTGATTCAAGTTAAACACAAAAGTCAACATGATGGGCACATTTACATACACCTAATGAGTTTAAGGTTAATTGCAAAGGCAGAGAATTTTATTGTAAAACCTATAGAAATGTAGAATCTCATCATGTTTATGTATAAATCCGTGAGGGTACTGGTTGCAGCATCCTGACAGTATTTGCAATTTTTTTTATTTAGCCTTTTAACCATTTTTAAAAATTTCTTTATTCATAATCTCCACCCAACGTGGGGCTTGTACTCACAACCCTGAGGTCAAGAGTCACGTGTTCTACTGAGTGAGCCAGCCAGGCGCCCCAGTATTTACAATTTGAATTACAGAAATCTGCTCCACCCTATGGGTATACATAAAAATGTGGATTAATAACTACATGGATTGTAGACATGAATTTCCTACTTATGACTCTTGTGATGTCAGTGAGTTGATAATATTTTGTTTTAGCCAAAGGTTCAGCATTAAGAATCTACAAGAGGAAGAGATGAAGAAGCATTAGAGAAGAAAGAAGGAAATCTGATAACACAGAAAGATTAAACAGATGGCCATTGGTATAGGGAAAGATTGCACCTTGAATATTCTGTGTCACTGTGATACTGAATAGTAAAGAAATTACTGTGTGCCAATAAGCAAGGGGATGCGAGGCAATCCCCTACTAGAAAGAGTTTTCAAAAGACTGTAAATTTCAGAATAGCTACCTTCATGGAGAGGAATGGAGTTAAATGACAAACAATTACCAGACATGGAGTTTCAATCCTGATATAATGTTGGTTTTCTGAAACAGAAAATAAAAAGTGTTTCACAGACATTGTAAGTTACAAAGAACTACCTGATGATATATTATGACATTTCTCTTATTCCCATTAACTGGGAATTTGAAACACGTTGTTGGGGGTTTAGCAGTGATTAAATTTACATTTGTTATAGGCATTATTGAAACACGGTGGAGTAATGTATACAACTACTATGAACAACTAGAAAGTTTAGGCTATTTATAGAAGAAAAATACAGGGATATTAAAGTCGTAGCTTTGAAATTAACTCCCCAGTACGTACTTAGTAATGAATAACTTGGAAAAAAGAAAGGTGACTAAACTTTGTAAATGTGCAACTAAATTTTATGAAAGTAAATTTTAAAGAACTCAACCAAAAAAGATGTTTTAAAATATTTGTTCAGCAAATACTTTAATATTCTCATTAATAGTGTAAATGAATCATGTGATATTGCTATTCTTCATGGTTGGCTGTAATTATTGTTTGCAGGTTTCAATAAAAGTCTACTTCTTATCTCTACACACACATGTATGCGACAAGGATAACTTTGCTTGTTGTAAATAAGTCAATACACAGGGATGTAAAAATGCAAGTATTCTCTCTCACCACATTCAGTATCACCATGTCAGCAATCCTGGCATATGGCACGTGCTGAACAACTCATACAAAATGCACTTCTAGAGCAGTGTTTTTTTTCTCAAAAGTGAGGAAATACACTTTATAATTTTTTTCTTAGTTAATATTGTAGATATCTCTTCAGATCTATACTCTTAGATCACTTGAATAGCTTTGTAATATGGATGTGTCATAATTTTTGGACCATTCCCCTATTGCTGGACATTCATAGTATTTGCAGTTGTTTATTATTATAATATTAAAATGAACTTCCTTTTCATATATCTTTACATATTGACTATTTTGTTCCATAGGATATATTCATAAAAGTGGAATTTGCTAAATTAAAAAGAATACCTAAAATTATTATTGAATAGGTGCTACATGAGCAACGTAAGAAAAAAGTCAGAGAGGAAAAACAAATATAAGTACAATGTCTCCCATAACACATTGATTCATTTGATGCTTAAAAAGAAAAGTTTGGAGAATCTGTCATCTAATATACATACCAGCCCAGGGCATGGGATTATGATAATCATTAGTTAATGTGTGATTAGGTACACCACTGAGTATTGATATCCAGTATTCAATGGAGCTCTTGATTTACCATGCACATTGCATTAAAATGTGTGGCAGGTTTGTATTTTACAGGTATTTAAATTGGTCAATCCATTGCTTAATAGATTTTAATCTGAAAATATATACTTTGTGGATTACAAAAACTACCAGATTTTCAATGGATATGCAGACCATTTAGCCCACAAACTTTCAATTTTTACTGCTCTTCTTATACAAAATCAGACTTTGAGAATCAAAACAAAACCAGTGATAATGGTTTGGCTAACTAGTCTTATGACAAGTGCTTGAAGTAGCTGCTTAGAAAAGACAACAATATGTCCCCCTCTGCCCCCATCACAGTGTTATGATAATGAATTATGATACTGTATTATCACTAGAATGTATGCTCCTTGAAGGCATAAATTTATTTTCTCTGATGTGTCTCCAGTAGCTAGGGTAGTATTAGGATAGGATAGGGACTCAATAAATACTAGTTGATTGTTTATTATTCAAATCTAACCAAGAACTTAAAGACTTTTAAATGATCTGATTCCAACATTGAAACAAGAGGGAGGTAAGAGACCTTCACTGTATATAGTATGTATATAAAACAATTGAAATCAAGTAACATTGAGAGGGTAGTCAGATGGAAATCATGCCCTACATTATCAAGTGCATCAGATCACAAGGAGTCCTATTCTACCACCTAGTTTTAGCTTTCAGAGGACTAGGTTAGTTACTCTGCTCCCAGGAGCCTCTTTGCATCATGACATACTGTATTACAGGTACATAATACAACTCAACTTACACATAGACAGAAAAAAAACAGGAACTGTTATGAGACCCAGAGGCACATATATTCAACTGGTTTACATTTAATAAAAGTTTTGATGAGATTCTTTAGGAAAAGTAAAGATAGTGTTGATTCACTAAACTGGATGCATTAGTATTGACTGATTTTTTTAAGGTCCTTTCTACCATTTTGATTCCAGGAAATATAAATACTTCATAAATTCATTAATTTTTTGTCAGACAGAAGTGAATAGGAGAAATATATGCCCTCAAAACTATGTAAAACTACTAATAGGCAAGACAATTTTCAACTTCTTTGCATTTTTTCACCCCCAGGGGTGAATAAGAATATAGCAGATCTTTGAAAAACTAATGAAACATATGAAGTGCAAATTAGGCCGTTGTCTTTCATAAATAATATTTCTAAAAGAAAATTAAAATGTTTCCAATTAAAAGCACTTACTAGGTTAATTCAACTATTACCTATGTAACTTTCAAGGAAAAGAGCTATTTGTAGCCATGGTATGTATCTGATTTGACAAAATATATGCTTTTACATTGGCCATAAGGGCTAATAATCCTTTTGAGATATAAGTAGTAGAAAAATAAAACTCAATTAGTAAAATTGTTATTTTGGAACTATATAATATGTTACTTAAAAAAATAAAATATAGGGCGCTTGGCTGGCTCAGTTGGTAGAACATGTGACTCTTGATCTTGGGGTCACTGAGTTTGAGCCCCATGTTGGGTGCAGAGATTGCTTAAATAATTTAAAAATATAGATGTTACTCACAAAATGTGTTTTCAAAAACTTCTGAAAACAATTTTTTTGAAATTTATTTCTAAAAGTCATAGAGATAAAACTTTAAAAGTGACACATTTATACTAAGGATACATGTGTGAGAAAAAAGAATAAGCACGGGAATACAAAAATAAACATAGTAAAATTTTAATGAATACAGTATTCTGGATACAAGTAGAACATCACTAGGTAAGAACTGTGTTTGTCTTAGAAGTCTAGGCTGGTATGGATTGAGATAAATGGTTTAGGGCAGCCACTTCACTATTCACAAGTTAATCAGTGCTGACCAGAAATTAAAGCAATTTATTTTAGGTTAAGATTTTCAATGAAATTATAGGATGAATCATCTATTTAACGAGTATGTTTTAAGGTGATCTGTACTCATTTAGAGGCAGTTGGGGCAAGTCAAACCACAGAGAGCCCTCACAAAGACTAAGCACCAAATGACGAAATGTTTGTGGCTTTCGTTTTGGGCCACTTTAAATTTTATTTTGTTTAAATGTGTTTTCCATTAACATTCACATACAAATTCTTTCAGGCAAAAGTTTTAACATGGAACTTTCTGCTTGGAGATCTTGCCAACTGTTACTTACAATAGGTTTTAAGCAATGAATACTTCAGAACAATCCCAAGCCGATACTTAATTGGTTACAATTGTAAGATGCAGAGCTTTTTCTTTATAGTTTTCTGGTCCCCCAAAATTCAGTAGGGCCAAATGCACTAAATGGAAGTAGCATTTGTTTAAAAAAAAAAAAAGGCTTAAAGATGATAATGAATAAAATAACTATTTAGGCTCTCATACACAATCTTTCTAAATTTTCACCCTGTAAGAAATGATTACAATGTCCTTCAGGCTTGCTATATGCCCCACAGAATTAAACAAAACAAAACAACAAGGAATTTAACATTTCAACAAGCTAGTAACTATTTACTGTAAGCATATAGTGAAATTCTGGAAGACATACTACCATACTTCAAGAAAACACTATTAACAGGTAAGCATGTGTTGAAGAAGGCAGTTTATAAATGAAACATTACAAATCTTATGTTTATGCATACAACTTATAAAATAGAAAAAGTTGCTATTTTTCCAATAGTACAGCATCACACTAACACTATATAGTTAAGATCGAAAGTTTCTGTACACACATCCACTACACCGCCACAGCAGCATACGCCTTAGACATTTTCATTTGTTATCCAACATACGCCAACCATGGTTTCAAGGATTTGTACCAGTTTGAGCAGGCTAAAACAATCATTCTGCCTTATCTATTGAACTATGAGACAAAGTTAACCGGTTTCAGGGAACAAAAAGTTTCATAATCAGTAAACAAACATATTAAACTTCCACAACAGGATGGAAAATGCTTCTAAGGACATGATATAATCCTAAGAGGAGGATGGATTATGCCCCTAGATGGGAGTATGTGGGAATAGTTAGGAGCCTAGAGAAATACATTAAGACATATGGGACCTAAATATCATCATCAAATCAGTTAATAACTACTAGAAACTCAAATGTGAATCATTGGCTTTTCCTGTGCAACATCATCCAGTTTACTGCTTAGGACTACTCAAAACTGTTCTGCCACTATGTGTTTGCTGTTAGTGCAAATTAATGAAATAGGGAGCAATCTGAATCACATGGAATTTTGAAAAATTAGAATGATTGTATATCTAACCTTATTTTTTTGTATTCTCAAAATGCTATAAAACTCAATTATTTTCCTAGCTTCTTAGATCTTCTATCATCTTAGATAATTCCAATTAAACATGGTTGCCTGCAAATTCTTTCCAGGGGAAGTAAAAGCAGAGTACATTTTCGTTGTTTTGCTGCTGGTCTCATGTATGTGCTTTAGCAATGACAGCACTGCTCCAGGCATCTAGTGTGCTACTTCACGTTAACTAAACATGAGAAAAACTCGGAGTTCCAATTTTGACAAGCAATTTTTTTCTTTTGGTGGCAGGCTTATTTTAAAATGAAAACAAAACAAAAACCCACATAAAATCTAAAAATCATTGGGCATTTTGACAACCTGAACTAGGAACTTAGTCTGTAAAAAATTCAGACATGGGAAGCTGTTTCTGAAAAATATTACCTTTCTTATTCACTTTGGTTTTTTTTTGTTTGTTTGTTTTAATGAAGATTTGTGGTAACATGACCTCAAAGAAAATTCCAAGTCACATAGGGTATTCATGTCAGTACTTTGTAATAGAAATATATTTTATAAGTATTTTAAACTTGAATGTTTTCAAGGAATTTAAGATTCTTTTTAAAGCTCTAGTCCAAGTCTTCAGCTGTTTAGTTTTTAAAAAATATAATTTGGGTCTCCAATGGAGAGGACATAACTGGGCTAAGCTACTTTGATGACCTTACAGGATAGTGAGGTTCACATAGAGATCATTTCCTGAACATGGTTGACCTTTAACAGAATTGATTATTTCCTCACCCAAACAGTTATGCAGGATACTGCCAGATCTCCACTACCAAAATCTTGCCAGTTTTTCTAGACAATTGTTTACCATCCATGTTTAAAAACCTTGTACCACGAGAGGCAAAGCACATAAAAGTGAAAATAAGTAACTTGTTTTCTAGTCTATTTACCTAAAGTCTTACAAATCATATGGAAAAATTAATGTATAGAAAGTAATTTCCTTATTATCTGATCTGTCAGCCAAAAAGTAATTACTAGTTTTCTGTAAAAACAGGAAACTCAATCATAAAATGTCTGTTTAAATTAAAATGCCAATCTTGAAATCTTTTAACATCAAGAAATTAAAAAAAAAAGCAGCTTGCAAATTCAAGAGGGTGCTTGAAATGAAAGTTATGGTTCAAAAATTTGTTTATAGTAAGAGACTAAAATCATGTCACTGCAAAATTCCCCATGGCTTTTAGCACTGACATTGAAAGAAAGATTTTAGTCTTTTGGTCACTTGAAGCTGCTACTAAATACAATAAGTCTTTAAAAAGGGTCAAAAAAGACAGTGAGGAACTGAAGGATAACTACATCATATACACGCATAGTTTGAAATAAAGACAGTCATTTCTTCGAGGGATCTGAAGATATAAGAACAGTTTCCCACCATCCCTTCCTTTTTGAAGAGGATCCTCTAATCAGAAATAATTCCTTTAAGTTACTGTGAGTGGTGTTGCCTGGCAGCAGCTTCAATTTCCTAGGCTAGTGTTCAATCCAAGTAATTAAGTAATCTCACAAGGAATAATCATATATGGCAACAGGGTAAAAAAGCAGGGCAGTTCTTCCATGCACAAACATTTCAGGAGAAAAACCATCAATTTTAAAGATAACCATCGGGTTTCAGGTATCCTAGCACAGTCTAAACCCTAAGTTTTGCTTTACACCATTGGTGACTAAAATTAACAAGTTTTGCAGTGAGGTTTGTTTTTTTTTGTTTTTTTTTGTTTTTTTGCCTGCAACTATATACACATTGCAAAACTACTCTGCATCACATGATTTTAAATGAAATAAATATAAAAATGAACCACACAATCAACACATAACTTTAATACTCCACATTTATCTTGATCACAATGATGGTAACCTCCTTGTCAACAATCTTGTGAGTTGAGGAGTTGATTCTCATTCTCATATCCATCAGGCAGATATGCTCTCCTCAGCTGGTCTGACTTAGGTATGGAGCCTCCATTCTTCACATGGCGAGACAGGAAAGCACGGACTGCTGGGTGATCAGCCTTCTCAAGTGGGATGTTGGCTTCCAGGCACATTTTCACAAAGTCCTGGATAACACTGACTTTCTCTGTTTGCGCAGTACTGTTGCACTGAAGGGATGCAGTTAGGGGCCTCTGCTTCTTTCTCACATTCTGCTCTTCAAATTCTGCCTTCCTCTTGGTATGAGTCTTTGACTTAAGGTGGTCACTAATGGCAGACTTGCGAACATGATTCAGAACCACATTGCAAGAAGTGCAGAAGAGTTTTCCTCCATCTTCATGCAGCTCACCTCCAAACTCAGTGACTCGATCCAGGGGAGTCACATACAAAGCAGTCTTAGAACGGTTTCGAGCAGGTGGTGCTGTCACTACAAATCTTTCCATTCTGACTCTGAATAAGGTTCTTTCAAGACAAGAGAAACAAAAATCAGTGTTATAACAACAGTTCATTCAGGAAGTAATTAACAATAAAAAACAGGTATAAACATTTTAAGACTTAAAGACTTTAGAAAACTTAATTCAAATTAATAGACTGTGTGTCCATTAAGTCTTAACTTACCTGAAATATGTAAGGGAAGGCAAAACCAGAACAAGTTATTAGCAACAACTAGGTCCATTCCTTGAATTGATGAAATTCAAATAAATTAGAACTATGAAAAGAGAACTCCAACTAACCCAGATGTTACTACTTTTTAGGAAAACCTAATCCGATGTCAATATTTAGGGTATTAATTCTATTAACTCTCATTCAATGTAGATGTGTACTGAAGTTTAAAAGAGCTTCTTTTACCTTCACAGCTCTGGGGCAACTGATTTTAGGAACACAATTGTAGGCAACTGTATACAAAGTATGTTCAAACAAGTAGGCCACTAAACTGGCCTAATTCTATATGAAGATTTGTTCTGAGAAGAAAAAAATGAAGCAAAAACTGAAAAAAGAACACAGACCAACTGCAATTAACAGTAGCAACAATGACATTAAATGTTAAACCCAAGATCTAGAGCTCAAAGTAAGTCATTTTTTAATGCATATCTACCTCCACTGAGTTTTCTAAAACGTGATAATCAAGATAAGCTAAGTGCTTTTTCTAACACTTTCTCCTCTTTTTTCCATTAAAGACTAATACATTTGTTAATTATTTATTTCACTTATTAACTAGTAAGTTAGAACAAATCTAAGAAGTTAACACAGTGTCTAGTATATATGATAGGCGCTCAATCACAATTTGTTGATGGAATACTTTAAGTAAATGATTATCTTTACTATTTTCCCAAGTATTTAACTCAGAAGCAGCTTAATAATTTCTCAATTTACCCTAATAACAAATTTTTAGGATCTTTGCCAAAATTATAGCATTACATTATGGACACTGAAAACTTGAGATACCGAACAAATGTTGTCAGTGACAACCACTTGTTCTCTGGAGCCATGCCTTTGGGCTAAGCTCTGCCTATATATAAGAAATTAAAATGAAATTGATAGAATTCAAGGTGGAATTCTGTTCTCTATAAATACACTAGAGAAAAATTCCTAAGTACATTCTCAACAACTATGCTTTAAAAGTGTAATCAGGAGCGCCTGGGTGGTGGAGTCGTTAGGTGTCTGCCTTCGGCTCGGCTCAGGGCGCGATCCCGGCGTTATGGGATCGAGCCCCACATCAGGCTCCTCTGCTGGGAGCCTGCTTCTTCTCCCACTCCCCTGCTTGTGTTCCCTCTCTCGCTGGCTGTCTCTATCTCTGTCAAATAAATAAAATCTTAAAAAAAAAAAAAAGTGTAATCAGCAATAATGGAGTATTCTCTTAACCCATACTAGAGAACTCATAATTGGGTTACAGGAAATCTCTTAAGAACACTAAATTGCCAATGTGTTAGACACCTGTGGACATAAACTCAGAGATAGACTTAACGTTTTACAGAAATTCTGCAAAATATGATAAAGTTTAGGTTTTAATACATTTAATTCTATTTTTTTTCCCATTAACAAGTTATTCAATGCTTGACTCTCAAGTGCCAAATATTGTATTAGGCTATAGGTTTTCAATGGCAGACAAGACAGATATGATTTCTGCCCCAAAAATAATTAATATGAATTACCATTACAAGCTTGTACTTTAAGTCAATGGTACGTATTTTTAACTCCCATAGCAAATCAGTCAAAATTATGATTAATTTTGTTCTAAGCTAGTTGAAAAACATTAAATATCCGTGCCCAGGAATACCTAAATCTTTCGATGTGAAAGTCTTTTGTATTCAAATATTTGGATTTCAAACTTTAAAACAATAAACATGTTCATTATTCTCTGAATCGTAAAATGCTCAATCATTTGTGCTAATGTGAAAGGCCTATACATTCCAATGTCTAGTAACTTTCAAAAATCTGTTTCTGTTACTGCAGAGGCAAATATCCACCCAGTAGAGGATGCTCGACTTTACAGAGACCCGAATAACAAAAGTATTTTTCAACAGAAGGTAAAGATACCTTAAACGAGGAAGTTAAAAAGTTAAAAGCAGGAATTAGCCAACAAAAATGTAGCAGCAAATTATTTACTAGATCGAAATAAACTCAGAAGTTTTCAAGTTTAAGTGTTTACCCGATCAGTTTCCAGTTTTTTTCGTCTTGATACTTAGTTGTGAAGGGTCTCCAGCGCAAAACCAAAGACGCTTGAAATCCTGGCACTTTCGTTTGTTCAAACCCGCAGATGCTTTCAAATCAGTTTTTCAACAAGTGGTGGTGGGGAAATAGTTTCTGGGCTTGCACCCTATTTTCCCTGCGGTGCCGGGAAGTCATGCCTTTACTGTAAAACATGAAAAACAAATGGAAAGAAAAAATGGGGGAGGGGAGGGAACGAAGGGTAGATAAAAAGAAGAACAAGAACGACACAGCCACCACGGAGGTGTCTTTAAAACCGCTCCCTTTAGGTTAACTCCACACAACAAATCCGGATTCCAACGTTTACCTCAACACTCCTCAACCCAGTCCTTTCTCAGTTGTTAGCCCCGCTTTGCACCTCCTCGCGCGCCCCAGGCCCCAGGGTTCGGGAGGGGGAGGGAAAGGCGGGGCGCGGGACGTTCCCGGCGTCTAGACTCCCTCCTCCCGCGCCAAGCTCAGCACGCTGGCGCCCCACAACCCCTGCCCCGCTAGCTGGGCAGGGCCGATACCCAGCTGCCGGCCGTGGGCCCGGGAACTCGACAGCAGAGTTGGCGGCAGTCTCAAGAGAGGAGGCGGCAGACGCCTCCGCGGCGTCTGCTGTCAGGCTTCCCGTCTCCTCCCTCTTCCTCCCGCCGACAACGGCGCCCCGGCCCCGCCCCCGGCTCCCGCTTCAGGACGGAAGGCCCCGGGCCCAAAGCCCGCACCAACGGCCGGGCCCACCCTCGGCCTCCCTAGCTCCTCGGTACCGTAGGATCGGGGCCGCCGTTAGGGGAAGTGGACGAGACCCGGCCGGAAAGGAAAGGAGGAGGAGGAAAAAAAAGAGCAAGGGGGTGAGGGAGGAGGAAGACCCGCCGCCGCCGCCGCCGCCGTCGTCGCCGTTGCTCGATCGAGCCCCGCGGCGGCCGCCGTGTCCCCCGCCGCGCCCCGTCCTCTTGCGCCGCCTACGGCAAAGCTCGTAGGCGGTCCCCAGCAACCGCCGAGCAGCATTGACCAACGGACCGCGAGTCTATCAAACAGACGGCTGATTTGGCCAATGGGATTGGAAGGGTGGGCATGTGTATGATTGGCGGCTAGAATT
>NC_048218.1:38379644-38488251 GCF_002007445.2 Ailuropoda melanoleuca
AAAAAAAAAAAAAGTGTAATCAGCAATAATGGAGTATTCTCTTAACCCATACTAGAGAACTCATAATTGGGTTACAGGAAATCTCTTAAGAACACTAAATTGCCAATGTGTTAGACACCTGTGGACATAAACTCAGAGATAGACTTAACGTTTTACAGAAATTCTGCAAAATATGATAAAGTTTAGGTTTTAATACATTTAATTCTATTTTTTTTCCCATTAACAAGTTATTCAATGCTTGACTCTCAAGTGCCAAATATTGTATTAGGCTATAGGTTTTCAATGGCAGACAAGACAGATATGATTTCTGCCCCAAAAATAATTAATATGAATTACCATTACAAGCTTGTACTTTAAGTCAATGGTACGTATTTTTAACTCCCATAGCAAATCAGTCAAAATTATGATTAATTTTGTTCTAAGCTAGTTATGAAAAACATTAAATATCCGTGCCCAGGAATACCTAAATCTTTCGATGTGAAAGTCTTTTGTATTCAAATATTTGGATTTCAAACTTTAAAACAATAAACATGTTCATTATTCTCTGAATCGTAAAATGCTCAATCATTTGTGCTAATGTGAAAGGCCTATACATTCCAATGTCTAGTAACTTTCAAAAATCTGTTTCTGTTACTGCAGAGGCAAATATCCACCCAGTAGAGGATGCTCGACTTTACAGAGACCCGAATAACAAAAGTATTTTTCAACAGAAGGTAAAGATACCTTAAACGAGGAAGTTAAAAAGTTAAAAGCAGGAATTAGCCAACAAAAATGTAGCAGCAAATTATTTACTAGATCGAAATAAACTCAGAAGTTTTCAAGTTTAAGTGTTTACCCGATCAGTTTCCAGTTTTTTTCGTCTTGATACTTAGTTGTGAAGGGTCTCCAGCGCAAAACCAAAGACGCTTGAAATCCTGGCACTTTCGTTTGTTCAAACCCGCAGATGCTTTCAAATCAGTTTTTCAACAAGTGGTGGTGGGGAAATAGTTTCTGGGCTTGCACCCTATTTTCCCTGCCGTGCCGGGAAGTCATGCCTTTACTGTAAAACATGAAAAACAAATGGAAAGAAAAAATGGGGGAGGGGAGGGAACGAAGGGTAGATAAAAAGAAGAACAAGAACGACACAGCCACCACGGAGGTGTCTTTAAAACCGCTCCCTTTAGGTTAACTCCACACAACAAATCCGGATTCCAACGTTTACCTCAACACTCCTCAACCCAGTCCTTTCTCAGTTGTTAGCCCCGCTTTGCACCTCCTCGCGCGCCCCAGGCCCCAGGGTTCGGGAGGGGGAGGGAAAGGCGGGGCGCGGGACGTTCCCGGCGTCTAGACTCCCTCCTCCCGCGCCAAGCTCAGCACGCTGGCGCCCCACAACCCCTGCCCCGCTAGCTGGGCAGGGCCGATACCCAGCTGCCGGCCGTGGGCCCGGGAACTCGACAGCAGAGTTGGCGGCAGTCTCAAGAGAGGAGGCGGCAGACGCCTCCGCGGCGTCTGCTGTCAGGCTTCCCGTCTCCTCCCTCTTCCTCCCGCCGACAACGGCGCCCCGGCCCCGCCCCCGGCTCCCGCTTCAGGACGGAAGGCCCCGGGCCCAAAGCCCGCACCAACGGCCGGGCCCACCCTCGGCCTCCCTAGCTCCTCGGTACCGTAGGATCGGGGCCGCCGTTAGGGGAAGTGGACGAGACCCGGCCGGAAAGGAAAGGAGGAGGAGGAAAAAAAAGAGCAAGGGGGTGAGGGAGGAGGAAGACCCGCCGCCGCCGCCGCCGCCGTCGTCGCCGTTGCTCGATCGAGCCCCGCGGCGGCCGCCGTGTCCCCCGCCGCGCCCCGTCCTCTTGCGCCGCCTACGGCAAAGCTCGTAGGCGGTCCCCAGCAACCGCCGAGCAGCATTGACCAACGGACCGCGAGTCTATCAAACAGACGGCTGATTTGGCCAATGGGATTGGAAGGGTGGGCATGTGTATGATTGGCGGCTAGAATTCTCCAGTGAAAACTGGGGGCGTGGGTGGGCGGAGCCGGAAGTAGAGCCGGCCGAGAGGCCCCTGTCCGGCTAGGGCGGAGGGAAGGGGGAGGGAACTAGAGGAGGAGGAGGTTAACCGAGGCAGCTACAGCGGCGGCGGCGTAGGGGCTGGTACGCGCTGGGCGGCGAGAGCCTCATGGCGGAGGAAGAGAGCGATCAAGAGGCCGAACGCCTCGGAGAAGAGCTCGTGGCCATTGTGGAGTCCCCGCCAGGCCCTGTTGGGTTTAGAGCTGCGGGCGACGGCAGAGGTGGCGCTGGCGGCGGCAGCTGCGGTGTCGGCGGCTTTGGGATCAGCAGTCGGGATTACTGCCGACGCTTCTGTCAGGTGAGGCGCCCGTTGGCCGCCCGGACTTGTCACCCGGGTCCTGGGCCTCCCTGCGTCTCCTGGCCTTCTCGTTCTCGAATCAGGGCTGTGTCCGGTGTTCGCTTCCCCAGCCCAACAAGGAGAGTGAAGCTCCCTTCTCCACCTATCCGGCTTGGGGTGGGGGGCAGGGAGAGGGACTGGGATGACCCGCGGGTTTAGGGTTGCTGAGAAAGTGAGAGTTTGTCAGGGGTGGAGGGGTTGGAGGCAAGGAGGGTCAGCTGGCAGGAAGGCTGTGTACTGACATGCCTCCTTTCCTCCAAACAGACCCCTTTCTGCCCGAGGGTCCCGCCTTCTTGGGTTTCCTACCCTCTTCCTTCTCACCTCATTTGGAATCTCTGGCAACATTTCCTGCCTTCCCTTCTCCGCCCCTTGCCCCCCGTATTCTCCCCTTTTTCGGAGATGGGTGGCATGCCATCTCTCTACCGCCCCCTCTCCTGTCATCGCCACCCCTCCCCCTTTGCTAGGGTCTCCTGTCATCCCCTCACGAGATCCCACTGGGCCAGTTCTCCAGTTGGTTTAGGCGCTGACCCACTGTTAGTTACTTTTTTGGGAGGTGGGGTTAAGGCAGTGTGATTGCCATCTTTCCTTCTCTTACCCTGGTTCCCCGACACGCGTACTCTCTTTTCTAATGAACTGCTGATGGAGAAAGTAGTTTTCCTTAAACTATTGCTCCAGTTACCTCACCACCCCCTTCCATGTTTTAAATTACAATGTATTTGATGCAGCCTGTAAAATACAGTGTCCGAATGGTGACGATAAATTATTTACTTGGTACTCTGCCACTACGATTTGATGTAGTTTAAGCTGTTTGACCGTAATAAAATATTAGAGCGACAAAGTACTTGTCTAGGGGTAAAATTTGTGCAATTTACATTCACATCTACGTGTATTTATAGTTTAAACATTTCGTTCTCATTCACAACACTCTCGTTTTGCGAACTGTTTTGGATTTTTTTTTAACACTCCATTCCATTTTTTATTTGTTTATTATCTTGTATGTATAGGGTTCAAATTATTGCTCCACCACTTCCTAGTTGTGTTACCTTGTAACCTAAGTAACCTACAAGTTACTTAATCTCTTTGTGCCTTAGTTTCCTCTTCTGCCAAATAGGGAGAGTAATTAAATGAGTGAATATGTAAAGGATTTGAATCTTTTACATATTAATTGAACTTAGCTATTAATTTCATTGTGGTAACAAGTAGGAATAAAGTTAACAAAAAGTGGGCATTGTGTTTGCTGAAATTTGATTTTATGCTTTTGCAAGCATTGAAAGAAAAAGGATGGAGTTGACATTTTCAGGTAAGCTTTTAACACTTTAGTTTAAATCAATTGTTTTTTGATTCCTCCTCCCACCTCAGTAGATAAGTTGGTTTGAAGGTGGAAATTGTCCTGGTATAAAGTGTGTCAGTTTTCTTTGGCACTGCTCTCTATTTAGTGACTTTCTTGAAAAAAAATTTTTTTTGGTATTGGCATTCACCACTGGATTTAGAGATTCAGTGTCTTTACAGTACTTATCTTTTAACTGTATGTTTTTCATGTAGAAACCATGTTATAGGTAGACTTTGTATCTATAGTAATTTTAAATTTCTGAAAATTAAGTTACAGTTGATTTTTTAAATATATTCAGTGGCAGAAAATCTCTTCATTTTTATCTATGTTTGCTTTTTATGTAATTAATCAGCAACTTGATTTTCTTTACATTTAGCTTTGTTAATTTATTTGATCAGATAACTGTTAATTGCTGTAGAATTTGAAGTTTTGAGGGCCAGAACGTTTTTGTTGAACTTTTAACTACTCTTCTGTATCTTGAAGTCAGTTTTAAGAACAGTGAGTAAATTTAGCCTGTAAAATACAGCATCTGAACAGTGACAGTAAATTATTTTAAGAACAAATGAAGTGGAAGTTTCTATAAAACTTCACTACCTCCTAAATATCCAAGAAAATAAACTAAACAGGAAATACTTAACGAATTTTTATATTGCTAAGTTATGAGTTAAGTTATACTGACATACTTTCATGTTACCATCTTCTACCTGAAACCTCATTACATATTTCACAGTACTCTAGATTACCAGTAGATCTGTTCTTAGAGTTCCTGTCCTAGTTCCACCTTGCAAGTGAGCTTTGAAGTTCTTTTTTGTATTAAAACTTTAAGATGGAATAAAGGATTATCTGTATTAAGTTGAAGTTTATCCATTGATTAATATAATTCTAGTATAGTAGTTCTGTTTTATTTGCCAGTAAGGGAAGCAGTGGATCATATAACTAATTCCCAAAGGTTGTTTTTTTTTTTAAGCATTTGGTTTCCTAATATTTATTAAGAATAATATTAAGTAACGTATATTTATTAGTAAATTACTTAATCATGGGTAATCTATAAAATGGATAATATACACTTGGGTGGGTGACAGTTAACTAAATATATGAATTATACACAGAACCTTGTGGTGTTGAGAAGAAAGACTCCAATTTATCTTCCTTTTAGAGAGAAATATGAATCAAAATTTCTTGGCAGTTAGTTGTGTGAGTGAGGGGAGAGAGGAAGGAACACTTGAAGAGAAGTTCTTTTGTCTTTTTTACAACAAGGAAAAGTAAAACAGAAGACAGTAGGTAATACATGTGATAAATTATGCCTATACCCAATACTTTGATATACTTTTCTATTTGAGAAGCAATGCTGGTAATTATAAAATCTTAAACTAAGGGAATAGCCCTTGAGGTTTCAGCTAATTTTTGAGATGATACATTTGAGAGATTGAAAGTGTTGGTTTCCAAATAGTTACATGGCCTGATGTTGGACTAACTGCTTGTGTCACATCCTCCCTTGGCTCTTATTAGTAGACTCTGAACAAATGCTTAAATAGAATTGGCCCTTAACTGATATTTCATTTGCTTTAAAGAGGAAAGGAGGGGGAAAAATAATTTTCATTGAGGGCCTACTAACTCTTAGGCCTTCACATTGGTCTTATTATGCAAGTTACATAATTGAAATGGAGGCCTGAACAAGTTAACTTGTCTTCAGTTCCAATAGGTGTGCAAGCTGGGATTGGAGCCCAGCCTTCAATTTCTACTGAAAGGTAGATTGAAATTACAAATAAATCCTCAAATGATTAGGGGTGCCTGGGTGGCTCAGTTGGTTAAGTGTCTGCCTTTGGCTTAGGTCATGATCCCAGGGTCCTGGGGTCGAACCCCACGTCAGGCTCCCTGCTCAGCTTCTCCCTCTCCCACTGCTGCTCCCTCTGCTTGTGCGCATGCTCTCTCTCTGTCAAGTAAATAAATAAAATCTCAAAAAAAAATTCTCAAATAATTATAAAATGAACTTTTTTGGGCAAGTTGCATAAAGGGGAAAAGTAGTTACTGGAAGTACTCAGGGAATCATGGATGAAAAATTTTTAAAGTATTCTTTCATTATATGTCACAGTATAAAAAATATTTGAAGAAATAGTCAGATAATTATTATTTCTCTGACTTCTTTGGTACTGTGAACTATTTCTCCAATACTTGGATGTTGTAATAATTCGGCTTACCTTGTTGCTAGGTATATTGAAATGTTTTCATCATAAGTTGTATACTAACAAGGTACTTTGTTCTTAGTTTAGTGCCAGAAAGAATGTAGTGAATGATAAATAAGTATTTCTGGAAATATTTTGATATGTTGATTAAAGTAGATTTTAAATTTTTTTTTTTACTATACTAGGGTTAATAGCCATCCCATGAGGATGTCATGAGTAGAAAAGGAGAGAATGAACCTGAAGTGCTCAGTACTATAGCGAGCACATAGGCAAGATTAAATAGATAGAAGCTATTAATGTTTCTGTCATGCGAAATCCTCTGAAGGTTTAAGAGGGACGTTAGAGGTAATCTAATCTGTAAGTCACTTATAGTTTGTATCCCACAATAAAATTGAGAGAAAATTAGGAATGTTACATTTCTAAAATTCTGTTATTTAACTAGAAGACCCTGATGAAATACTAAATGATATGCAAAACAACTACATGTTCTCAGAGATTTTGTTTTCTTCAGGGGACCTTCATTAAGTCTGGAGATATTTTTGATTGTCTTCATTGGGGGATTGCTACTGGGATATTGTGGGTAGAGGCCAGGGAGGCTGTTGAACATGCACAGGGCAGCCCCAACAACAAAGAATTATCTGGCCCAAAATATCAGTAGTGTCAAAGTTGAGAAACCCTACTATACCCTTACTTTGGAACTCAGTGGATACTTTATGTCTGTAATACTGATACAAATGGCAAAAATGTATTTTTTAAAATACATGCTAATGTCTCTTACTTTAGAGAAATTAAAATTTAAGCTTTTCTTTTAATGAGTTTTATTTATTTAAGTAATCTCTACACCCAACGTGGGGCTTGAACTCAGGACCCTGAGCTCAAGGGTTACATGCTCTTCCAACTGAGCTAGCCAGGCGCCCCAGAGAAATTAAAATTAATTGTTTTTGGAAAATATAGTCTTTATTTTTTAGTCTTAATATAGAATTTACATAGTATTTATAGTTCTTTGAGTAGTTTCTTAGGGTAAAGAATACATTATTAATAATTCTTGCTATTAATTGGAATTATTTTAAATTTATTTTGAATTTTTATAAATGTTTCTTATGTATTTATTTTAAAAGGTCTTATAGGACTTAAATACCAGGAATTGCGTTTTGCTTCTAATAGAGACCTGACTTAAACAGCTTAAACGGTTGTATACATTTATTTTTTATGTGAAAAGTCTTGAATGGATAGTATAGGAATGATCATAGTACCATCATTTGCTTTTTCTTATCAGTCATCCTTGTCTTATCTCAAGTTTACCTCAAGACTCAAGATAGTTGCTGGAGTTCCAGATATCACATATGAGTTCTAAGTAGCAGGAATAGGGTGTGTGTGGGGTAAGCCAAACATATATTGCCCAAATCCTTCTCAGTGACTTCCATTTCCATCTTGTTAGCTATCCCCATTTGAAAAAAAAAAATGTTAGGACTTTTTTGTATTGTTTTTTTTGTATTATATTTCCTGATAAACACGTGTCTGTGATTCTACTAGTAAGGGAGAAGTAAACAAGAATGCATATTAGAGAGGCAACCAGTCCCGCCCCCCCCCAACAGCTTATCATAAAAAGCATCCGTCATACCCCGTCCTATTCTTAACCCACATATTCCCTGGAGGCAATCACTTGCAACTCTTTTAGCTCTTACGATTTTTACCTCCATGTTTATAATTTTTTTCCTCGTTATAGATATGATCAGTTAGCTTAGTTGTTGGAGGAGGTAGGGAGTACCTTACCGAATCACTGTTCAGTTTGTACACTTTGATTTTACACCCCTCCCCCCTTTCCTCTATATCGCTTCCCTTTCTTCTAACCCCTTCCTCCCTTGCCCTGTCATTTCTGAGTCTCTTACAGTTCAGCCTCTTCAGAGAATGCAGAATTTCCATTGATCTAGTAGGGGAAGAGATCTAGGGGAGACTTTGAACAGATCTGTTTTTCACTCTCACCTCCACTTTTGGAGATAATGTGGTGTTTCAGATTCCTGAGATTTTCTGGTGTTTTCAGTACAAATTAACTTGTTCCTGAATTCCCTCCCTCCTTTCTAAATAAGAGCTATCTGAATGTTGTCATCTCTTTTCATTGTTTTCCTCCTTGTGGGTTTAGGTCTTTTGAAACAAAAATATTTATACTCTTATTTCAGTGGAGTTTTCAAGTGGGAACAGAAATAAATGTGTGTTCAATCTGCCACATTTAACTAGAAGTCTCAAGTTAGTTTTTCAGCTCAATAAGGAATAGACATGAAAGATGATGAAAAGGAAAAGAACTGAAACTAATTCAGAGTGATTTATTTACTTTTGAAAAAGAGTATCCTACTTCCTGATGTACTCTGTAGTGAAGAGCTAGAAATAATTTCATCACACAGATTTACTTTGTGTGTTCCTTATGGCAAAATAATTTTTATTACTAAATTGCAAATTAAAATTTTAGCTTTTTTTTTTTTTTAAAGATTTTATTTACTTATTCGACAGAGATAGAGACAGCCAGCGAGAGAGGGAACACAAGCAGGGGAAGTGGGAGAGGAAGAAGCAGGCTCATGGCAGAGGAGCCTGATGTGGGGCTCGATCCCATAACGCCGGGATCACGCCCTGAGCCGAAGGCAGACGCTCAACCGCTGTGCCACCCAGGCGCCCCTTAAAAATGGTTTTAAAAATTTGACACATTTGAGCCATTTCCAGTGTTCATAAAAGGTGAATTCCATGGAAACACATTAGTTTATTATAATTAGGAAAAAAAATAAAATGAACCCTTGATCTTGATGGCTATATTTGGGGAGCTAAATGCTTTGTTGATGTTGTTTAATGCATTTTAGGTTGACTTTCAGAACTGAATGGTACTAATTGTTCCTTATGACATTATTTATGATAGCAAATCCTTGAAAATAACCTTAATGACCAAAGTTAGGGGAGTTGTTACATGTAGTAGAATCCTATGTTCTCCTAACAGTTATATTTTTAAATATTTATTCATATGGGAAACAGTTCATGGTATAATATCTACTGAAAAGACACAGGAAGCAGTAATTTCACCTTTGTAAATAAAAGACTGAAAAGAAATATACAAATTGTTAATAGTGAATAGCTTATTAGGGATAAGTTTATAGCTGAATTTGATTATTTTCTTTACACTTACTAATTTTTTATACTTTCTTGATTAAACCAACTACCTTTATAATCAGAGGAAAAATAAATTATAAAAACATTTTATTTTTTACTCTTCCTACCTTCCTACCTTATTTTTTGTGAAGAAATGCAGTAAATGCCAGATTTCTTGAGTATGATAAAATGTTAACTCCTTGTTTCCTAAGAATATGTAAATTTTTAAAAAATGAATTGGTTAAGTGAACTTACAAAGGTCATTTTAGGTTAACCAATGAAACCCTAAATTTAAATAACGTCTTTATACACAATCTTGCATTAAAAAATATGTCCAGGGGCGCCTGGGTGGCATAGTGGTTAAGCGTCTGCCTTCGGCTGAGGGCGTGATCCCGGCGTTGTGGGATTGAGCCCCACATCAGGCTCTTCTGCTATGAGCCTGCTTCTTCCTCTCCCACTCCCCCTGCTTGTGTTCCCTCTCTCGCTGGCTGTCTCTATCTCTGTCAAATAAATAAATAAAATCTTTAAAAAAAAAAATGTCCATATTGCTTTCTAATAACGACCCATCATACTGGCTTAAAAAAATCAATCACAGTTTTAATTTTGTAGATTAAATGGTAGGAGAAAATATTTTCAAATGAAGTTCATTGCTTTTAAGTATTTTAATGGATACCATCGTTTTGCAGTTCTGCCAAACAGAAGTGAGGCACCAGTTATACTATTATTGTTGGCACCGAATCTTGATTTTTCTGCCAAAAGTGCTAAACTATACCTTAGCAATTACGAACCAAAGCAGAAAAGAGAACCTTAAATTAAATTTAAGAAAGCTATGGTAAAATCACTGTCTGGTAAGTTATTTGAAAACATAAATAAGATTGGTAAAATATAGTTAGTTGGTACACCATTTTAAATGTATATTAATATGTAATGGTAAGGATAGTGGAACATTAAAATCTAAGGTAATAAATTAAATATTAATTCTAGTTAAATTGTAAATCATTTATAGTAGCACCTAGTCTAAATTAGATAGTATTTTTAAGTTTTGTAATTTCCAGTAAATCTAATACTAGATCGGTAACCTTTAGCTTTCATATAATATATATCACATTGATTTCTTAGCTCCCTATTTCTCTGACTGGTCAGCTCATTATTTCAGCAGTATACTCTATTCACTTTGGGTCTGTTCCTAGTATGAGGCCCAATCAATGTCACCTGGTTAGAGCCATGGTGGAATACTGGTGGCAAAATCAACATGAGAGGAGTTCTGTCTGTATAATTTGTTACATAAGATTCTAAAGTCTAGTACACTGACACTCTGTACCAAGCACTGGGTACACTCAACTCTTCAAAGCAGAAGTGAATATGAAAATAGCTGAAAGGCTTTCCATCTAGGCAGTAGGAAAAAAAGTCATTGATATTACAGATGAAGCTTGTCAGTTACATAAGACACTGGGTATATAGTAGTAAGCAAACAGGCATTGTCCTTGTTTTTGTGTACAGTTATAACTTTGATAAGTTCTATGAAGAATAGGTATACAATACTATAAAATAGGGCCTAATAAGAGCTTGCCTATTTTTGGATTCTTGGGCAAGCTGAAGTCTGCTGAGATTTTTTGGTTTAGTTTGAACATGTTGAGTTTAAGATACCTTTCCTCAGCCAAGGAGAGATCTTAAAGATAGTTGGATTTACAGAATTCAGAGTGCAGAGATGAGGTCTGGTTATCCTAGCTATGTGGATGAATGGTATTTGAAGCCATCTTTATGGATAAGCTAACATAGGGAGATAATATGGAATGGGAAAAGAAGGAGGACTTAGAAATGAACCTTCAGCAACTCCATAGTTAAATTTCCTGGTAGAAAAGATTGAGTCTTCAGATGAAATCTGAGAAGGATTAAAGAGGTTGGAGAATACCAAGTAACTATGGTGTCAAAGAAGTCAATGGAAGAGAATGTTTCAGGATGGAGTGAATGGTACTTGACATTGAAAGCTATTGAGATCCAACCATTGGATTAACATGGAGAGGTCTTTGGTGACTTTAAGCAGAGCTGTTTTAATGTAGTGATGGGAGCAAAAATCAGAGTGGAGTAGTTTGAGGAGTGAGAGGCAAAGAAAGAGAGACAGTAAGTATAGATAGCTTATAAAGGAGAGGAAATGATATCAGTAGAAGCTGAAAAGCTTGTGGATTAAAGGTGAGTATTTAAAAAAATACAGAGGTGAGAATTTGGCATGTTTAAAATCTGATGAAAATGATTCATTTGAACGGATGAGGTAAATCTACAAAAGAAAGAAGGGATAATCTATAAAATAAGATTTCAAAAAGGGAAGGAAGGTTAAGATTCAAAGCACAAAATGGAGGGGTTGCGTTATGTAGGAGCTTTGGGGTATCAGGAAAGTTCATGTGTTGAGAGTACGTGATGCTGGTTGGAGCTTTAAGGTAAATGGAGGTCTAAAATCGTAGCTTCTTAGAGAGAGGTAGGTTGAATTGACCTACAGAACCATTTGAATTGGCTGATTATGTATGTAGAGTGACCACTAGTCTGTACTTTTGTTCAGCAGTGCTCATCTGCATAGGTGAAGGCATGATTAGTTATATGATTAGTTATATTCATTTTGGGTTGAATGTTATGTTGTAATTGATCAGTTAATTAGCTTTGAGAAAGAAGGGCACAAGCTACAAGCTCATTTTCTGGCTCCGTTTGTGGTAAAACATGGTACAGAGAAGTGAAAGGAGGAAAGAGAGAAGGAAGAGAAGCGGTTATGTCAGTATGGGAGCCCCTTTATCTACGGTTTCATTTTCTGCGATTTCAGTTACCTGAGGTCAGCTGTGGTCTGGAAGCAGATGATCTTCCTTTTGATATATTGTCAGAAGGTCAGTAGTAGCCTAACACTGTGTCACATTACTTATGTCATTCATCTCACTTCATTTCATGACGTAGGCATTTTATCATCTCACATCATCATTAGAAGAAGGGTGAGCAGAGTACAATAAGATATTTTTGAGAGAGAGATACCACATTGTCATAACTTTTGTTAAAGGAAATTGTTATAATTGTTCTGTGTTATAATTAGTTATTATTGCTAATCTCTTTTTGTGCCTAATTTATAAACTAAACTTCATTATAGATATTTATGTATAGGAAGAAACATAGTATATATAGGATTTGATACTATCTGTGGTTTCGGGTATCCACTGGGGGTCTTGGAATGTATCCCCTGAAGATAAGGGGGGACTACTATAGGTATTGATAGGTGAACAGCATTGCTCTTTATACAATGGAAACACGTGTATGTGTATAAGTGGGTATATATAATGTCCCCATAAATGTGTATACAGTTTATTAATATATATTTCTATAACTGGAGTTTACTAAAATTAACCATTGTATATTTTCAAGTTGAAATGTTCTAAATACTCCCTAATCACTATTGTCATTGATTAGATGTGTGTGTCTTATATTTTTAATATCTGAAAGTTTTACTTATTTTATTGGAATGTTCTATATATGTATATATAAGTCATATTTTGAGTGTTTTCCAAGTATCAGGTGCTGTGATAAGTCCTTTCATGTGTTTTATCACTTAATCCATTACCCTATAGGTTTGTGCCATTTTTCCCATTTTACAGATCAGGAAACTAAGACCAAGAGAGTAAATGGCTTGACTAAGGCACTGTAGCTAGTTGGTGATCATCGGATTGGAATCTGGCCAGCCTGTCAAGAGCCTGTATGTGTACTTAGCCATTTCAATACACACATACATTATACTGTACCTAGGAATATGCATTTGGTATCTATTGTAGCATCTGTATATATGTAATTGATAAAGCAGTTATGGACTGAGTAGAAATAGTTATTAAAAAAGACTGAAGGCAGCAGAAACTAAAGATGTTCATGAATGTAAAAGAGAAAAAGATCAAACTTAAGCTATTGGAAATTCCCTTTAAGAAGTGATTCTCAAACCTTTTATTTTTTTTCCTCCCAACCCACCTAAATGGGATATACTTCTCTCAGAAGCAGTGGCTCACTATAGTGTTTATTTTTAAAATGCAAGAGTTGTGATGATTGCAAACCAGTAGAAGTTATTTTACGTTACTGTGTTTTGAAGGCAGCAGAGTATGGAATATGTTTTAGATATTTATCTTCAATGATTAAATTTTAAAGCATCTTTCCATATTACTTAGATATAACCTTGCACAGATGTGGAATTCTTACTAATCCAGGGTACAGTGAATATGCATTTTTCGGCTTAATTATCTATCCTTTTACCATGCCTTGAAAACTCTTGCCTAAAGATCTCTCAGGTAAAAGTAAAGTCTAACATTTATAGTCCATGCTTATGAGGGTGTAGTGAAATGGATAGCTCATTTTCAGCTGGTGGGGAGTAAAAATCACCACAACCTTTCTGGACTACTATTCATTAGACTATATTACAAACATTAAAAATAATTTTTACCTTTTGGCTTAGTAATTTTCGATAAAGCATTAACTTTTGAGGAAGTATAAATTTGGATATAAAGGTATGCATTATAACATTAATTGTAATTAATGAAAGGAATAAATTGAAAATGGAAAAGCAACCAGAACATCTAAAATAGTTGAAAACTTTTCAACCCTCAAGAACTATTAGTTAGCCTTAAAAAACGATGTGTTCAATAACTAATGACCTAGGAAAATATAATAATACAAAAAAATTTAGGTGGAAAATTTGTAACAGGATTATATAGTTCGGACGTAGGCTAGTGTAGTCTCACTGTGCTTACATGTGGATTTTAGAGAGGGAAAGTGTGGTGAAGATAAATGAGCCACTTCATTAGAAATAAGATTTTTTGATGATAGAATATAGGAGCCATTCATATACTTCAGAAAGTCTGTGAACTCTCTGAAATTATTTGCAAAAAGTTGTATTTGCCATTTCTTTGTTGAGTAAGTCTGAGGTTTTTTTTGTTTGTTTGTTTGTTTTGGTCTGTTTTTTGTTTTGTCACATTCTCTTTAAGAATTTCAAAACTTGCTAAAAAAACAAACACAACCCAACAACAGTCCAAACACACCAAAAAGTTATGAACCTTTGCTGTAAGCCATTGTGACATAAGCAGCATTGCCTGTTTTTTATAAATAAAACTTTATTGGAGTATGCACATTCATTTTTACATTTTCTGTGGCTCCTTTCATGATACAACAGCAGGGTTGAGTAGTTGGGATAGAGGATGTATGGTGTGTAAGCTGCTTTTTGGCTCTTTAAGAAAAAGTATGTCAGCCCCTGTCCTAGATTCTCATTTATTCTTTGCAACAACCCTGTGAGATAGGTGCTATTTTTATCTTCATTTTATGAATAGTGCAGCTGAGACTCAGAGAGGTTAAGCAACTAACCCCAAGTCACACAGCTTGAAAAAGGAAATATACCAAGATGTTAACAGTGGTTATATGTGGATAGTACAATGATGGATGATTTTGTTTTCATATATAATCCCAATTTACTAGCGAGCATATATAACTTATGATCTAGAGAGGAGAAAGTTGTAAAAAAAAATAGGTAGAACTAAGTTATGAGGATCTTAAAATTCATTTATCCTTTTATTATTTTGATTTCCTATGTGTCATCCTGTGTTTATATACTTCTAGTGGATATGGAATTTTTGCTTCTCTTCTTGGCACTTAACTCTTACTATGCGGCTCCTTAACTCTTCTTGATTTTATGAAAAAAAATTGTATTTATAGTTTCTTAATTTTCTATATCAACTGAAATCATTTTTTCTTAAACTCTTGAGATTCTTTTTCTTTTATACTTTGAAGTTACCTTCAAGTATTAAGTGCTGATAACTTAATAGGTGCTCTTAAAATGTTACGTATGTATCTAACAGTATATAACTTACTTTTTCTTAATATCAGTTGAATTATCTTTAATTATTTTAGGCATAGCTCTAGATACATGAAGTACCATAAAAGTGTCGTAGAAATTTTTCTTTCCTAAAAGAAAAAAATTGGCTGTAAACTATGTGAAAAGCTTCATTTTAATGATTATAGGAGATTTAAGGAGGAAAAAGTCACAACCTCTACCTTCAAGGAAGTGAATCATCTGGTAAGGGAAAAAAGACATACCTGACTACTGTATGCACTGTTAGAACCTTGATCCAAACCACAGTTATCTTTTCCCTGGATTATTTTATCTCTCTGCTTCCAATTTTTCTGTTTATTCTCCATACAGCCAAAGCTATCCTTTTAAAGACATGTGAGATCTCTTCTAAACCTTCCATGTCTCAGAATCAAAACAAAAATTCTTACAGTGGACTATAGTGCTTCATGATCAGGCTCTTGTCTGTCTCTTTGATTAGTCTCATAATACTCTTTGCCTCCACTAATTACCTTCAGCTGCACTAGCATTTTTGCCCTTCCTTCAACTTGAATAAGTGTGCCCCTGCCCTTGGCTTTGCACTTGGCTTTTGTTTTGTCTGCCAGAAACACTTTTCATTTGGATTTCTATATGATTTGTTCTAGGACTCAGCTCAAACATCCTTTTAATAAGAGAGATGAAAGCCTTCCCTGAACACCCCACATAAAGTATAAAGTAGCATCGCATCTTTAGCATTCCCTTTTCCGTTTACCTTGTGTTTTTTTTTCCAAGATACTTCATACTATCTAACATATATTTGTGTACCAATTTTCCTTCCACTAGAAATGAAAGCATTAGAGTAAACAGTAAGCACTCAATAAGCTTAGAATAAATGAATGAATAAATATAAATAAACCTAAAACAGTGAAATACTGGCTAGTCCCACTAACACAACGTATATTAAGTCCTCTCGAAGTTCAACTGGAGAGACTACCTCTAATAGTCATAATTTGGGAAAGTGTTAGTGGACGAGATAACATTTGAATTGAGTCTTAAAAAATTGTTAATATTAAAATGTAGACATGAAAAAGAAAGTGGTATGAGTAGGAGGAAATTATAAGTAGAGCAGATAATTTGTGAAAAGGTAGATGATATGATGTATTTATGAATGGGGGCAGTTAATTGTGTGGGGCTGTCTTTCTTAAAAAGTGTGATTCCCCAGACCTGCAATAGGAATGTGAACACTATTAGCAATGCAAATTCTCGGCCCCACCCCAGACCTTCTAAATCTTTTAACTTGGGCTGGGGCCCAGCAGTCTGTGTTTTTCACAAGCCTCCAGATGATTCTGATGCATACTAAAGTTTGAGAACCACTGGAGTAGAACATATATTCAGAAAAGTAGTGGTACATATTAAGATTGGAAAAAATGGATTGGTCTAGATCTTGGCTTAGGAATTTGAATTTTAGGTTCAAGGGCACAACAGTACCATTATTGAAATACTGTTTTAAAACAGACTTGATTGATGAAGTAATGAATGAAAGCCTAGACAAAAGGAAGCTATTGGAATATTTCAGAAAAAGAGAGATTGAGGGCCCGACTGGATAGTGGCAATGAAAATGGGAAAGACAGGAACAATATCAAGAAATACGTAAATAAAGTATTTAACATCTGGTTAAATGTGGAGACAGGAACAAAGAATTTTATGAATTTGCATTGGGTTTCTAGTCGAAATGTCTAAGAATATGGTGGTAGTATTAGTAGTAAATGGTAGAAGGAGCAATTAAGGGATTTAAATGAAGAGTACAGTTTGACTACTGGGTTTGAAGAGTTAGTGCATTCTAAAAAAAAAAAAAAAAAGAGGAACAGAAATTGTTAATCACTAGCCAGAATGGACATTTTTTTAATGTTGAGGATATGCATTCCTATTTAAGAACAAGGCATTTTCAGGTAACCGATGATAAAGTTTATTAAAATGCAGAACTCATAATTTCTTTTCTCTTTTTAGTAATACTTTAGTACTTGGAGTAAAGGCTTTTTAATAGAGGAGGCTTCTGTGTTTGAGTGCTAACTTACCTGTGATCTTTTTTAAGTTTAAAATATCTTTTCAGGTTTTAATTTAGGGACAGGGGACCAAACAACTAATAATGTATCAAATTTGATCAAATGAATTGTCTTCCATTATCAGGTTCACAAAGAATCCAAAGAGAGTAAGATCCCAAATTCTTCCCTTCCAGAGTATTGCTTAATCAGAGCCAGTGGGTCTTCTGTGCCCCTATGGTTAGAGGTGGGGATTTTTCTAGAGCTGTAGCTTGGGTAGTCTTCCTCTGGTTGGGAGTAGCTTTTCTCACTTCTCTAAAAGAGAATTATTTAGCTCCCAATTTCTTTTGTGTCTTACTAGCTTTTTAAAGAATCTAGAAGGTCAGTAGGGCAAAAATTTTACTCTACCCAGTCTGATACCCATTAAATTTAGAGCAGTAATTCCTTCAACTTAGTACATAGTCCAGTTGACTCGCACTACTTTTGCCAGTAGATTTTAGTGATGTCACAGGGAAGGTGGGTGCACAGGAAACAGAATATCAAGTCAGTTTTGGTTTCAACCTCACTAGGATGCCAGTCACTTGTGCCAAATGCCAGAGTCTAGAAATTGTACCTAAGTTTTACTGGGAAAATTCATGAGGTGATTGATTGTGCCACTGTATGTTAACCATATTTTGGGGGGCAGTGGGAGCTAACTTAATCTGAACATTACTACTTCCTTGAAAGTGTACCTGAATTTTCTGCCTTGCAAAGTTTGCAAATTTCTGTGGAAGGCAGCCTGGGGCACTAAAATGTGTTTGATGTTTCCTCCTTTAGATTTTTTTCATATTAAAAACTTTTAATTTCCATTTCTTCTGTATAGTCCTGGTGTTCCTGTGCTGTAATAAGTGTGCATTCTGTTTAGTGGCACAGCTTCTATACTATCTCTTGTAAATAGTGTATCACTTACTTGTAGTGTGGAAAGTTCAAGGCACAATCTCCAGAAGACTCCAGCCCTGCAATTTCCAAAGCCCCAGTGTTCTATCCTTATCTCTGGATTTTTTTGTCCCCAGCCTCCTGCCAAGACATTTTTAGTCCTGTGCTACCTTGGATATTGCCATCTTCCCTGAGATTCTTAGGCCTATTGAGCTAAAACCATAAAAGCACTCCTGTTGTGCCCCATATTTGTATTATTTGGATAAGAACCATAAACAGGTACCAGAAAAGAAGCTGCTTTTGATGTTTCTGATGTCTGTGCTTAAAGGAACCCAGTGAAAACAATTTCTCTTTTGCCACTTGCTCCTCTAGACCTTTTCTTTATTCTGCTTTTAACTGTTCTGGGCATTGCATCATTTGTTCTACTTCATTGGCAGTGTAAACCTTCCTTTTTGTCACATTCCTTTCAGCAATAGTAGGTTACACTATTTCAGATAACCATGGCTGGTTTTTGTTTTTGTTTACATTTTAGCCTGTTTTTAAGTTGGCTTCTTTTGTCTTCCTTTTCCTTTCTCTTTGCCTTTGGGCCCAGGTTTGAATGTTCTACAGTTACCTCTTTGTCATAGATGAAAGTCAAAGAATGTTGAGTTCATTGAAAAGCATTCATTATCAAACAGATTTTGCCCACTCTCATCTCTCTGACTTAAAGAAAATTTTATCAGCTCAACCTCAGACCTAGGACTGATCTCTTAATTTGTTTTTCTTCAGTGTTGCTTTCCTTATTCACTCTCTGATGCCTAACTTTGAGTTTCTTGGGCACTTTCCATTGTGGCACCATGCCATACCGTACATTACCCTCCATAATAACTAGTAATTTGAAATGTCCATGAAATGCTTCTGGTATTTTAAGGTACTCTCCCAGCTGCTTCTTTTTTTTTTTTTTAACCTTCAAATCTGTACAGATTTTATGTTACCTTATATAATGATCTTCAAGGTGTGGTTTTTCACTTGCTCTTATTATGGACTTTCTATTTCTTTAAAAGAACATATTGCCATAGTTGGATTCCTAGTCTGGTTCACTCTGAGATTTTCATCCAAAGTTACCTTCCATTCCTGTTACATACCTTTGGAACTAGTCACCCTTTCTTTCTAATGAGGAACAACTAAAATATCCTTTTCCCCTTAATTCTGCTTTTAAGAGTGCATAATTCTGGTATATATGTATTTCCTTTTTCTTTTTTCCTATCTATCTCGTCTTAATTCTTTTTTTTTTCAGATTTATTTATTTGAGAAAGAGAGGGAGCAGGGGGAGGGGCAAAGGGACAGGAGAGGGAGAGAATGTCAAGCAGACTCTCCACTGAGCACGGAGCCTGACACAGGGCTCCATCTCATGACTCTGAGATCATGACCTGAGTGGAAATCAAGAGTCAGACTGCTTAACAGACTGAGCCACCCAGGTGCTCCTATCTATCCTTAATTTTAAGAGTGAACTTATTCTTAAGGTAGTACCCCTCTTCCATCTGTATCAACATGACCTCCTTTCATTTTTTAATTCTCCCACTGTTATTTTAATTGTAAGTGTATCATTTTTAAGCAAGTTTAGTTCTTGAGATGGAGCAAATCTGGTCCCTAAAGTTAGTGTTTGATGCATGGACCTTTTAAGTGTCTCTTTTGGCTTTGAATTTGTAATAATTCCATTGAATTTTTCTTCTGTCCCAGCATAAGAAAGTGATTTATGTCCTATATAATAAGGAATCTGACTTCTTCATCTGTTCACTTGGTAAAATCTGGCCATCTTTGTTGAACTCAGATAAAATCTTCACATCTGCAGCCTTGATTAGATTTATGTACTTATCAATTCCAGAAGCTACTTGAGACCATATTGTGACACTGAGTTTAGAAGCCTTTGGACAAGTCACATGAATCTAAGAGCTGCTCTTTGAGAATAAAATTAAGAGGAGGAGGAACAGAGTTAGTTCACCTGATCTAGGACTAACAATTTATTTTTCAGTTTTTGTCAAATTAAGAAATTTTATTTTTTTTAACATACAGTGTTATATTAGTTATATTAGTTTCAGATGTACAATATGTGATTTGACAGTTCCATACCTCACCTGGTGCTTATCACAGCAAGTGTTTGCTTTAATCCCCATTACCTATTTAACCCATCCTTCCAACCCTCTCCCCTTTGGTAACCATCAGTTTGTTCTTTATAATTAAGAGTCTGTTTCTTGATTTTTTCCCCTCTCTCTCTCTTTTTTTTCCCTTTGTGTATTTTTTTTTGTTTCTTAAGTTCTACATATACGAGTGAAATTGTATTTGCCTTTCTCTGACTGACTTATTTTGCTTGGCATTATACTTTCCAGCTCCATCCATGTCATTGCAAATAGCAAGATTTCATTCTTTTTTATGGCCCAATAATATTCCACAGGACTAACAACTTACAGGCTAGACATTCACACCCTAGTGTTATAAGACGCATATGGAATTTAACCAACTTCTCAGTTTAATCCCCTGACTTGTAGTTGTTTGAGAAACCAGACAGAAAGAACAAAAAATTTTCCACCTATTAATGTCTAAACCCCTATATGACTAAAGGACATTTTTTTAAAAATGTAATAATAAAATCAGTGCCTCAGCCATACCTGGTAGGCCATGCTGAATTGAAGTCAGATGCAGAGCTCTGTTTAGTGCAAGCTCGTTAAGTCATTATTATGTGCACATGCATCTGTGTATACCACTGGCATCCTACATTCTGATTTGATGTTCATATGCATTTGCTTGTGCATATATTTTGGGGTTCACTTGTTTATTTGCCAGTTTTAATGTTTATGAGGGAAGCATTTATATATTATTCTTCCTATTGAGTTTGGAATCAAATGAAAAATTGACAGGGATCAAAATTTGTCTAAAATATTTAAAATGAGGGACACCTGGGAAGCTCAGTCAGTTAAGCATCTACCTTCAGCTTGGGTCATGATCCCAAGGTCCTGAGATCAAGTCCCACATCAGGCTCCTTGGTCAGCGGGGAGCCTGCTTCTCCCTCTGCCTGCCGTTCTCCCTGCTTGTTTGCTCACTCACTCTCTCTGTAATAAATAAATAAAATCTTTAAAAAAATAAAGTATTTGAAATGAGCCTATAAGAGAAAAACTGGGTTGGGTTTTTTTTTGTTTGTTTGTTTTTGGGGTTTTTTTGGCAAGTTGGGTCTTTAAGCAGACTCAGGGATCCACGCGGAAAACTCTGGCTTGTCTCATACCATATGGATGCAAAAAACTCAAGGAGGAGATGAGAGCCTTCTGGCAATGATACTGTAATGGATATACTTGCTTTGGTTTATAGCTTTGACTAGATAATCATGAAGATTCCTTTTAATAGTAAGATTGTATGGAATATTAAGGGGTGCCTGGGTGGCTCAGTTGGTTGAGCATCTGACTCTTGATTTTGGCTCAGGTCATGATCTCAGGTTCTGAGATTGGGCCCCCCATTGGGCTCAGTGCTCAGTGTGGAGTCTGCTTGAGATTGTCTCTCTCCCTTTCCCTCTGCCCCTACCCCCATGTACACGTGCTCTCCCTCTCTCTCTCAAATAGATAAATAAATAAATAAATAACATCTGAAAAAAAAAAAAGATTGTGTGGGAATTAAGATTTAGAGGTGCTTACTCCATTTTCCATTTTGTAAACAGTTGAGTCTTACTACATTCACAGAACCTATTTAAGACCTTAATGTTGCAGAAATACCTATTTAAGGAGTAGTGAGCTGAATAAACATTATGCTTAATTAAGCCCCCCAAAGCACTGGGTTTTAGGTTGTCTGTTACTAAAGATTATGTCCTTTGCAGATTCCAAACAACTTTTAACTTCTTAGGATCTATTTCTAAACCATTTTGGTGGGTTTTTAAAATATGACTTTAATTTTAGATTTTCTTTACATGGTTATTGTGATAGAAAAAGTCAAATGACAGTGACTCTTGTTTTGAATAGAACTCTTCTTTATCTTTTTTATTCTCAATGGAATACTGTTGAAAAAAAAAAAGAATCCTCAGGTATCCGTTCAGGCATGAAGCATTTTATTTGTATTGCTGTATCTAGGATATGCATCATTTGTCAATGAGTATTGAACTAAATAGCTGAAACTCCAGTAGCTTTTGAACAGATTTTATTTGGAAGTGGCCTGTCTGCTGCTAAAAGTGCATAATATTTGTTGTAATTCATCGTACTTAGAAACTAATAATTAACTAGTTAAGACTGATGCAATGAAATAGTCGAAAAGTAAGCTTACCTTCGCTATTTTCTTAAAGTGTACTGATTGTTTGCCAGGAATTATCCTAGATTTTAATATATTCCCTTATTTCTCCCATCGCTCTTAAGATTTTACTAAATTCATTTTATAGGAAACTGAGACTGAGAAGTATAATAATTTTGCTAAGTTTACACAACTAATAAATGACAAAAGCAGGTCTGATTCTAAAACCTGTACTCTTTCTACAGTGCTGCCAATCTACCTGATTTATTTTTCCATCTGACCCTAAAAAAATACCCATAGGCAAGGGTAAATCTTGATGTGTAGTTAGGTAACAAAGTAAGGAAAGTAAATCTAGAATTATGCTTATGTTATAAAATGGCATCTAGAAAATAAATTAGAACATTGAAATTTGAGGGAAAAGGTGAAAATAAAAACTTTTTAAAGTTTTAAAAACTGAACTTATTTTATACTTATTAAATATAGTACAATTATCAGGAACAGAAGCAATGTTGGTATAATAATCAATAAATTACAGACCTTATTAGAAATTTAACTGTTTTTCCACTGATGATTTTTTTGTTCCAGAATGTTATTTCTGGATCTCACATTGTATTTGGTTGTTATTTACCCTTAGTCTCTGCCAGTGTGTAACAGTTATTCAGTTTTTTTCTTATCTTTCATGACCGTGACACGTTTGAAGAATACTGATTAGTTTTTTTGTAAAACATCCCTCAGTTTTGGGGCGCCTGGGTGGCTCAGTCATTAAGCGTCTGCCTTCGGCTCAGGGCGTGATCCCAGAGTCCTGGGATCTAGCCCCACATTGGGCTCCATGCTCCCCTGGGAGCCTGCTTCTTCCTCTCCCACTCCCCCTGCTTGTGTTCCCTCTCTTGCTGGCTGTCTCTATCTCTGTCGAATAAATAAATAAAATCTTAAAAAAAAAATCCCTCAGTTTGGGTTTATCTGATGATTTTTCATGATTGGAATGAGGTTAGGCATTTTTGGCAAAAGTACCACTAAAATGCCATTGCTTCTTTCTTGGTATGCCATATGAAGAGATTTATGATGATGATATGTTGTATTACTTACTGGTGATATTTACTTTGATGATTTGGTTAAGTTTGTGTCTGTGGGGTTTCTACACTCTCTTAAGTTACTACCTTTATTTTTAGTTGATAAATGTCTTAGGGGAGATAATTTGAGACTGCAAATCCTGCATTGCCTTAAACTTTTTTTTTTTAAAGATTTTATTTATTTATTTATTTGAGAGAGAGAGTGAGTGAGTGAGAGAGTGAGAAGGAGCACATGAGCCTGGAGGAGGAGCAGAGGGACAGGGAGAAGCAGACTCCCTGCTAAGTGGGAGCCCAATGTGGTCCTCCATCCCAGGACTCTGGGATTATGAACTGAGCCGAAGGCAGCTGCTTAACCAACTGAGCCACCCAGGCACCCCTGCCTCAAAGTTTTACCCGTAAATATTAGCATTGATATATGGATCTTGTCTTCAGCATTCATTACTATTTGCCTAATGCTGATTCTCTATATCTCTTTTCTTCTGTGTTTATTTTTTATATGGATCTTGTCTTCAGCATTCATTACTATTTGCCTAATGCTGATTCTCTATATCTCTTTTCTTCTGTGTTTATTTTTTTTTAAAGATTTTATTTATTTATTTGACAGAGATAGAGACAGGCAGAGAGAGAGGGAACACAAGCAGGGGGAGTGGGAGAGGAAGAAGCAGTCTCATAGCGGAGGAGCCTGATGTAGGGCTTGATCCCATAATGCCAGAATCACGCCCTGAGCTGAAGGCAGACGCTTAACCACTGTGCCACTCAGGCGCCCCCTCTTCTGTGTTTATTAATTGGGATTTTACTGTGAGGAAGTGCTGTCTCATCTCTAACATTTATTTATCTGATTATTTGTATCCTGGATATTTATCTTGTTCTATGGATTAAAGTACAATACTATAATTTATTTTGTTGCTTAAATTGTTCCAACTTTAGCACTTAGGAGATCCTTCAGGTTGGCTCCTATGTTTTTATACCCCATGATTTTTTTCAGCATTTCATTACTTTCTGGAACCACAAAATGTTCTATTCTCATCTTGTGTTTTCCCTGCTTCAGGCCTGCTGGAGGAGGCCTTGAGGAGTCCAAGTTTCTTTTTTGGAGAATAGTGTTTAGAAACCAAGATTTGGTCCCTAAGTGCATATATTGCTACTGGGGTGTTACTGCTTCTATGTCCTCTCAGTAGACAGAGCTAGGGGATTATTTATAGATATAGTAGCTATATTACAAATGAATAACATAGTCATATGGAAGGGGGTGGGGAAAAGACTAAATGTCTACTACAATGCTTACTTTAGGTACTTAGAAAGTTAGCAAATTAATTCAATGCATAGATTGCATATGAATTTTAGGGACACTTTTCATTCCATAGTGATTTGGATGATGTATCTTAATGTTCTTAAATAATGAATGTAATTTTAACTGAATGGGTTTACAGTAAGTCTGTCTTTTGACAGTTTTGCCAGAGAATTAATCTGCTCATTCTCACAATAATTTGCCTTGGTAAATGACTATATGGCAGTATATAATATATACTACATCCCTTTTAGATCAGGATATATGCTCCTGTAAATGGGAGTGCTGAGAAAATGCTATAGGATCATTGCATGATTCCAGCATCTTCTTTGGCAGTAGCTCTGCCCTTCTCTTCAACTCCTCTTATATTACGGCATGCTTTTGACCTTAGCCTGTAACTTCTTTCAGCAGTATTCATGTAGTTTCTATAAATTATAGTAAATTGCATTGCAGTATGTTTATTATACCCTTCAAAATGAAAAAAAAAAAGGTTTTTTACCAATCTCTAATGGACTATTGATCTTGATCCTGTTTCTTAGACCATTTTCTTGAAGAATTCAGAACTGTAGTAATGGTTGATTTTAAAGATCCAGGTAAATACTTTTCCTTTCTTTGCAGCGACTTCAACATTATTCTGGTCGTTATGTAAAGACTGTTACTTATTAGAATGCAAAAGAAAAAGAAAAATAGAAGATGTGTTGCTTGCTGTACTTCGGCCTGGTAGAGCATGTTCAGATTATGATGTCATGGTGTCCACTTTCATTAGCTGAGTGCTTATGATAGCACAGGAGAAAAATTTCAAATAAAAGGGCAATATAATGTACAATTTCACATGTTTTAAGGAAAATATTTAAAAGAGAAATATAGTGTTATAGTGAGTCTTAAAGTGTTAGGTTAATGTTACAGGGTATTAGCAGTGTCTGGCATGATATTGAATAGTATAAGAAGATATGTAAGTTTCAGTAATTTTGTTTCTGTCCCTTCATAGGTATTCTAACAAACCTATTGGAGGTGTTGCCCACAAGGACTTTTATTGTGTTAGGTTTGGGCTCAGCTAGATCAGGCCGTATATTAGTAGTAGAATCTTGTTGAATGAGGGTATAGTAAGAATAGAAGCTGAGAAAATAGAAAGTTTCTCTTCTAAGGAGATAAACTCATCCCATAAATAGGAAGTGAATAAGGTTATAAGTAGATATGGATTAGGGCAAACTGTTTGGGAAGGAGGACAGGAAGATATGAGACTGTCATGTACCTATATTTTATGTGTCATCAGAATGGTGGTGTGGCAAAAAAAAAGGCTAATAAAGGTGGTCAAACGCTCTAGTGAAGAGAGAATTTAAAGGCAGGTAACCACGGTTTAATTTTTTTTTTTTTTTTTTGCCGTTGGTAGTTTAGAAAAGTTTGTCCTATTTGGAGTCATCACAGTAGTAATTTTTACTTCCCGGTTAGCTTTCTGGTAGTGCAATTTGGAATTGTCAGAGAACCGTGAATGGTATAAGATTGTATCTAAATTAGCCTGCCACAGTTTCATGGATATTGGCAGAAAACATGAAACTCCTGGGTCAGAGATAATGGACTTTATTACTCATGGCACAGCAAGCAGCATGAGCTTCATGCTCGTGGTGGTTCCCCTTGCCCCTCCACTCTTATAAAGGTGATGTAAGTGGCATAGGTGGATCCTGCACTCACAGTGATTTTTTATCATAGTTGAGGAAGCCCAAGCTTAGGGAACCCTAATCTTTTTATAATGGTCTACAAGTGTGTCTGTCTGGCTTTTGCTTCAGAGGGAGATGACCTTGTGATTATGCTAAATAGATAACAGGCTCACTGCTGTGGGGGGAGACATCATCCTTTTCAAGGCTGTTGCCTATGAATATCTTTGAAAAGATGAAGGCAGTCAGTCCTTTTTTTGAAAAACTGTAGAAATACAAGAGACCCATGGAAAATTGTCTCCTAAGAGGAAATAATGAGTGTGAAAAGTCCTTGAGCTCTGAGCGTTCTTGGCTTTTGTACTCTGTTCTGTTTTTTCCAGCTTTTAAAACAGAGTTGGCAAACTTTTTCTGTAGTGGGGCAGATATTAAATATTTTAGGCTTTGTGAGCCATATGATTTCTGTCATAACTATATAACTGGTTGTTATAGCAGGAAAGCAGCCATAGATAGTATGTAAAAGGATGAATCTGGTTATGTTCCAGTAAAGCACTATGGACATTGAAATTTGAATTTCATATGATTTTAGACATCATAAAATATTTTTTTCAACCATTTAAAAATGTAACATCCATTCTTAGCTTGTGGGTCATATAAAAACAGGTGGCAGGCCAGATTTGGCCTGCAGGCCATAGTTTCCCAACCTGTATTATATGATGTATTTTAAAAATATAATACATTGTTTTAGTTTAGCAGTCTTATATATGAGAAATCATAATTAACATTTTATAGCAATTGATAGTTCTAAAATGGTTTCTTATAAATTATCCTAATATGGCTTCACAGTAAACCTGCAAGATAAGCATTATTATCTCTATTTCATAGTGAGGAAACTAATGCATAGACAAGGAAGATGACCTATCCAAATTCATAAAGCTAGTAAAGTGACAGAGCCAAGACTAATTATATTCTGGACTCTTTTCTCCATCATATTGTATAGCTTAAACTTTTATAAGCGGAGCATCATGCCACTATATCTTTTTAATACCCATTGGTGCCAGAATGCTTAAAATTTAGTCTTTAATAAATAGTAATAATAATCATGTTCATTTCTAATTTTCTTTATTACTATATTCTATTCTCTAGCTATCTTAATCTTTGATAATTGATGTTTTGACAAAGGCTGGATATAGGAGGTGAAGGACTTTGTTACAGTTTATTAAAGATTTGGCAGTTGGACAGTATGATTATTCATATAGTATTTGTTTTCCACATTTTCAAAGATAATAATTTTATTTTCAGATGTACAGTATGAAAATAAACAATAAGTTTTCCCCCCTAAATCATTTGTATTCATGCTGAACTAATGCTTTAATTTATCTAGTAGTTTCATCATAATTTTTAAACTCAAGATGTTGAGAACATTTTCTATAATAATGTACTGTTTGGATTATTTTCCTATCAGGTGGTTGAAGATTATGCTGGAAGATGGCAGGTCCCTTTGCCACAGCTTCAGGTTCTTCAGACTGCACTCTGCTGTTTCACATCAGCCAGTGCATCATTCCCAGATGAATGTGAGCACGTACAGTATGTTTTGAGTAGCCTTGCCTTGTAAGTACTCTTTACTTCTTATAAAGTATTATTTTTCTTGACATAGCTGAGAATTGGCTTTTGATTATTTTTTTCTGTGGAAGGAGCCTTTCCTAAAGTCTTCCCTCAAAAGAAATTTCCAAAACCCTGGACTAAAAAAAAAAAAAAAGAAAGAAAGAAAGAACAAAAACAAAAAGAAATTTCCATTTCTTCATTTAAGTATTTAGGTTTAACTTTAAACATATAGCCGTAATTTTACTTTTAGTTTTAGAGTTAATTGGAATTTTTACATAGATTCTTATGGTCGCTATCATCACTTTCCTTTTTTAATTCCCTAGCTCTAATAGTAAGTCCCAAAATACAGCAATTGCGGCCATGATATATAGCAGAGGGACCTTAAATCAGGCCAGAAAGAGCTTAGGAAACTCCTGGTTTTTTAAAAAATACTTGTGGAGGAATTCAAGTTAAAGATCACAAACTGAGCACTTGGGTTTATTCTTTTTGCTCTGGTAGATCGTACTAAAGTTATAGTAAAGATGTAAAAGATAGAAATACAGTGAAAAGAAAGTAGAGAAGAGCCATCAGTGAATGAAAGATTTCAGAAATTTTCTATGGGAGAGAACACAAAAGAGTGAGTGGTCACTGAAACATGACAGAACAAGTCACAACTTCACTTTTTGTTTTGCGCGTGTGCATGAGCCTCAGATCACACATCACGGTAACGTGTTGTGAAATCATTTATCAACATTAGAGAATACAGCAGAAAATATCAGAATGTCTTGTAGGATAAGTATTACTTAGTGAAATTCTTGTTTTATATATTTATTTTTATGTATGTGTATATACTTGATTATTTGTAAAACATGTTTAAAAACTGTAGCAGTTAAAACAATTATACTCTGCCTTATAAGATAGGTCTAGTTTGTCCTGCCCCCCTCCCCCCAGAATCCTAGAGGGGTGTAGAATTTGAATATGCGAGGTGTGAAGTAGAGAGTGAGGAATGAGATACTTTGGGAGAATGCAGATAAAGGAGTTAATTGCAGTTTTTCCATTCAGGCCAATCACCAAACCTTAGGGCCAAGTTGGGGTAGGGAAACAGAGTTCCTACTTTTTTTTTCCCCCTCTAGAGAATTTAATGACTTTGGAGCAATGACCTTTGCTTTCTGGAAGTTAAAGTTTCCTCTTTCAGACAGCTAGCTAATCACTTAATTACCCTAAAGAAAAACTTGTCAGTCACCAAAGTCTAGACATGTTCATAAGAACTCCCAATTAATCTTTATGGCCTTATTCTTAAATATTAATGGGGATTCAAGAATCCTCAAGAGTTGAGGAATGCCTTCAACATGAAAAAAATACAGTGAAAAACAAAAAAATTTGGAAGAAAATTTAAAAAATTAAGAAAAATATAACATCTATAATATACATTTACGGAGAGAGTTAAGATGATATGTGTAACATTAAAACATCAACATATCATACTGTGTGAATGGAATAATGAGATACCAAAAATGAGTTTGTGTAAATTAAGGAAATCTGATGATGGGTTAAAATTTAAAGTTCTGTAGGAGGAAATTTGGAGGGTAAAGTTGGAGAAATAATCCAGGATGTAAAACAGAACCAAAGAGAAGGAATATGTCGGAGGAAAAAAAACGATATGGTGCCTTTATGTAGGAGGTTCATTATCTAACTAGTTGGAGTTCCAGAAAAAGAACTTAAAGAAAAGATATTGGAGGAAANCTCTGTCAAATAAATAAATAATATTTAAAAAAAAAAAAATTTAAAGTTCTGTAGGAGGAAATTTGGAGGGTAAAGTTGGAGAAATAATCCAGGATGTAAAACAGAACCAAAGAGAAGGAATATGTCGGAGGAAAAAAAACGATATGGTGCCTTTATGTAGGAGGTTCATTATCTAACTAGTTGGAGTTCCAGAAAAAGAACTTAAAGAAAAGATATTGGAGGAAATTTTTAAAGAAAAAATAAAAGAATTTTCCAGAAGTCATGAACTTCCAGACTGAAAGAACTCAAGAAGTGCTTAGGATAGTAAATATAAAAGATACTCAGCTAAATACATCATTTTGTGATTTCAAAATACCAAGAATTGGGGCGCCTGGGTGGCTCAGTCGTTAAGCGTCTACCTTTGGCTCAGGTCATGATCCCAGGGTCCTGGCATTGAGCCCTCCATCAGGTTCCCTGCTCAGCGGGGAAGCCCGCTTCTCCCTCTCCCACTCCCCCTGCTTGCGTTCCCTCTCTCACTGTGTCTCTGTCTGTCAAATAAATAAAATCTGTTAAAAAACAAAACAAAACACAAAATACCAAGAATGAAAAAACAGATTTGAACACCTTGTAGAGAGGAAAAAAACCAGGTTACCTACAAAGGAACAAACATCAAATTGGTATCAGTCTTCATACAACACATAACTAACAGTGGGTGATAGAATATAATGAATCAGTGTCTTGAAAGATTTGAGGAGAAATTATTTTCAATGTAGGATTTTATACTCATCCAAACTGTCAGTGAATATGAGAGAAAGATTTCCAGGATGTAAGGATGTAGAAGATTGACTTGTCGACATACCCTTTCTTTTAGGAAGTTATTGGAGAATGTGCTCCAGAAAATGACAGTGGATCTAGAAAATAGTGGCTTTTTTACTTGAGAGAGAGGGAAGAGAAGTCCTAGGATCACTGTTGAGTAGTAGGCCTTACAGATATGTCACCCTGAAGAGGGAAATATTGAGTAAAAATGGAGATTTGAGAGTAACCTTGAGAATTTAGAACCATTTAAGGTAGTGATAAAAGGCAAAGAAAAGGAAAATGTAATTAGGCACTCCAGGAAAATTAAAAATATCTGAACAGGAAAAAACACAGAATTATAGCAAACTACTTCAATATGTGCTGAGTGCTATTTAAGTAGTTTTCTTAATGTAAATGATGTTTACTGACTTTAAACTTTTAGTATGGTACAAAAGTAATTACAGTTATAGAACAGAAGGAAATTATTCACCATTCAACATAAGATTATTTGATGGAAGTTACAAGTTGAAAGTGAAGAATAAGGGGTGCCTGGGTGGCTCAGTTGTTAAGCGTCTGCCTTTGGCTCAGGTCATGATCCCAGCGCTCTGGGATCGAGCCCCGAAGCTCCACATTGGGCTCCCTGCTCAGTCGGAAGCCTGCTTCTCCCTCTCCCACTTCCCCTGCTTGTGTTCCCTCTCTCGCTGCCTCTCTTTGTCAAATAAATAAATAAAATCTTAAAAAAAAAAGTGAAGAATAAGGGCACTAAAACATATCCTTTGATCTTATTTTACAAAATGGGAGTATCAGTAGTACATGAAACCATAAATAAATGTGTAAATAAAGTTACAAAGATCAGTAATAGATGAAATAATAGTAACTAATGGGAATGTAAATTGGTTGTGTGAGGAGTTAAATTCTCTTTTCCCACAGCAGGAAGTCAAGAGGTAATATTTAAAAATGATAAATCAAGAAATACTGACAAAGCTTATTATCAACAGCTTTTAAAAATTTTGGGAGTTGTTAATTCTGGGGCATTGGACTAGTGAGAGAGAAGACTGAACTCTTTTTGTACAGTTAGCATTTTTAAATCTTGAAGATGTATTAATTTCTTATATATGAACTATGTGGTTTTTTGCTTTGTTTATGTATGTAAAATTTAAAAGAGTGCATGTACATTGTGTTTCTTTAAAAGTTTATTTGTAGATATTTAAATTATAGGTGAGAACTGTGAGGTGATAGATATGGTAACTAGCTTGATTATGGTGATAATTTCACTGTGTGTATGTATATCAAAACATCTAGCTGTATACCTTAAATATATACAATTTCTGTTTGTCAATTATACCCCAATGAAGCTGGAAAAAAAATTATAGGAGGAAGGAGAGTTTAATATAACCTTATAGGGCGCCTGGGTGGCTCAGTTGGTTAAGCGATTGACTGCCTTCAGCTCAGGTCGGGATCCTGTCCGCATTGGGCTCCCTGCTCAGTGGGGAGTCTGCTTCTCCCTCTGACCTTCCCCCCTCTCATGCTTTCTCTCTCATTCTCTCTCTCTCAAATAAATAAAATCTTCAAAAAACAGATGTATAAAAAAAGAATATAACCTTATAGATTTGTAAGAGCAGTGCAGTATAAAGAAAACTATATTATTTAAAAATATGTATTTCTTTTATTTATTTTTTTATGATGCCCAAATGAATATGGGAGATGTATTAGGACTTTTTGATTATAATTGACAAACTTACTCAAGCTAGCTTAGGCAAAAAAAGAAGGGTGTGTGGGGGGGATTCATTGGGTGACTATACCATGGAAAAGCAAGGACCAGAACTAGTTTCAGGATGTTCTGAATCCAGAGAATAAAATATCATCTAGAACTGTTCTCCCCCTTTCTGTCTTCCCTTTTTTGTCTTCACTCAGGGCTCCTGACAGTTCTGCGATTAAGCTTAGTTTATTAACCAAGAGGAAAGAAACTCCCTCCCCCCATTTGCAATCCTCAAAATATTTTTGGGAACTTGAGCCCAGCCAACTTACGTACCCCCCTGCTTTGACTAATAGCTGTGTTTAGGAGAGTATACTAAGATTTTTGGCTCAGTCTGATGATCAGCTCACCCCATGGCTGGGGGGAATGAGGATACTACATTGACAGCCCAATCAGAACCATAGAAATGTTGGAGGGGTAAGTAGTTCCCTCAAGAAGTAAATGAGGTAGTGTGAAAGAGAGCAGCTAGGTAAACAAACATAACAGATGTTTGCTACAAAGAATAATTTTATGTGTCACTTTGAAAACTACCAAAATGATTTTGCTTATTTTTTGCTGTTTTCTGAGGGAAAGAAAATTGTAAGTATTAAAAGAAATACATTATTTGTAAGCAAGAAGTGTTATTCTTGTTTCAGTGCCTGTTTAGATTTTCCCCCCACCTTTCACCTATATAATCTTTGTTAACATTCATGTTATAATGGGAAATGCTTTTAAGGTTTTCAGAAGTACTTTATTTTTTTTTTAAATTTAACTCATTTGTTAGTTTTTCTTTGCTTGCTATCTTTTTTACTACTGCTAATGAAAAAAATTATTATTAAGCAGAAGCAAATCTTATCTGAGATGGACAGTGTTAGGCACAAGAAAGTAAACTATCTTAGTGGTTTGTCAAAGAGTAATGTTCCTTGTAAGGAAAACTTCCTGCATTATTTGAATTTACTTTAACAGAAAAGTTAATTGTACTTTTAATACCAGAAGAAAAATGAGGAAATAGCAACATGGTGATACTATTAAAGAATAGAGAGTCTGTAACAGTGTTCAGTTTATTTAAATAAATATATAAGCCTGAAAATTTTTCTAATTCCATATTCATTCATTCTGTAAATCTTCTGTGCTTGGTTCTAAGCTAAAATAGAAAATAAGAGAGGTAAGTCCTTGTTCTCAAAGACTTTACAAAGCTAAAAAATAGTAAATAAGCAGTCACACTATTATGTAATTATAATTATGAAAGAATTACAGGATACCATCAGAGAGTATAACAGGGGACTTGACTTGGTCTGGGAGGTCAGGGAAAATTTGCTGGGTGAGCTAACACTTGAGCCGAGCTCTAAACAAACGGTAACAGTTAATTAGATGAAGGAGCAGAAGAGCCTCCCTGGGATGGCAAATAGAATGTTCAAGGTGACTGGATAGGATGTCAGGATATTAATGGATTTCATTATAATTCATATCTGTTTGTTGAAATCTTGTTTGTGATCTGTATCATGTACTTAACATTTTTTATTCACTTGACATACTAAAAAATTATAGGCGAGCTGAAGAGTTAAGTAGTATCTACAAGATTTTGTTTTATATAAGTATATATAAGTATGTATTTATATATATATATAATATATATGTTAAACATATAAGTTACTATATTCTGTGGCAGTATTATCTGGTCCATATATGTCCACCTTCATAAAAGCCTGTTCCACCTTGTAAATTATACATATGTGAAGGTGTGCCTTCTATAGGGAGACTACAAAAACTACGGTTTTGTGAAGGTCTTCTTTACGGGGAAGGAAGAGGATTCTGTTTTTATTCATACTTGAGGTTTTTGTTTTGTTTTGTTTTGTTTTGTTTTGTTTTTACTGTGGCAATGAATATAGTCATGTAGAGAATTGTCTTAAATTGACTAATGATTTTACCTAGGTTGACTGTTTTCGTAAGCATATTTTCTAAAAAAAAATATGATGATTTAGCTGTGTATGTATGTATGTATGTATTTGCACTAAAAAGGACCTCAGGTTAAATCTCTTTTATAGATAAGAAAATATAGGCCTGAGAAGTGTAGGGGACTTTTGCAAGTCTGAGTTTAGTGTTTTTTGTTTTTGTTTTTTCCTCTTGTTTTCTTGTTTTAGATTGGTTAAACACTGATTTCTGTTTTACAGGTAGAACAGAGCCAAATACCCTGAAACTAAGTGAATCTTTAGGCAGAGAACTTAGACTTTACCAGTTTTATACAAAATAAAAGCAAACTTTAATGCTGCCCTTCCCAGCCACCTTTAGCCCAATAGAAAGTAAATGTAGCATTCTACACAGGTTCCGTGATGGACAATACCTATTTGCCTGGCAGCCATTAGGTCCACAAAGATCTATATGATCCACTGGAGAGGGAACTAGTTAGCTAGTAGTGTTTATTTTGTGTAGTGACAAATACTAAAAATGTATACACTAATATGCCAATTTGCCTAGAAGAGAAGGCCTTTTCCTTCTCTTCATGGAATTAAATGGGTATAACTGTCAGAGTCTTATTTAGAGTGGCTAGACATTCATGTGTTAGGCCACACATGTAATGATAGATCAACCCTTTCTGACTATGTTGCTAAATTGAATTAATTTCAAACATAGAATTTGTGCCTAACTTCTACTCAACCAAGTTTTATTTGGTTGTATTTATAACTTAGGTCTGGGCTTCAACTAACTTAGGAAATAGCCTAGAAATTAAAGGAAGAAAGGATAATTATAAAGGGCTATTTTTTGGGGGTGGGGCGATGCCCCACAAAAGGTGTTGGTCTTTTAGCCCCAATCTGTATATCCTTTCTCTGCAATGTGTAGCACTCTTATTGCATCTTGACTTTTTAATTATTTTGACCAACACTTATTCAAAACCTTCTCCAATTTTTTATCTATTTCTTTACTAATCATTTGTGGCAGGTGATCCCATTTACTTTATAGAGAAATCTAGGCTATCTAGCCTGCTATTTCTTTGTTTTCTCTCTTTAAAGAAATGATTTCTGGAGCGTCTGGCTGGCTCAGTTGGTAGAGCATGTGAGTCATTCTCAGGCTCTGAGTTCAAGCACCACATTGGGCATGGAGCCTACTTAAAAATTAATTAATTAATTAAAAAAGAAATGATTTCCTTTTTGAGGCAATTGATGGTTTTAATTTAATTCCCATACTAAATTCCCTCAGCATTGCTTTGTTTTTCTTTAACATTACATTAAAATATTTTGTTTTCAGGATTTGTTGTAGCTGAAGTCAACATTAGACAAACGTACATGCATTTGTTTATACTGGCTATGTTTAGAAACTCAGCATTTCATTTGGTGCTAGTAGTGCCTAAAATATTTTTTCCTTATAATTTTGGCCTTTATTGTTCCATTTGTTAATCTTGGGGTGAAGCAGTTGAGACTTCATTTTATTGGCATTTATTAGTCATTTATTGGCAAAGAGATAGGAATTATTAACTGGTATATTTGTGTTGACATACCCTATTCCTATCCATGTTGGTATATATCAGAACTTAGAGGTATATACATGTATAGTTTTGTAAAATGGTATTTATTGCTTTTCTAATATAGTTGAAGGAAGGCTTGATAATTCTTGGTCAGTGGAGATACAAAAAACTAGAGAGAAAAAGCAGTAGACTGAAAGCTGTTACTATTTACACTGCTATTAGGACGATTATTTATTCTTTAGAAGAAGATGTATATAGTCATTATGAATGGTGTAAATACAAGTTTGAATTTTTCTGAATTTGAATGTCTTTATTTTGGGCTAAGCCAGAATCCTGAAAAACTACAGATTTGAACATTTTAACTTTTCCTCCCTTCCTCCTAATAGCTTTGGTTTATAGAACTGGACCACAACATCATACTGTCAGCTCTCACTGTGGAATAAAACAAGAAGAAGAAGGGGAAAAAAAGAAATACTTCTCAAATTGTTGAAAAGATGACAAAGTTTTGCCCGTTGCTCCTTATACAGAAATCTTAAAAACATTCCCTTAGATGCACCTAAATTACATGAAAGCAAATGTTAAGAGATCTAAGGGAAGAAATAGACAGCAATATAATAATAGTAGGAAACTTTAATATCCCACTTTAATCAATGGTTAGATCATACAGATGAAAAATAAGGAAACATTGGCTTTAAACAACACATTAGACCTGATGGACTAAACAGACATATACAGAATATTCTATCCAAAAGAAATAGAATACACATTCTTCTCATGCGCACAGGATAGATCATTTATTAGGCCACAAAAAAGTCTTAATACGTCTAAGAAGACAAATGATGTAAGCATCTTTTCTAACCATAGAGGTATAAAAACAAATCAATTACAAGAAGATAACTGTAAAAACTACCAACACGTGAAGATTAAATAGCATTCTGTTGAACAAATGGGTCAAAAAAGAAGTCAAAGAGAAACCAAAAAATACCTTGAGACAAATGAAAATGGATATGTGTGCAACATACCAAAACTTACAGGATGCAGCAAAAGCAGTGCTAAAAGGAAAGTTCATAAGGATAAATGCCTACTTTAAGAAGCAAGAAAGGTCAGTAAATAACCTAACTTTACACTGCAAGGAACTAGGAAAAAAAGAACAAATGAAGCCCAAAGTTAATAGAAGGAAATAATAACAAAGATCAGAATGGAAATGAAAGAGAGACTAAGGAAAAGAAAACATCAATGAAACAAAGAGCTGATTCTTTGAAAAGAGAAGCAAAATTGAGAAACCTTTATCTAGGTTCATAAACAAAAAAAGAAGACTCAAAATCAGAAATGAAAGAGAAGATAGTACAACTGATCCCACAGAAATACAAAGGGTAAGAGATTACTATGAATAGTTGTACTCCAACAAATTAGACAACCTAGAAGAAATGGATAAATTCCTAGAAGTGCACAATCCACTAAGACTGCATCATGAAGAAATAGAAATCTGAACAGACTAATTACTAGAAAGGAGACTGAGTTATCAGAACCTTCCAACAAACAAAGTCCAGGACCAGATGGCTTCACTGGTGAATTCCATCCAATATTCAAAGAAGAATTAATATCAATCCTTTTCAAACTCTTTCAAAAAATTGAAGAGGCGGGAACACTTCCAAATTGATTTTACGAGGCCAGCATTACCTGGATACCAAAACCAGACAGGGACATCACAATTAAAGAAAAATTACAGTTCAGTACCCCTGAGGAGCACAGATACAAAACTAGTCAACAAAATGTCAGCAGACTGACTACAATAGCTCATTAAAAGGATCATACATGGTGATTAAGTGGGGTTTTTTTCCCTAGAGGATGCAAGGATGGTTCAAGCATTCACAAATCAATGTGATACACTCCATTAACAAAATAAAGGATACAAATCATTATGATTCTCTCAATAGATGCAGAAAATCATTTAAGAAAATTGAATATCCATTTATGATAAAAACTCTCAACAAAGTGGGTAGAGGGAACATACATCAACATCATAAAAGCCCACAGCTAACTCACACTCAATGGTGAAAATGAAACTTTTCCCTCTAAGACAATGATGCCCATTCTTGCCACTTTTATTTACATAGTAGTGGAAGTCCTTGCCAGAGCAGTCATGCAGGAAAAAAAAAGGGGGGGGGGTCATCCAAATCAGAAAAGAAGTAAAACTGTCTCTATTGGCAGATGATGTGATATTATGGATAGAAAACTATAAAGAAAACTGTTAGAACTAATAAAAAAAAAGTCAATAAAATTGCAAGAAGAAAAATCAGTGTACAAAAATGTTGCATTTCTGTGTGCTAATAATGAACTGTCAGAGAAATTAAGAAAACAGTCCTATATACAACTGTAACAAAAAGAATAAGATATCTAGAAATAAATTCCAACAAGGAAGTGAAAGACCTGTGCACTGAAAACTATATGGCACTAATGAAAGAAATTGAAGAAGACACAAATAAATGGAAAGATATTCCATGCTCATGGATTGGAAGAATTAATGTTAAAATGTCCATACCACCCAAACCAATCTACAGATTCAGTCCAATCTCTATCAAAAATCCAATGGCATTTTTCACAGAAATAGAACAAATAATTCCTAAGATTTGAATGTAGCCACAAAGATCCCAAATGGCCAAGGCAATCTTGAGAAGGAAGAACAAAGCTGGAGGCATCGTGTGACCTGAATTCAAACTATATTACAAAGCTGTAGTAATCAAAACAGTATGGTATTGGCATAAAAACAGACACATAGATTAACATAACAGAATAGAGAGCCCAAAAATAAATTCATGCATATATGGTCAGTTAATTTACATCAAAGGACCTAAGAATATATATTGGGGAATGGACCATTTTGGGGAATGGACCATCTCTTTAATAAATGGTGCTGGGAAAACTGGAGATAGCCACATGCAAAGGAGTGGAACTAGACCACTGTCTTACACCATTCACAAAAATCAACTCAAAATGGATTGAAGACTTAAACTNTTTGGGGAATGGACCATCTCTTTAATAAATGGTGCTGGGAAAACTGGAGATAGCCACATGCTAAGGAGTGGAACTAGACCACTGTCTTACACCATTCACAAAAATCAACTCAAAATGGATTGAAGACTTAAACTGAAGACTTGAAACCATAAAACTCCCAGAAGAAAACTGGTGATAAGGTCCTTGACATTAGTCTTGGCAGTGATATTTTTGGATTTGACACCAAAAGCAAAGGCAACAAAAGCACAATAAACAAGGGGGCTAACATCAATCTAAAAAGCTTATGCACAACAAAGGAAACCAACAAAATGAAAAGCAGCCTACTAGATGGGAGAAAATATTTGCAGATCATCTATTTGCTGAGGTGGTTAATATTCCAAAGATATAAAGATCTCCTATAACTCAATAGTAAAAAACCAAACAATCTAATTAAAAAATGGTCAGAGGATCTGAATAGACATTTTTCCAAAGAAGATATACAGTTGGCTAACAGGTATATGAAAAGGTGCTCATCACTAATCATCAGGGAAATGCAAATCAAATCACAATGAGTTATCACCTCACACTTATTAGAATGGCTAGTATCAAAAATACAAGAAATAAGTGTTGGCAAGAGTGTGAGAAAACGGAACTCTTGTGCCCTGTTGGTGGGAATGTAAATTGTTGCAGCCACTATGAAAAAGAGCGTGGAGTGCCCTCAAAGAATAGAAAGTAGAACTACCATATGATCCATCAATTCTTCTTCTGAGTATTTATCCAAAGAAAACAAAATCATTATCTTGCAAAGATATTGTTACCCCATGTTTATTACAGTACTATTTGCAATAGCTAAGACATGGAAAGAACCTCCATGCCCATCAATGGATAAATGGGTAAAGAAAATGTGATACACATATACATATGTACATACATATACATATATGTAGATCACATCTATATATATCACATAAAATGTGTATTTATATATACCACAAAAAAGAAGGTATCCCATTATTTGTTACAACGTGGATAGAAGGCATNCCTTGAAGGCATTTTGCTAAGTGAAAGAAGTCAGAGAAAGGGTGTTGAGTTTGGTAAGTTCTTTATACCTTTTGGATACTAGCCCTTTATCTGATAAGACATTTGCAAATATCTTCTCCCATTTTGTAGGTTGTCTTTTGGTTCTGTCGACTCTTTCTTTTGCTGCCAGCAATGTAAGAGTACCTGTATCCCTACACCTTTGTCAATACTTGTGTTTTAAAAACTTTTCAATTATGACAACTGTCAAACCTATTCAAAAGTAGAAGGAATATTGTAATGAACTGCCCTACCCATCACCAGCTTCAGCAAGTATCAGCATATCATCAGTCTTGTTTTCTCTGTACATCCCCACTCCATACCCATTTCTAGTTATCTTTTTTTTTAACTTACAGCTTTTAGAGGTAAAAATTTCATATTATTAAATTCATGCTTTGTAGGTATATAATTTGGTAATTTTTAGTAAATGCGTAGAGTTGTGCAGCTATTCACAAACTAGTTTTACATTTTCGTCACACCGAAAAGCTCCCTGATGCTCATTTGCAGCCAATCCCCAGTCCCTCCTCAGCCCAAGGCAACCCCTGATCTATTTTCTATCTCAATAGAGTTGTTATTTCTGGACATTTCATACAAACAATATGACACAATATATAGACTTTTAGATACGATTTCTTTCACTTAGAATAATGTTTTTGAGGTTCATCCGTGTTGTAGCACTTATCAAGAACTCATTCCTTTTTGTGCTGAATAGTATTCCACTGTATGGGTAATAGTACATTTTGTTTATGCATTCAGCAACTAATGGATATTTGGATTGTTTCCAATTTTTGTCTTTGAACATTTGTGTATTATTAAGTCTTGTGTGGACAAATGTTTTTATTTCTCTTGAGTAGCTACCTAGGAATGGATGTTATATGTTACATTTAACATTTGTTTAACACAGAACTGCCAAACTGTGTCCAAAGTGACTATACCATTTGAAGTTCTAACCGGCTGTCCAGGTGGGGTTTCAGTTTCTCCACATTGTCACTAACACTTTTTATATTGTCTTTTTTATAATAGCATTCTAGTAGTTGTGTGTTGGTAGCTCAATTTGGCTTTAATTTTCATTTCCTCAATGCTGTTGATGGCAACCAGCTTTTTGTGTACTTATTTGCTATCACATATCTTCTTTGGTAATGTGTTTATTCAAATCTAACAATTTTTTAGTTGGATTGTTTGCCCTATTGAGTTGTAAGACTTTTTTTATATATTCTTTTTATACATTCAGTATCAGATAAGTGATTAGTAAATACTTCCACTCTGTGGCCTGTCTTCATTTTCTAATTGATATCTTTTGAAGTTTATTCCTGGTTTTAAGAAATTTGATTGTAATTTGCCTTGTGTAGTTTCCCTCATATGTCTTGATCTTAAGCTTCTTGGATCTTCGGATTTATAATTTTAACCAAATTTGGGAAATTTCTTTATAAAAATAAAATATTTTTATTTTTGAGTAATCTTTATACCCAATGTGGGGCTTGAACCACAGTCCTGAGATCAAGAATTGCATGCTTTACCAACTGGGGCAGCCAGGCACCCTCAAAAATTATTTTAAAAGCATCATTACGTTTTCTTAAGGGATGACACTTGAAGAGTATCCACAGTTGACCCACAGTTTACTGATGGTTCTGTTCATTTTTATCAGTCCCTTTTCTTTTGGTGTGTTTTATTTTAATAACGCTTTGTCTTGTTTTCGCTGATGTTACCTTCTGCACTATCTGATTTGACATTAATCCCATGTAATGTATTTTTCATCTCAGATATTGCATTTTTTTTATCTATATAAGTTTTATTTGGGTCTTTATTTGGTTATTCTTTACCTTAGGAGTTAGCAAACTATGGCCCATGGGTCAAATGCTGCCGATGCCCCCCTCCCTTTTTAATATGGTTTTCAAGCTAAGAATAGTCTTTGTATTTTTAAAGATTTATTTATTTTGTTTGAGAGAGAGAACATGCAGAGGGAGGGACAGAGGGAAAGGGAGAAAGAGAATCTAAAGCAGACTCCCTGCTGACCATGGAACCCAACTCAGGGCTTGATCTCATGACCCTGAGATCACGACCTAAGCCAAAATCAAGAGTCAGACGCTCAACCAGCTACACCTCCCAGGTTCCCCAGTCTTTGCATTTTTAAACAGTTGTGTTAAAAATGTGATGGAGATCTTATGTGGCCTCCCAAACCTAAAATATCTGGCAACCCAGCCTCTACCCTAAAGAAAATATAACAGTAGAGGAGGGGCACCTGGGTGGCTCAATCAGTTAAGCATCTGCCTTCTACTCAGGTCATGATCCCAGGGTCCTGGGATTGAGCCCTGTGTCAGTCTACTCATTGGGGAGCCATCTTCTCCCTCTCTGCTGCTCCCCACTGCTTGTGCCTTCTCTCTTTCTCTCTGTCAAATAAATAAAATCTTTAAAAAAAAAAAAACAGTAGAGGAATTTGAAACTGGTGGTACACTGAAGGTTATGATAGCAACAACATAATACAAACCCACTTAATTCATGACTAGATTTACTTAAATTTTTATAATAAAGGCCTAATGGAAGAAAAGGCATGTCTATCCCCAGGCATAAATACTATTAATATCAGTCTATGCTGTTGTATATCATGAAGTCCAGCTTTCAGCTAAAAATCATAGACACATAAAGAGCAAGAAAAAAATAAACTATCAAGAGAAAATCAATTAGAAGAACTAAATTCAGATATAAATGCTTTAGTGGAAATTTTGATAACATGGTTAAACGTATTGGGGATTTTAGTAGAGAGATGGGACACTTTAAGAAAGATTCAAATGGAAGTGCTGGAAATGAAAAAAACAGTAATAGAGGATGAATGCCTTTGATGAGCCTATCAGTAGAGTTGACACAGTTGAGGAAAGAATGAATGAACTTGAATATAAGTCAATAGAAATTACCCAGACTAAAAGAGAAAAAGAGAAGAAAAAAATAACAGCATTTAAGAGCTTTGGGGAAATATGAAACTGTATAATATATGTCTACTAGAATCCTAGAAGGAGAAGAAAAATGAGGCTGAAGAAATATTGCTAAAGTGATGGCCATGAATTTTCCAACTATAAAGAAAAATATCCAACCACAGATCCAGGAAACTCAGAAGCAGGATAATGTCAAACATACACACCCTGACCTACCACCTAGATCACCTAGATGAATCACATTCAGACTCTGAAAATCAGAGAGGATATCTTTAAGGCCACCAGAGTGAGGCATTACCTAATTTAGAAGACTAAAGAAATCTAGCAGACATCTCATACCATTTTGCATTCTCACCCACAGAATTAGTCCTTATTTACATTCGATCTCACCAATTTTGTGTTATCAAAGTTTTGATTTTTTTGCTAATCTAACAGAAGAAAAGTGGCATTTAGTATATTTTTTAAAAAGATTTATTTATTTATTTTAGGAAGAGAGAGCACAAGCAGGAGGGGCAGAGGGAGAGGGAGAGAGAATCCCTAGCAAACTCCATGCTGAGTACAGAGCCCGATGTAGGGCTCGATCTTAATGACCCTGAGATCAGGACCTGAGCCAAAATCAAGAGTCGGACATTCAACTAACTGCACCACCGAGGCGCCCTTCAATGTAGTTTTAATTTTATTTTTAATATGTATTTTTCTTTTTCTTCCCTTCTCTTTCTTTCTTTGTTTCTTTCGTCTGTCTGTCTGTCTTTCTATCTTTTTTTAAGATTTTTACTTATTTGGGAGAACGAGAGAGCAAGAGCAGGGTGGGTCAGGAGGAGGACCAGAGGGAGAGGGACAAGCAGACTCCACACTGAGCAGAACCTGACATGGGGCTCGGATCTCACAAACCTGAGATCATGAACCGAGCTGAAACCAAGAGTCAGTGCTTAACCGACTGAGCCACCCAGGCACCCCTTAAATTGTATTTTTCTTATTGTGAGTGAAGTTGAACATCTTTTTGCATATCCATACAAACCATTATTTTTTCATATATCTTTAGATTCTGCTTATGCTGCTTGTATTTTTAGATATTTTTAAATGTAATTAAATTTTGCAAGTATTCCTTTATTGCTCTTGCATCTTGAATCATAGTTAAGAATGATATAAAGAAAAATTGTCTATAACCAGGTTATATGGAATTTTTTCCTGATATTTGTAATGTTTAATTTTTTATATTTAAGTTTTTGATCCACTTTGAATTTTTTGTTTGGAAGCTAGAGTGAATCAGTTTATCTTACAACATTTGGCTATCCAATACAAAGAAGTCAACTTTTTCCCTACTGATTTGAGATGCTGCTTTTGTCATATACGCACTTCTCACATGCAGTTGGTCTATTTTTGGATTTTTCATTTCATTAGGCTATTTGTTCATCTGCCAGTACAATGGTGGTTCAATTATAGAGGCTTTACAGAATGTTTAATAGCCATAGCTCTTTTTCATTGCTCTTGCTGTTTCATGGTTTTTCTAGATATTCATTCAACTTTCTAGATAATCAAATCATCCAACCTCCACAAAACTTGGAAGTATTTTTATTATATGTAAAATTTTAAATTACTTAGGCAAATTTAGTGCTTAAATTATTGAAGTATATATTTCATATGTTCTTTACCTTCCTCCAGTCCAAGGACACTGGAACAATAATGCTAAAATTTCTCCTTCCAACTTAAATGCTATTTATGTCATGTATTTTTGTTGTATTTTAAAGCCCAGATGAGATTATTTCTTCATGGTGCCAAAATTTGTAGTCTATATATTCACTATTTTGCATCTTAGATCCTTCTTACTAATTTAATTCCCTATCTCTTTGAAAACAGTTTCTATGTTTCTCTGGTTGTTTATACATTGTTTATTGTATTTGATGTTTTATGGTTTACTGTGATAAGCGAGGTGTAGACTTGTTTTTATTTTACCCTTATGGGATTTCCTGGGCTTCCTAGATCTGAGGGTTGGTATTTTTCACCAATTATGAAAAATTCTGGTTTTTGTCTTTACCTCATTTCTCTCTTTATCTCTTTTTTGTGTGTGCAAGTATAATTAGACATCTTACACATGTACACTCCATTCCCTGTATCTCCAGTTCTTGCTTGTGTTTTCTATTTCTTTTTCTCTCTACGTTATATTCTATATTAGTAAGTGGATTTCTTGCATTTGGATAGTTAAGCATCATATTTCAGTGGAATTTTCCTATGGTGGATAAATACACAAATCCACATTCTTGTATTCAGGATGAAAATTACTTATATGCTGCAGAGACCCAAAAAAGAATAGCAATTCTTGTTATAACTACCAAACAGTCTACTATGTGTGTCTTATTTTAAGGAAGTCTGGTACCTTATTATCATTTGTGACAGATGAGAAAATATAGTCTGACTTCCAAGCATCCTGATGACAGAACATAGTTTGTTTCATACATAGGGACTGTAATAATACTCTAGTTATTTAAACTTGCATAACTTATAGCAGTATACTGATTGATGCAAGTTAAGTAAGTATAATTTATATGGAATAATTTTTTAAAGTCAGAGGCATGCTATTTATCATGTATTTGTCCCACTATAAATAATTTGTTTTTATAGAAATCATTTTGTTTAAGTAATTCTATTTTGAATAATTATTTCAGTTTATGTAAATGAACTTCAGTTAACTCATAACTTGGACTAAGGTTAATTATAAATTGATTAGTGTATAGACTGGTAATATTAAATATTGTATTAAATATACATTATACAAACATTAAACATATTAAACATACTCAAAATTAAAAATGGATATAAACATACACTAATAAATTTTGAGACCCTTTGATGAATTTAGTCATATACCTTAAAAACCTTCATAATTTAAGTGAAGAAAAATTGATGTCTTATGTTTTAACAAAACTGACAATACACAGCAAAGAAGAACAACTCTATGAAGATCTTGTGTTTCCTCTTAGATTACTGAAGGAGGAACTTTGATGGCAATGTTAATAATAAAAATTAACAGTACTATATTATTAGCAAGCATCAGTAGCACTACCAGGGATTGTTCTAAGTGCTTTACAGAAGGTAGTTATTATTATTGTTTCTATTTTATAAACAAACTGAGGCATAGAGCTATTAAGTGACTTGCCCAGGGTTACATATCAAGAAAGTGGTGCAGCTGAGGGGCGCCTGGGTGGCACAGCGGTTAAGTGTCTGCCTTTGGCTCAGGGCGTGATCCCGGCGTTATGGGATCGAGCCCCACATCAGGCTCCTCTGCTATGGGCCTGCTTCTTCCTCTCCCACTCCCCCTGCTTGTGTTCCCTCTCTCGCTGGCTGTCTCTATCTCTGTCGAATAAATAAATAAAATCTTTAAAAAAAAAAAAAAGAAAGTGGTACAGCTGAGATTGAAACCCAAACAATTGTGGCTGTAGACCATGGGTGAGTAAAGGACCAGATAGTAAACATTTCAGGCTTACCTCATAAGGTTTCTGTTACCAGTACTCAGTTCTGTCATGTAGTGTGCAAGCAGCCATAGCCAATATGTAAATGGATGGGTATGGTTGTTTTCTTGTAGTATTTATTTGAATATTTGGATATTTGAATTTCATATAATTTTTACCTGTCATGAAAAGTTATTCCAGGTTTTTTTTTTCTTTCTTTTTTTTTTAACAATTTAAATATGGTTAACTATTCTTACCATGCATTATTCAACAGGCTATCATTGGGCCAGATTTAGCCTGTGGACAGTAGTCTGCCAGCGTTCTCTAGACTGCTACAGATATTTTGGGGTCCTACTTCTATTCTGGACTCACCCTCCCCCATAAAGAGTTTTCTTCCATGAAGGCTAGGTAACTTGATCTCTAAACATTCAGTTGATCCTTTATACTAGTCAATAGGAAGTACAACAGGTTTAAAACCTGAAGTTTCTACATCTGTATATAACCTAGAATTTTCCCCAGTGATTTCACTACCACATAAATACTTGTTGACTTCCCTGAAACCCTAAGGCAGAGCTAGTTAAATTTGTTTTTATTTACTCTTTTGTTTTTATTTACTCTTGCTTTGCATGTAGTTTTAGTATTTTAATATCATTATCATGGAGTCGGGCCTTGTTATTGAGGTAGCCAATAGTGGGGCATGCACAGATCTCTCTTTTGTAATGCTGGCTCCCCTTTCATGTTCATATAATTCAGACATTATATAATTCTGCATATTTTATTGGATTCTGTACAAGGTCACATGCGTCTGCATTCTCATATCTAAATATACTCCATAGCACATTTTATTTCTACTAAAAACTTCTGTTATCTCTCCCCCTCTTTTAATACAACTAATTGCTCTACCAGTCAGTACTATCCACTCAACATAATGATGCAATCCCTTTCCCTTCTACTTCGTGCAAATTTAACGCCTGTTTCAACAAGTTATAATATGTTTGTAAAATATAATACTGTGATAGTACAGAATCAGCTATATATTTGGAGAGAAGGGAGGGCATTTTAGACCAGATTCCTAGGTGAAATTGTGTAAATAGGTCTTGAGGGGGAAATAGATCCAAAGACCTTAAGAAATAGAAGTTAAGGAAATGGGGAGAAGCTTGCTATGATTAGAGAACATGAAATTTCTGATAAAAGCAGTGTGGGTCGAGTATAGTTTTGAATCAGACATAAAAATTCTTATATCATGATAAGGAATTTGTATTTCCTGCTCTAGATTAATAATCTCACATACCTAAATAGAATGGAAAGGGAATGATAATAAAACAAATAAGCAGCTAATATGTTGGAGAGGTGGACGGAGCCTGGCAAATTGGAAAAGAGGTTCATGTTGTTTAAAGGCAGGAGCTGCTCAGCTTATTTTGTCATAGAGAGATGCAAACCCTGTGTTATAGCGGTTCCTGTTTTTTAGCTCAGAGAAAACTAGATTTAATCTGAAGTAGCACAGTTTTTAAGTATTAGCAACTGACTAAAATATTTTTTAAAAAAATATTTTATCCATACAAAATAAGTATGTCAGCTGAAGGTCTTTGCTTTAGATGGTACAATCCAAACAGCAGTTTGTAAAGTTTGTTAAGTAGTCAAATCATTCTGTGTTTTAGGACGATAACAATGGCAGCTATATTAAGCATGTACTTTTAAGTGTAGAATAGCAAGACTGGAGATAGGAAGGGTCTATTAGAAGTTTAATGATGAAATAAGTCAAGCAGAGAAAGACAATTATCATATGGTTTCACTCATTTATGGAACATAAGTAGGAAGATCGGTAGGAGAAGAAAGGGAAGAAGAAAATGGGGGTAAACAGAAGGAGGAATGAACCATGAAAGACTATGGACTCTGGGACACAAACTGAGGGCTTCAGAGGGGAGGGGGGTAGGGGAATGGGATAGGCTGGTGATGGGTATTAAGGAGGGCACGTATTGCATGGTGCGCTGGGTGTTATACACAAGTAATGAATCATGGAGCTTTACCTCAAAAACTAGGGATGTACTGTATGGTGACTAACATAATATAATAAAAAAATATTATTAAAAAAAGTAGTTTAATGATGATATAGATGTGAATTAATAGGTTTAATAGGGATAGTGAAGATTTCAGAAGTACATTGATGGGGCTTTTTTCATACTCAGTGATAGTAAAATGAATAATTGCAAAAGGGTTAATAGTGAAAAATAATTCTTTACATTCCTGGCCCCAAATTCTGTTTTACTTATGTGGAGTCAACTGCTTTTACCATTTTGTTGCATATCCCTCTAGACAGTTTGACAGTACATATTGGTATTCATGTGTACCATATCCCCACCCTCCCTTCACACAAATGATAATGTAATTAATATATTAATATATTTCTGCATCTTTTCTTAACAGTGTACCTTGGAATTTTCCCATTATCTATTCATATAGATTTAAGTGTATTCTCCCTAATATTCTCATTAACATTTGCATTATATTTCATTGTATGGGTGTATTGTACTTCATTTTCCCAGTCCCCTGTGGTAGACATTTAGTATGTTTCTATTCTTTTGCTATTACAAATCATTGTGCGTGCATATCCGTATATGTCTTTGAGCTAATGTGTGTATATTTGGCTGATTTAGTTCTATAAGTGGAATTCCTAACTCAAATGATTATGTGCGTATTGTAAATTTTCTGATTTTACTGTGTTGCCCATTAAAAGAGGTAGTATCTCTTACCGTCCCTCCAACAAGATATCAGAGCATATTTCTCTACATCAGAGCCATTGTAGAATATGTCAACATTTTCATTTTTGTAAATATGATGGAAAATGTATTTCATCTTTATAAATTTTTACTTGAGTAAAGTAGAATATCTTTTCATTTTGAAAAAAAAAGTTCACTTGTGTTTCTTTTCTGTGAGGTAGTGCTCTCCCAGTGTTTTACCAGGTTGTTAACTTTTTAAAAATTACTTGTTCAGGGGTGTCTGGGTGGCTCATTGGGTTGTGTGCAACTCTTGATGTTAGCTCAGGTCTTGATCTCAGGGTTATGAGTTCAAGCCCTGCAGTGGGCTCCATGCCCAGTGTGGATCCTACTTAAAAAAAAATAATTAAGCTTCTTAATTAAGGAAATCAACAGAGATTCTTTCTCAGTGCATCATTTTGCTTTGACTGCTTTTATGTTTTTTGGTCTGTTAACATTTAAAATTTGTAAGTAGTTAAAATTTTATAAAATATGTTACGGGGCATGGTTATTATATTTAGAAGTTTTTGTAATTATTTTGTATTACTTGGGTCTTTTATATAATTTTTTAAAACTATATAGTCTCATACTTATGTCTGCATCCTAAAAACTTCATTCTTAGAGATTAATTTGGATTAAAGGCAAAAAGTGATTAAAAATACAATATTAAATAATTTGCATAGTTTTTCATGCTTATGATTAGCAAATAAGTCCTATTTCTTCCTGTATGAAATTATGAATTATTAAAGACACAAAGTATTTAGTATCAATATTTTCCAAAAACAATTATTTAAAAAGGAGGAACCACAGATTTTTGGGCAGTCTGTCATGAATGGGATAATCAAGGTAAGCCCAGAGTTTGAGAACCCATGTGTTGTTTATTAGATACTGAATTGGTGATATTGCTCTAACATAAATGTTGGCTGAGAGTTTCACAGTGACTCTCTACTTTTCTTATACTTTTGTGTTAATTTTATCCATCCTTTTTATCCATCTGAAGAAAATTAAATTTTGAATTTTCTAAGGGGCCCATTGTACAAGGGTGAAGCTGGACCCATTTTAAATCATCTTGACAAGTGTAGCAACAATTTTGCCACCTGTTATACCACTGCATTTTTTTTTTTGCATTATGAACACTGGTAGGCATGAGTAATGTAATTGTTCATTCTATAGTTCTAGAACTGCAGTATATTTCTTTGTATTTTCTTTGAAGACACGTCTATTAAAATTTTACTAAAAACCTGACATGAATCTTAAATGCTCACTGTAATGATTCAAATCTGGCTGTTTTAAAACTAAATATCTGATATTATGTTATATAGCTTTTATCTTGAGAATATTTTTAATTGGGGCAAAAAAAATTAAAGAAGCAATGAAAGTTATTATTCACTTACTCTTTCTAGGAGCTTCTTTGAGTTGCTGCTGTTCTTTGGAAGAGATGAGTTTTATGAAGAGCCCTTAAAGGATATTCTTGGATCATTCCAGGTAAAACAGTTTACTCCTTCACATTTTGTCTACATTTAACACATGCCTTATTCTCCCTCTTTTTAAAAATGGTATACTGATTATTTATTGCTTGTAAGTTTTTATATTTACTAAGATGGCAGTCGTTAGGATATTTTACTAGCAGAAAAAGAAGGTTCTTAAAATTAACTTCTAGCTATATTTCTAAAAGCAGTTCAAATTAACATTCCAGTTCAACGTTTGCTAGACCAGAGCTTGCTGCTACCACCCTTGTAGATTCTTAAGCACATCTTGCACATATACTCACACTTTTTATTGCTATAGGCTTTGGTTTCAAAGCCCCATGTGGAACTCAGCCCTAGTAAAAAAGGACTCTTCTTGCCTAGCCTAAAAGCAGTCTGCCTGTCCCATATCACTTTTTCCCCTTGACTCTATCCTGATTTTCTCATTTATTTTCTCAATAGCCTTCCCAAGATAGGAAGCTTGGCGGGGGGGCACATGCTATATGAGAGGAGAAAGTAAATCCAGAAGGGAATGACAAAGATCCAAAGACGTGTAGAAGCAAGAACATTTGCTCATTTGATCTTTTTACCATTTGCAGTCCCTAGTACCATGGCTCACTAATGTGTCCTTGTCATCTCATCATTATTCTCTGGGGTGGAATAAAGGAAGATGTACTTTGAGCTCCCTCTAGGGGTAAAGTGTTCAGACATCTTAACATTTATTCCTATTACGTGTTAGTAAGAGAGGCTTATGGTCAACGAGGAGAATTGCTATCTATCTTTAGGAAGGAGATTAGCATGGTAACCAAAAAGTCATGCAGTGCTTTCTCTCACTTAGAATTTTTATTTTGTATTTATTGAAAGAGATCTTTTAGACTGAATTAAAATAGATTTTTATGATTGCTCATGCTGGTGCTATCATAGACATAAGAAAATTAGAGGCAGACTTAATTGGCTAAGATATATCTAAAACTTCTTCACACTCAGAATCTGACTCTAGATTTGTTTTTCTACTCAGTTACCATCTATTTTTCTATACTGTTTTGTCTTCAGTGGCATCAAAAGTGTTGATGAAGTAGCGTTTCCTAAAGTAGTTGATAAAAGAACTAAAAGCCATTGGCACGGGGCTTTTAAAAGCTTAAGCTGGTTTTATGGTTCTGTTTAACCCGCTAGTTTTTGACTCCTGCTTCAGAGTATTGGCAGATTACATTAATTGCCCTGTACCCTCCTCAAACCGTTTGCTTCCCACAAGTTAAAAGAGTGCTCTGGTAGTCTCTTGGATTTTATTCGGAGTCACCAATATACCCTTTTGCAAGTTTTTATACTGTCTCTTTGAACGTCCATGGATACAGAATGACAGCTACATTGTGATCATTACCAGGCTGACTTGGATTCTAAGATAGCATTGACTATAAAACATATTCTGAGTTTAGAATTGTAGAAATAGGGGAAAAAAATGCATCTTAGAATCAATAAAACTAGGTATATTATATTAAACATTCTATTTTATCCATTCTTATATTTAGCAAAGAAGTAAAAATACCTATTTTCTTTTTTTTTTAAAGATTTTATTTATTTATTCGACAAAGAGACAGCCAGCGAGAGAGGGAACACAAGCAGGGGGAGTGGGAGAGGAAGAAGCAGGCTCATAGTGGAGGAGCCTGATGTGGGGCTCGATCCCACAATGCCGGGATCACGCCCTGAGCCGAAGGCAGGTGCTTTAACCGCTGTGCCACTCAGGTGCCCCCAAAATACCTATTTTCATGGAGCTTATTTACATTCTTTTTTTTTCTCTTAAGTTTATTTATTTATTTTTAGTAATCTACACCCTATGTGGGGCTTAACTCACGACCCTGAGATCAAGAATCCTATGCTTTTCCAGCTGAACAGCCAGGTGCCCCATTATGGAGCTTACATTCTAATTAAAGTCTATATTCCGTATTTAAAACTTTTTAATTTTCCATTCCATTTTTCCTTTGACACTTGTGTTCTTGGCATTCCATTCTTGAATTTTTACTAGGCATATATTTATTAAGTCTCCAGTATATGCCAGGTACTAAGCTCTGGGAAAAACAGTAGTAAGCAAAACCAGAACAACCCTCCTGTTGTGGAGTATAATTCTAGTATAGAGACAGAAAGACAATAAATCAAATCTTCGTAAATTTAAGAGTATTTTAGGAAGTGACAAATGACTCACAGGAAGATGAAGCAGCCAGGGAGATAGGGAGTGCTGGCACGATGGTACTGGGGAAGGAAATTTCAGTTTTAAATGAGATAGTCAGGAAATGCCTCATGAAAATGTTAACTGAGCACTGATAATGGGAACTGCTGAAATGTTTGTGGAGTAGATGAGAGACAATATTTGAATTATGTTTTAAATGTGTGAAATCATAACATCTGTGAAGGGATTTTTTTTTTTTTTTTTTTGAGCAGGGTTTCCATTCAGTTTTCAAAATAATTCCTCAGGGAAGAGTTCTTGGTTTTGTACCCTTTTTCTGTCTCTTGCTCAATTTCTAAAACGTGCCCCTCCTTTTGTTCTCTTCTGTTTTTAAAATTTCTATGCCACTTCTGCCACTTTTGTTGCTATGGCTTCTTCCTATTTCCGCTTATTTCTTCCTACTCTTGAGTTTTCTCAGGCCTCTAACTCCTGCCTCCTAGGAGAGATTTCACCACCTTTCATCCTCCATTTTCTGAACTGAGCTGCTGCTATTTGGTACTTTCAGGCCTGTGCCCTTGGGGACCTGCGAAGGGCCCACATGTAGTCCATCATGTACAGTTCCCTAAACTTTTGCATTTGCTAAGCTCTTATAAATTCCCCAGGCTTTGACTTAATCTTTGACAAAGTCCAGTGATAATCCCAATGTCACTTTTTGGAATGTTTTTATATTTTCTAATGTAAACCCTATTTCCCCAAGTGGTTAATTACTATCCATCTTTCATAAAGATTTATACCAACTTAAGATCTTGCACTTTCTCCTCTGCCATAAGTAGGATAAACATAATGTTGCTTATACTTTAATGTACCTGGGAATCTTGTTAAAATGCAGATATTGATTCAGTAGTTCTGGGGTAGGGGCCTGAGAGTCTACAGTTCTCTCCAGCTCAGAAGTGATGCCTATAGTGCTTGTCCGTAGACCACAGCTTGAATTAACAAGGGATTAATATTCTTTGCTGAGTTTGAGTTAATTATCCCTCCTGTCAGGTTGTAGGCTCTGAAATCATACTACCTGGATTTCTGTTTTCACAGTAAAACCAAAACCTGGCCCTTAAGTTTATTCTTAAAGTTACTCTTTTCTTCAGTGAATTTCTGAATCTTCTAAAATCTGAGCTACTCAAATAGAAATTTTAAATCTTGTTCCTGACTGACTATAATTTTTCCTCTACCTTATTCCAACAGGAAATTTCATTCTTGGAGCCAGATGTTCCATTTGCTGGCTTCTAAAAGCTTGCTTTCTTAATTTTTGTCTTCCAATAATTTTTCTTTACCTCAAAAAAAGATGATGACACATTTCTTATATGATGAACCTACCTCATTATTATTTTTAATCTGTTCATTGGTGAGCTTTCCATAGGCTTGTGATTGAATTCATACACTAGGTCTCCAAAACCCATTAATGTGATTAAATTAGATTCCCAGTGAAATGATAAAAATAACATGAGAACAAAATTTCTTATGAATGTTGGAAACTAGGATCAGGATCTGTATCAAGCCCTCAGGGATGAATCTATCTCAAGTGATAGGCCAAACAATACTTGGTTAACTGAATGTGATTAAATAGGGGAAAGAGAGGGGAGGCCTACCAAATGCTATCCAGTAATGCCCCCTATCAGCTTGTAATAGTGGGGACTGAAAGAAATACCAGATGGTGGGGTATTAGGTGTATGGCCAATCTCATTCTTGTTGGTGCTTCTTGAAAGTGCACCAAGTGTGCAGCAGAGCCCACAGAACAGGAATACTGATATGACTAAGCTATCAATATTAAAAATGGGGTATGTGGCTCTCCATGAAAGCATTCCTTCCATTGAGAAAATGAGGGTATGACCCAAACTAAATGCAGCCTGCCCCAATATCCAGAGGTTAGAAAGTTTTGCAAAGAGGTATGGTTGTCTCCCACTGTAGCTTCCTCTTTACTGCCTCATGGGCCATTGATCTAACAAAGTAAACTTACAACCTTTTCCCTTCTGTCTTGGTTGAGCTTAAAGGAGTCAGAGACCTATTTACCCATAGTAGAACAGCTCTCTGTTCCAGATATTCTAGGTAAAGATTCATAAAGAGATTAATGTCAGTTACATGGTTAAGATAAAACAGCTAAAAAAAAGGATCAGTTTTATTCTTTCTGTGGTTGAGCTCAGGGTATCCTCTATGAAACTGAAAGTGAAATTGTAAAGAAGGGACCATCCCAGAGAATGTATGGAGTTAAAATATTGCATGGAAATGAAACTACTAAATTAAAAATAGGCGATCAACAGCAGATTAGCTCCAGAAAAAACTCAGTGAAGGAAACAGATCTCTAAAAATGTATTTTCAGTTCATAGTTACATGCAGCCATATCTTGTAGTCTTCAATTTTCAGGATAAAGGCAAGTTCCTACAGATGCAGGACTCATGTAAAACAGGATTCTCACAAAGGAAAAAATCAGGCTGGCAATGAACTTCCCCATAGTAACAAATACCAGAATAAATAAATAATGTCTATGGAGTTTTTCAAGGGAAAAAATATTATTTAATAATACAGCTGCCAAGCCCTATAGTTTATGAGAGCAAAAGAAAGAGTCCAAATACTAGAAAAACAAAGCAACTATAAGTCTTTTATCAGGAAAAAAAAAGTATGCCAGCTGATTTAGAAATGGTCAAAACAAAGAATTTACAAATAGAGTTGTTATAGAACTAAAAAATAGGACTGATGTGAGGAAACAAGTAAAAATTAGTAGACAATTGTTAATATGGCTGTAATGAAAATTCTTTAATGTTAGAAATGATTCTGGAAAAAGAAAATACAAGCACATAGGTAACGATATGGAACTAAAATCTCAGATTATAGATTGATTGGATGGCGGTAAGGAGGATAGCGAAGAATCAGGTATATTTTGGGGGCATTTAAGCTGAAGTAACCATGTAGAGTAGTGCCATTCACTAAGTGGGCAGTGATTATAGGGGGAAGAACAGGATATAGAAAGAAAATAACTTCCATTCCAGACAGAGTTTAAATATCTTTGGAACATCCAAATGCCCAATCATAGGTAAATTGATGGGTCTATATTTGTATATTTCTTGCCCTTTTTAAAAAAAAAAACAAAAACAAGAACGTGTATTACTTTTATAAATCAAGAGAAAAATAGATGTTCTAAAGCCTCCAATTTTGGGGGGGGGAAAAAGTCCCTGGAGTAGTCAGCAAAACGCTAACCAATAATCTAAAAGCCTTACTGCCAGAGCTCTGCAGTTGTTTTATTTAGTAAGTCTGCCCTGACCTCAGTGAGCAACCTGTCCTCTCACCCCTTGGGGTCAATGTATAAGTCACAAAGATCTTTTTTGTTCAGACTAGAAGTAGGCCTTAGTTAGGCTTTCTTTCCCGAGACTGTATTCTGTTTTTCTTTTTCTTTTTTTTTTAAGATTTTATTTATTTATTTGACAGAGAGAGACAGCCAGCGAGAGAGGGAACACAAGCAGGGGGAGTGGGAGAGGAAGAAGCAGGCTCCTAGAGGAGGAGCCCGATGTGGGACTCGATGCCAGAACGCTGGGATCACACCCTGAGCCGAAGGCAGACGCTTAACAACTGCGCCACCCAGGCGCTCCTGTATTCTGTTTTTCAATCTGCTTGTCCTTCTTTGGATAACTGGGGGAAAGCAGATGGGAGGAGATTGGGGATACAACCTCCCAAACCGCAGGAGGGCCAACACTATTTTATTGCGATAGCATCGTAAAAAAAGAGCAAAAAGAATCAAAAGTAAAAGAACCAGGCACAAGAGAGGAATTTAAATAAATTGTTATGCCCATCCTATTGCACTGGGGCAAGTGTTGATTTTCCCTAAGGAGTCAGAGTGTGTATTCCTTGGCATTATAACCCAGCATACTTCCCAGATTTTATTTTTAGCTAATATGAAGTTTAAAAGATTTATTTGAGAGAGAGAGCGCGTGCGTGAGAGTGCACATGGGGGAGAGGAGCAGAGGGAGAGAGAGAATCTCAAGCAGACTCCCCACTGGGCACTGAGGGTGGACCCCAGTGGCGGGGATTGATCTCACAACTCTGAGATCATGACATGAGCTGAAATCAAGAGTTGGACACTTAACCGACTGAGCTACCCGGGCACCCCTAAAATGAAGAACCTACTTTCTGCTAAAACCTTCTGGACTATGTTTCCTTCTTGACTACTTGGAATAAGCTGCCCAAAGGCTTAATTTGGTAAAGTCCTAATCTTGGTATTCAAACCACCTTTGTAGTACTGGTTAAAATGCTTTTAGAGGATATACCAACTTAATATCAAGACATTTTGAGGAGCGGTTTCAAAATTGTGTTCGCATATTCTTTTCTTCTCTGACAGAAGTTCTCTCCTGTCTTTGCTTAATTCCATTTTGACTACATAGGATGCCACCACCCCCCTCCCCGTCACAAGCTTTTCAATTGTTACTGAAACACTAATTCCTCTGTATTCTGTCTGTGGTTTGATAAGACTCGCCAACTATGCTGTTAGAGCTCGTGGGCAGAGGCTACTTTCATCCCTGTGTCTCCAGCACTTAGTCTTAGCCCCTCGTATTGATATGTTTGCCAACACAAACGAAGGATAAAATCCCTCTTAGAGATGGATCATCATTGCTGAACTCTAAAAAACAAGAAAAAATGAGGTATATTTTCTGAAATTTACCTCATGGTCCACTGGTTACTACTGTACAGTGAGATGGGGGACAGATCAACAAATGCATTCATGGGGTGAAACCACTGAATATTTAATTGTGGATTTTACTTTGACAGTGTGTAGAAAAAAGAGAAATTGAAGTCTGCTTAATTGAGAAAGGTATAAGGGAAGAGATTTCACTATCAAAGAAACATGCTTGACAAGTATGCCACATATTTAGCACTGGGAATGAAAAAGACTGATGTTACAATTAAAGCTTCAGATTCTGAAATCATTTTATAAAAATTGTATTCCTTAGATAAATCTTCTGTTGAAATGAGTAAAGCTTTGATATTTTTTCACTGTCACTTATATGTTTGAAATTTGTTGCTCCTATTAATAATTCTTGTATATTAGCACCTCAGAAATATTTTCACTTTCTCTATTATTTTTTTTTTAATAATCTGAGATAGAAACACTTTAGCTCAACTGTTGAAGTTCTGTAATCACTTTGAAGAGATTTAAGAGCCAGAGTTATTTCAAGCATAATACAATGAATAAACTTGAGACAGTTAAGCTCGAGGGACCAAGAGCAAGCTCCAAAAGATAAGGCTGTCAGCATCAATAAGTTGCATATCTCAGGAAAGGCCAGTATACCCTGACACATGGAATGACAGTCATCTCAAAAGCAGGTACTAAACATTGTGCATTGATAGTTACTCATACCATAGTATCCAACTATGAACAAAGACCTTATGTTCTGAGCATCTTACAATTTTGTGTTGTTAGGAGCAGACATGTAACTGCCTTCAAAATCAATGATTAGATTAATACTTCGAAAATAGCTCTGAAAGCACATCAGGGTCATTGAGGCATTCGTTGATCACTGAAAGATGATTCTATAGTGTCCTAATACATAGCTAGAATTATAAGCATATTAGTGCTTGAAGTAGTTTATGTTTTCCCAGCTAAAATACTAGATCATAGAAAATTTGGCTGTAAAGAACTGTAAAAGGTCATTAAATCCATTGTAACTTTAATCCATGATAAAACCAAGGACAGAGTTTCATTCATTCATCCATTCAGTAATATTTATTGGAGATTAACTTGCCCAATTTGTGGCATTGCCAGTACTGTGACCTGTTCTCTTGACTAACTCTGTTGCTCTTTTGCTGAATCAGATTTTATATTTATTTCTTTGTGTGGGAACCTGTACTCAAGTAAATCTTGCACACACCTTAATTCTGCGTCACTGTCTGTCTTATAGGTTAGAATCATAACAATAGCACTTCTCTGTTGGCTGTATTATTTCCCTACTGATTTAAAAATGTTAATAATAGGGTCGTACTTTCATTAGCGTGACAGTCACCAATTCTGAAATCTGGTTATGCTCTCAGTTGAAGGTTTTGCTCTACTTATGAGTGGCTTCCCCTTCAGATAAAACTCCAGTTGATAATTTAGGTAACATTTACATTTATTAAGATTTTTTCAAATGTATAAAAATGTAATCATGTTTATTAAACAGGGAACAATTACTTATATTTTTTTCTAAAGTTCCCAAATAGGGCATCTTAAATAGTTCACTAAGTACATGATTCTAGTTATTTTTAAAAATCAAATTTATGTAATTTATAGGCACTCATGAATTTTTATAATTTTGAGATAATTGTTTAATCCAATAATCCCTTATTTTACAGATCAGAAAATTAAGCTCTGATGGAGTTGAGGTTTATAGAAGTAGGACAAGGGCCTAAGTCTTACCTTCAACCAATATTACACTTAATCTATTCTATGAATTGAAATAATCATGTGTTTGCAGTAATGTAGTTGTCAAAACAGTAGGTTTAAAGAATTTTTTTTTAAGTTTTATTTATTTAAGTAATCTCTAGACCCAACATAGGGCTTGAACTCATGACCCTGAGATCAAGGGTTACATGCTCTTCCAACTGAGCCAGCCACGTGCCCCTAAAAAAATGTTTTATTTATATGGCTATCTTAATAAAATGCTTTGTGATCTAACATTTTGAGACCTTCCAAAGACTTACTGGGGAGAGGGAGGAAGAAGAAATTAATGTGGTTATCTAAATGATAGCAGACGAAGGCCTATACTACAGTGTAAACAGTAGAAATAACAGGAAGAAGCACATCAAATAAAGAAAAGTGGCATAATATTAGGATCAATAGAAGACAGTGAGTTTTATATTTGATTCCAAATCCAATGTAAAAACAAATAATAGCTAAAACCAGGAATCTCTAGACTTTTGATAGGACAACCATCCAGGCTTTAAAAATATATATACATATCAATACATGTATATTTGGTATTTATGTACATATACTAATATTATATACATTATAAAACATAAAAACACTTAAAAAAGATAAAAGTAAAATCATGTTTTAACAGTGTAAAAACTAATGACAGCAGTGTGACTGAATGTGTTTATTTTGAAATATGTTAACACTTGGTCATATAGTAATTCGTAGTCTGATTTTAGGTTCAGTTTTTGATACTTACAGCTGTCCTGGGTGAAAAAGACACCTTTGGTAGATGCAAATGAAAAAATCTTCTAAACTATGATACTCAGTTTTAAATTCCTTCCACCAAATTTAAAGTGGTTGAAATTTGACTATTAAATTTCTGTTGTTACTGAAATCAATGTTTTCTTGATACTAACCATTTGTAACATATGAATTGAAAACCTAATAAAATGCTGCAGTTGAAAGGTTTTTCAATAAAAAATTCTAGTTTAAGTTTTTTAAGGGCACAGATACAAACATTATAGGTGACATGCTGATTTTTGGCAACAGCAAACATGTAAAAATGCAAACACTTCCAAACATTCATTTTAAATTATTTTCTCCATAAGAACTTTCTTTTGAAAAGCAGTAACCTTCTCACTGTTATACTGTTTTCTTTATATGGACAAACTCAGAATGCTTATTTTTTAAAAACATTAGGTAAATATTCCTTAGGAACTTACCACAGAAAAGAACAGCAAATGTGTGATGTTGTCTTTTTCTAAAAGAAAACTACCTAACATCTTTAAATTTTACAACTTTTTGAAATGCTTTGCTGTAAGATAACCAATGAAAGTGTGATATTGACCACATTGAAGACCTTTTTAAAATATTTTTGCTTTGATTTATGCTATAATAGCTTGTTTTATGAATGAATTTGACATGGTATTCTATAATTTTACTCTGGAACCTGCATTTCATTCAAAATAAGACAAACACTGCACAGTGCTTCTGATTACATGGATTTCCATAAAACCCTATTTTAATTAAAAAAGTTAATTATTGAGAATTTATCTTCTCTGGTGTACCTTTCCTTTCTTGGCTGTGTTTGAAGCAGCTTTTAATTACCTAAGAAGCAAGATGTCAACCTTTAATAATACAAGGCGTCCTCTTACATGATAAATACCAGAGTGGACTGGTACTCATTTTCAGTACTGCAGAAGGAATTAAGTTTATTATGGATTGAGGTAGCTAGTAGAGGCTTCTCAGGGAAAAGTAGGACTGTGAAAAGATAGGAAAGGATTTAAAATGGCTTATGGGAAGGTTTAGAAAGGTTTATAGGAAGTTGAAGGAGAAAGAGAGTGATAATGAGAAAAGCATAGCAAGACAGTACCTGATGAATCTAAGAGACAAGGAAGAGATGGATTCATGTACACTAGGTGAATGAGTTAGGAAGGTACATCCAGAGGTCCTTAAATATGAAGTTGGGGCATTAAGAATTTTATGCTATTAAAAAAAGAATTTTATCCTATGAGCTGCCAAAGAGTTCAGATCAAGTATACAGAATGGCCAGAAAACTGGTCTACAGCTTTGCAGACATGTTGAGGGGCCAGTTCTAAAGAGGCAACAAGTTCAGGGAAGAAAATTCTTCTGAACAAAACATTAAGCCCATACCACAATAGATTCTGAAAGAAGAGTGAGGGAAGGAGTTTTGTCTTCTCTCTACCTTTGGCAAAAATTATGGTTAGCACAGTGTAGATGACTTACTAAAGAATTAGGTTAATATACAGGTCCAAGTTTTTAATTAAGTGAACATTCTAAAAAATATATAATATGTATATACAGAAAAGATAAGTTGTGAATTCTACAGTGGTTTAAATGCTTCCTTTTTTACTTTCAAGGCTTTTAAATTGCATATCATCCGTAGAAGCCACTGTATTATTTAAGGAATGAGGAGCCAAAAGATATTTACAGACTTACTTGTTCTCTTTCATCCCATGTCTTTTTGAATATACCACAATGACAATGAAATCTTCATTTCATCTCTGTTTCCTGTCTAAAGCTATTTCCCATAAAAGTGGTCTCCAGAATATGGTGCACTTGACTCAAGAAGTGCACATACACAAAAAAACAAAACTCTACCTCATAATTGTCTCAGAAAAATGAACTTAAGCTAATTGATGAATTTTTAATAGAAGGGTTGATAGGAGTACAAGTATATAATTCCTAGTATTAGCATTTATGAAAGTACACTCTAAATGTAGAAGGTACAATTAAAAAGCATGCCAAAGTTAACTGTGGGGTGGGGGTTATTAAATACACAGTTTATCAGAGCTTTCCTCTAGAAATTTTGATTTAGTATGTTTAGTTGGTGCCTAGGAATCTGTTTTTTAACAAGACCTCCAAGTATTTCTTACTCTTCGGCCACATTTAGGAAATTACCAATAGACCTATTGCACCGTATTTTGACTTAGGCCTAAGTCCAGTTATAGGGCCCACAGTGCTAATGGCTGTATGATTGGTACCTTACCTACTATAAGACATCTAGAAAGATGGGTTGTCCAAGAGCTCAGAAGCAAAGCTAAAGCTCACCAGTGATTCAGGGACCAGCATCCAGCTCACCTTATCTCTTATGCTTTTATTGAACCAAAAGCCAGCGTACAGTAGTTAAATTTTAGGGGTAGCAGTATGTGTGTCTAGAGTAATTTAGAAGTTTGCCTTTAGCTTTGAAACTGATGATTGTTTTAAATCATAAGTTGTTACCACAGATTGTTACTGTGTTCCATGTGTTTAAAACATATCATGGCTGATCAAAAACTTTATACCCTATTTTTATGAATGCTGTAACATGCTGACACATGGAAATGGAGAAATTAATGTCATGCTAAGGCATTTGGGTATGCTAAGATAAACTATCCAAATTGTTAAAAAATACTAGAAGAAATAATAGCTAACATTTTAAAAGTGCTTACTGTGTGCCAGGCACTGTACTAAGTACTTTTCAATACTGTATATTTAAACCTCACAGCAATCCTGTGAAGTAGGTGTTTTTAGTATCTATTCTGCAGATGAGTTAACTGAAGGAGCACAGAGAGGTTAAGTAACTTGCCCATTACTTATACAGTTTTTGTTTGCTTGCTTGCTTGCTTGCTTGCTTGCTCATTTTAATTTGGGAGTACTCTAAATAACTTTTAGAAGATACTTATTTTCAGGTTATGACTTAATGATCCTTTGACTTCTGTGACTAAATGATTCTTTATCTTGAAACTTGGTATTTCTTCTGCTTTGTTCTCTTATAAAACAAATAAAACCTCTTTTTGTGTTTAAAGAATAAAAAGTGGCATATAGACACCACTTTGTAACATTCAAATAATGGAAGAACATGACATATAAAAATAAAGTGTTTATTGCCACTTTGAATATGTAGCCTGGTGATTTATGTCATAAGTAAGATTTGTAATGATGTATTGTTTTATACTGAAGCTTTGCTTTGTAACTGTTACTACATTTTTAATGTCTGAGGGATTTTTTGAGCACAGAAAGAAATTTTAGCAATTGTTTGTGCTTTAATTGATGTGTAGTTTATCCAAATTTTTAACATTGCCAATTTCAATATCTAATTTTTTTCCTTAAGGCTGTAAGCTTAGTGTATGCATTTAAAAAAATAAATCTAGTCATACCTTCACTAGGCCTTCAGTTAATCTTCTAAAGTTATCTAATTAAATTCCTTGAAACATTTTCAAAAACAACAAAGGTGTATAATGAATTAAAAAAGCATAATCAAACAATTAAATTTTATAAATCTAAATCTAATAAATCATATTTTTAACTTCATTCGGCCAAGTTCTCCTAAATATTAAGATTTGTTTACAAACTTAACTTTGTTACATAATTCATACTATAATCACGAGTCTCATATATACATTCTCTAAAAACATTTCAAACATCTTTTAAAAAAATCCCAGAAAATGCATAGACAAATTATCAGTTAATGCCCAACTTATCAATACATCTTTATTTTAAAACGAATGCAAAGTTTTCGTATTAGAGGTTGGATTCATTCCTTCAGTCTGCCATTTCTTCATCCCAAGACTATAAATCTGCTAACAAAACAAAATGCAATAGAATTTCTATCTTCCAGCCTTCTAGCACAACTCAAGAGTAAACATTTGGGATCAGAGCCAGGGACCTGTGTCTATCTGCCAACCACAGTCTGTATTGGACAGGGACCCCTCTACCTCCTTTTTATAGTCAGGCTCTTGCTTGCTATTGTTAACCAAAGCTTATGAGCCCTCACATAAATTTAACTGAACATTTAAGTTTTACATTTTTGCAACCTGGTTCTTTTCCTAGAAATGATGCATCCTGTAAGTTTTTCCCTTAGGTTTTGCAACCTGGTTCTTTTCCTAGAAATGATGCATCCCTTAAGTTTTTCCCTTGGGTTACACTTCATCCCTATTGTAATTGGATTTTCTAAGTCCAATTATGTAAAAACTCTGTAACCTTTGGCATTAAAGCCTATTTGTGTACTGATGGGGTTTTGACACCCTACTTAGGTTACTATAGCAACCCTTTCTCTTTTATAATTTAATAGCTGCCTCATTGACCATCAGTCATTTTATTGACAAGGATGATCAAGTTTAGTTTTTAACCCCTTTAAATTCACAAAGCCAAAATGATTTTTCTCTCCTAGGAATGCCAGAATCACCTCCGCAGATATGGAAATGTGAATCTGGAACTGGTGACTCGAATCATTAGAGATGGTGGCCCATGGGAAGATCCAGTGTTGCAAGCTGTTCTTAAAGCCCAGCCAGCATCTCAGGAGATAGGTACTTCAGGAGACTCAAAATCAAAACCAACATTTGTGAGAAGCAAGCGCAATTTCATTTCTAATTAGAGCAGTAATAGTGATTTTTCTTTGAATAAGAGTAATGTATTTTCACATGAAATGTGTTTAAATTGTTATATTAACCTGGCCCAAGAATGACTTTTGACACCAGACTAGGTACATTTATATCCAGTAATTTCCCATTTATTCTAATGGGAATTCAGAGTGTAAACACTTTTACTGTCCAGATGTTACTTACAGAAAGTTTGTTTTCGCCATTTGTTATATTTTAAAAATCTATTTAAGTAGGAACAAACTTAAAAAAACACCCTGCTTAAGCACATGGAATCCCCCTTATACAGGAAACTCTGTGAAGGCTGGAACTCTGCCAGTTTTTATCACCACTGCTGCATATCCTATACCCAGCCCAGGGCCTGGGACAGAGTAGGTGCTCAGTATAAGTATTTGTTAACTGAATGAATGACCACATTGATGAATGTGTTAAGTGAATGAGTGACTAGTTGAAGGAATAAGTAAATTTCAATTCCAAATACTCTGGAGCAGTATTTCCCAAACTTCATCCATTAATAGATGTTCCCCTTAATGCCCTTCGTACTTCTTTGACATCACCTCCTCTTCAACCTAGATTCACAGTGTTTCCTGTGGGCCAAAATTTCCTTTTGAGGCAAAAGGCTCTGTCAGTTACTTCTAGTTAATTCTTCTTAAAAACGTTTGCCATATTATTCCTGAGCCCCAGAACATTTTGGATCGCCAAACTTAGAATGTAAACTCAGCAGTAGTATAAGCAAAAAAATATGGAAAACATTTGAAACCATGGAGAGCCCATGAAGTGCAATTATAAGATGGCCAGAGGGAAGAGACAAGACTTCCTAGCCTTGGAACCATTCAGACCTTGGTCTGGTGAGGATACTTCACACCACATATTATGCTGAGCAGGTTAGGAACTTTCCATTTGTCTCAAGTCAAGGGTTGGGGGTGGGCTTTGAGTAGAACTGAGTGGAGAAGGGGCTATGCTTCTCCAGCTTAAGAGCAAGCCATCCCCAGATACAAATGTGGAGGACTGTGACAGAGATGTGAGAGAAGATGAAGAAAGACAGAAGACCAGGAGAAGTAGTAAAAAAGTGGTGGGAGGAGAAGGCTACAGTATATATCACAGTGGTTTAGTGGTAAATACCCAGGGGATACAAAGGAGACTGGAACTTGATGTGAGGGCTTCAGAAAGGAATAAAAAACTGAAGAGGGAGGAAGTTGGAACTGAAGAGAAAGAGTTGGATCACTGAGGAAAAGTATTAAGAGTCCAGATAGGGAAGGCAAGGGTGACAAACTGAAGAAAACTATGAGGAAACTGGGGAATGTGGCCAGAGCAGACAGGAGTGAGACAAAGAGTTTCAAAAGGAATGAGAACAGGAGAAGAAAGTTTGGACTTTTAGGGGAGCTTTGAGGTTTCTCTGACTAGGAGCTAGAACAGATCTGTTGTTGGTTGGTATGAGGGCTGATGGCCTCTCTCTCTTTCTTTCTCTCTCTCGTCCTTATGTACATACTCCTTTCATACTTCCATTAGCATACCTCACTTTGGGAAAAGCTGCTCTAGAGTCTGATTAATATGGATGACTCTCCTCTAGTTGGTGACTTCTAGGGTAAAGACTAGTCTGAAGTTTATCTTTGCATTAACTACACAAATCACTGTCTGCTTATCATATACAGTAAACAGAACTTCAAGGCAAATGTTGAAGCCCAAATAAAACATCACTCATAGGCATTTTAGGAGCTACTGATTAAGCATACACAACTAATAAAAACACTTTGGATTTGAAATATGGGTCCCTGTTACTGTTCTACCACTTACTCTTAAGTCCTTGGGCAAGTCATTTGACCTCTCTGAGACTCAGTTTTGTGATCTGTGAAAGAAGTACTATGATACCTGTCATAGGTTGTTGTTAGGTCTAAATAAACTTATGTAGATAAAAAGTATGTATCTGTTTTTAAACTGTGTAAAAGCAAGTATTAATTAGTAATTATTCTTAGTGACATATAAGCATATATTAATAAGCAATCCTATTTGGCACTACTTTCGATTTAATCTTTTGTTAAAAAGTTATAAAATATATTACGTTTTCACTAACTCAGATTTTCTCTATAATTAATCTACATCAATGTGGTTTTAATGATAAATTCAGAGTCAGCCTTTTTATCTTATTGTAATGAAATATTGGGCACTAAAAAAATAAAGTATATAATAGACTAGAAATTCCAGACCCCATGTTATCTGAAACATTTTAACATATTAGTGAACTGAAAAGAGAGTATTTCATTTTATTTCCTTTTTAAATTTTTTCACTTTTTAGACTGAAAAGAAATCAGTCGTTCTTGAGCATTGTTTTGGTGTTGCTCTTATTTCCATTTTTCCAATCATATAACTGAGTATTCTCTTCACAAAATAAACTCCTGCTAAGGAAAATGCTATTTAATTAAATAACTACTTAATCTACTTAGATACCACATTAGTGGTGAAGTTTCAAACAACTTTGAGAATCTTAAGAGTAATAAGAGTCTGTTTTCTTTTTAATATAGTGAACAAATATTTAAGTTCTGAAAATCCACTGTTCTTTGAACTACGTGCCAGATACCTAATTGCATGTGAACGCATACCTGAAGCAATGGCTCTTATTAAATCTTGTATAAATCACCCAGAAATCAGCAAAGACTTGTACTTCCATCAAGCGCTCTTCACATGTCTGTTTATGTCACCTGTAGAAGATCAGCTATTCCGGGAGGTATTGTTTGACATTATGTTTACCTATTACTATTTTAACCTTACCAAAAATTTTAAAAAAGTAGCCCATTCTTGTTAAATTTCTTTTACAAGTAACACCAAAGGTCTTAAGATTACATTGTCTAGATGTGTTCTCATTGGCACTATTCTTTAAGCTCCTGTTGAATTAGACAATCTGATATTCAAATGATGAAAGTAACACCAAAGGTCTTAAGATTACATTGTCTAGATGTGTTCTCATTGGCACTATTCTTTAAGCTCCTGTTGAATTAGACAATCTGATATTAACAAATGATGAAAGTAACACCAAAGGTCTTAAGATTACATTGTCTAGATGTGTTCTCATTGGCACTATTCTTTAAGCTCCTGTTGAATTAGACAATCTGATATTAACAAATGATGAAAGTAACACCAAAGGTCTTAAGATTACATTGTCTAGATGTGTTCTCATTGGCACTATTCTTTAAGCTCCTGTTGAATTAGACAATCTGATATTAACAAATGATGAAAGTAACACCAAAGGTCTTAAGATTACATTGTCTAGATGTGTTCTCATTGGCACTATTCTTTAAGCTCCTGTTGAATTAGACAATCTGATATTAACAAATGATGAAAGTAACACCAAAGGTCTTAAGATTACATTGTCTAGATGTGTTCTCATTGGCACTATTCTTTAAGCTCCTGTTGAATTAGACAATCTGATATTAACAAATGATGAATGATATTAATTCATCAATAAGCATTATTCATGTTGAGCTTCTTGTGACAGATAAGAGGTAAATAAAAACTGAGAAGCATTTTAAATAAGATTTCAATTAATTATTCAGCACTTTTTAAAATACTTTTTTTTTTAAAGATTTTTTTTATTTATTCGACAGAGAGACAGCGAGAGAGGGAACACAAGCAGGGGGAGTGGGAGAGGAAGAAACAGGCTCATAGCGGAGGAGCCTGATGTGGGGCTCGATCCCAGAACGCCGGGATCATGCCCTGAGCCGAAGGCAGATGCTTAACCGCTGTGCCACCCAGGCGCCCCTAAAATACATTTTTATAAAGTATTTTACCTTTTAAATAAAATACTAAGAAATTAAATGCTCATGTTTGTTATTTTGTTTTTTTTTAAAGATGAAACAGTCTTTTCCTAATAATAGAACCTATTTATAAGTTGTGGACGTTAATGAGATTAAAAGTAGTCATAAAAGTGTAGGTTCTATATAGTTAAACTATGAAAATATTTCTGTATAATTCATCGTCTTTGTAGAAGAAAACCAGACATCTAATTTTTTCCTGAATTTTAACTCCACACATTTAATGCAATTAGCTTTTTAGAAATTTTAATGATAAGAACTGATTTTTCTTTTCCTTTTATAGCATTTATTGAAAACTGATTGTAAGAGTGGAATTGATATCATCTGTAACACTGAAAAAGAAGGCAAGACTATGTTAGCCCTGCAACTATGTGAATCCTTTCTTATTCCACAGCTCCAGAATGGAGATATGTACTGTATCTGGTAAGTTTTCCCAGTACAGAAACTGAAATGATAAGATGGGGGAACTGAAGGAGAAATGGTTAGCAGAGTCTGGACTTTGTTTTTCAAAAAGTTATATGAAAATGTTAAGTTGCTTTTAAAAAATTTATTGTGTAAGAAACTAAGCTGTAATACCTAAAAAAGACAATGACCATGTACCAGTAATTGACAGTGTAAATGTTTAAAGTATGTATTATAAAAGGTGGAGTGTTCGTTTTTTTGTTAGTTTTTTAAGACTTTATTTTTTAGAGCCGTTTTAGGTTTATAGCAAGTTGAGAGGGAAGTACAGACATTTCCCATTATATCCCCATCCCCATACATGCATAGCTTCCCCCAGTATCAACATTACTCAAAAACAAAACAAAAAACATTACTCACCAGAATGGTGCTTTTTTTTTTTTTTTAAGATTTTATTTTTATTTATTCGACAGAGATAGAGACAGCCAGTGAGAGAGGGAACACAAGCAGGGGGAGTGGGAGAGGAAGAAGCAGGCTCATAGCGGAGGAGCCTGCTGTGGGGCTCGATCCCATAACGCTGGGATCACGCCCTGAGCCGAAGGCAGAGGCTTAACCGCTGTGCCACCCAGGCACCCTTTTTTTTTTTTGTTTTAAAACAACGGATGAACCTACAGTGGTTTATGATAACCACCTGAAGTCCATAGTTTATCTTAGGATTCACCATTGGTGTTATATAATCTATGGGTTTGGATAAATGTATAATGAATTACATCATTGTAATATCATATGGAGTATTTTCACTACCCCAAAAGTCCTCTGTACTCCACCTATTCGTTTCTTATCCCCTCTCCCCTCCCTCACCTCTGGAAACCACTGATCTTTTTACGATTGTCATTGTTTTGCCTTTTCCACAATAGCATATATTTGGAATTATACAGTGTATAGCCTTTTCAGATTGGCTTTTTTCACTTAGTAATATGCATTTAAGGTTCCACCATGTCTTTTCATAGCTTGACAGCTAATTTCTTTTTAGTGCTGAATAATATTCCATTGTCTGGATGTATGACAGTTTATTTATACATTCAACTACTGAAGGACATCTTAGTTGCTTCCAAGTTTTGGCAACTACGAATAAAGCTGCTATAAACATCCTTGTTCAGGTTTTTGTGTGGACATAAGTTTTCAAATCCTTTGGGTAAATACCAAGGAGCATGATTACTGAAATGTATGGTAAGAGTAGGTTTAGCTTTATAAGAAACTGCCTGACTTGTCTTCCAAAGTGGCTGTACTGTTTTGTATTCCCACCAGCATGTATGAGAGTTCCTGTTGTTGATCCTCACCAGCATTTGCTGTTGTCAGTGTTCCAGAATTTGGCCATTCTAATAGGTGTGTAGTGGTATCCTGTTTTAATTTGCATTTCCCTGATGACGTATGATGTGGAGCATCTTTTCATATGCTTATTTTTTATTATCTATATATCTTCTTTGGTGAGGTGTTGGTTAAGGTTTTTGGCCCATTTTAAATCAGATTATTAGTTTTCTTTTTGTTGAGTTTTGAAAGGTCTTTGTATATTATGGATAGTAGCCCTTTATCAGATATGTCTTTTACAAATATTTTCTCCCAGTCTATGGTTTGTCTTTTAATTCTCTTGATACTGTCTTTCACAGAGCAGAGTTTTTAATTTTTGAACAAAGTCTAGCTTATCAGTTATTTCTTTCATGGATCATGACTATGGTTGTTTTAAAAAGGCATCACCATACCCAGGGTCATCTAGGTGTTCTCCTATGTTATCTTCTAGGAGTTTTATAGTTTTGCATTTTATGTTTAGGTCTGTGATCCATTTTGAGTTAATCTTTGTGAAAGGTATAAAGTGTGTCTAGATTCAATTTTTTTTTTTTTTTGCATGTGGAAGTACAGTTGTCCAGCACCGTTTGTTGATGAGACTGTCTTCACTCCATTGTATTACCTTTGCTCCTTTATCAAAGATCAGTTGACTATATTTATGTGGGTCTATTTCTGGGTCTCCGCTCTGTTCTCTTGATATATTTGTCTTTTCTTTCACCAATACAACATTGTCTTTATAAATACATCTCAAAGTGGGGTATCATCAGTCCTCCAACTTTGTTCTTCAATATTCTATTGGCTGGCTATTTTGGGTCTTTTGCCTCAATATAAACCTTAGAATCAATTTGTTGATATCCATAAAACAACCTCCTGGGATTTTGATTGCATTGAATTTGTAGATCAAGTTGGGAAGAACTGACATCATGACAACATTGAGTTTTCCTATCCATGGGAACATGGAATATCTCTCCATTTATTTAGTTTTTTTTCTTTCATTCATTAGTTTTGTAGTTTTTGTCTAACAATCCTGAGATCATGACCTCAGCCAAAATCAAGAATCAGACCCTTACTGAGGCACCCCACCTATAGGCATTTTTTAATCAATACTTTCGAATTGTAAATTCTGAAATACGTATTTTGCACAAACATCCTTTTTAATAGATAAGCTTAACATTAGTGGCAAGTTTTAATAGAGTAGAAAGCCTTCACTATAAATTGTCTATATTTAAAGTTTATTCTTCTAAAGAGAGAAATTCCAGGACTCATGTCACTGAATATAAGAAATTTAAGAAATAAACCGCTAGCTTACTTAAACTGTTTAACCTGGTGGTTCCTTGTTAATTTAAAGTTATATATTGGTTTGAGAGTGATTGATAGTGATAAAAATTATCCAGAAGAGTGAGTCAAGAGATATTTAGACTTTAAAAGGATACCACACTCCTAAAACCAGCAATTTTTATCTTTTAGGATTCAGTCAAATTTAAATACATGTTTTACATTATATGCATCAGTCTAGTTTATTTCTCGTAATAGTTTTTGGAAACTATCACCATAACAGGGTTTATTTCACAGAGGAACTTACATAGTGACCCACAGCCACCAAGCACCATAAACATAAGACATTTCGGTCACCAACGCTTGTTCATATATCTTCTCTCTGCTGTCCTGATAGCCATACTCTCCACCTCAAGAAAATTGTCATTTTCATAACTAGTTCCCAGACTATACATCTAGCATACTTTACTACTCTTCTACCCCATCCATCGCTCCTCAGCCCCACCATATACACACACAATTATAAATTGGTACATGCATTAAGCAATCTTAAGGAATTTACAATCTGTCATTCTAGTATCAAGTAGCTCTTTAAAAACTTTGGTAAGCATAAAGTCACACAGAGGGCCTGTTATTTAATGCAGGTTTTCATGCCTACTCTCAGAGCTTTTAACTGCATATTTCTGGGTAAGGAACTGTACTTTTTTATCTTTCCTCTTTGACATTTTAATTATTTATGTGTAGTGGTGTGGACCTCCTTGGGTTCATCTTGTTTCAAACTCTCTGTGCCTCCTGAACCTGGATGTTGTCAGCTATTATTGCCACATGTAAATTTTCTGCCCCTTTCTCTATAATGTAAATGTGTGTTTGCCTGGTGTTATCTAAGACATCCCTTAACCCATCCTCGTTTTTTTAAAATTCTTTTTTCTTTTTGCTCTTCAGCTTGGGTGCTTTCCATTATCCTGTCTTTCAGGCTGCTGATCTCTTCTGCATTCACCAATCTGCTGATTCCCGCTAGTGTATTTTTCACTTTAGTTTTTGCACTTTTCAACTCTGATTGGTTCTTTTTTATATTTTCTGTTTCTTTGATGAAGTTCTCACTGAGTTCATCCACTCTTCTCTCCAGTCTGGTGAGCATATTTATGACCATTTCTTGGAACTCTTTATCAGGTGGATCACTTATCTGTTTCATTTAGTTCTTTTTCTGAGGTTTTTTTCTTATTCTTTCATTTGGAGCATATTCCTCTGTCTCCTCATTTGCTTCACTTTGTTTTTGTTTCTATGAATTAGGTGGAACAGCTACTTCTAACTTGAAGGAATGATCTTGTGTATGGTCATCTCCTGTGTAGATTGTGTGTGCCTGGTGACTTTGGCAAGCTAGCTAGAGCTGTGGCTGGCCCGCTGTGTACTGGGGCCATGCTGGTGGGAAGGCTGGAGCTGAAGTGGATGTGGGCTGGGGTGGTGCTGGGGTTCTCTGCACCGCAGGTACACTGGCAGAACAGCTGAAGCTGAAGTGGGTGCAGGATGGTCCCAGGGCTCTCCTGTGTTGAGGGTGACAGCAGATGATAAAGTGGGTACAGGCTGGGGTGTCCTGGGATACTCTGTGTAGGGGGTTGCCCTCATGGGGCAGCCAGAGCAGAAGCAAGTGTGGACTACAGTGCCCTGGGATGCTCTGCTCCAGGGGTGCCCTGGCAAGTTGTCTGGAGCTGAAGTAGTGTGGGCCGGGAGTATTTCGGGGTGCTTTGTGCCTGTGTTACCTTGTCAAGTAGTCTAGAGCTATAGTGAACACTGACTACAGGTGTCCTGGTGGGCACTATACTGGGGCTGCCGGTGGGACAGTTGCGGCTGGTATGGGTAGAGGACCAGGGCTTACTGAGGCAGCAGGGTGCCTAGACTATGCTCCTATCCATGCTGTCAAGGTGGATGGGGAATGTAAACTGTGGTGCTTGACAGCATCACTGACTTAGAGTTCCAGCAGTCTCCCTGACGTTTGGCAGAGTTCTAGGGCTAGATCCCTTATATTCTAGTTGCCCTTTTAAACTGCAGCTTTCTGTGTGTGTGTGTGTGTGTGTTTGTGTGTGTGTGTGTGCGCGCTTCTCAGGACAGATGAATCTGCTCACAGACCCTCAGTACTACCCCTCCCCACTGCAGTGCCAGCGTTGGGAGTGGGGGTTCCCCTCATTACCATGTCTCCATCTTTCTTGCTGTTCTCTATGTGGTCTTCCTATCTTTTGTTTGCAGAAGTTGTTCAGTCAGTCCTCAGTTCTTCAGGAGGAATTGCTCGATAAATGGGTATAGATTTGGTGTGTCCCTGGAGAAGCTGAGTTCAGGGTCTCCCTATGTCGCTATCTTGGACCTAAATTCTTAAATATTTAAAACAATAGCTTGAAGATGGATTTAATGATAAACTCATTTAATATTCTTATTTTATAGATTAAAATTTTCAGACTCAGAGATACAAATAGCTAATTAGTAGCTGAGCTGGCTCTAGAAACTACTGGGCTTATCTTCTAGAGGAGTATACTTTTAGTTAAATTATTGCAAATTTGTATTAAAAAGTTTACCATGTAAATTGGAATTTCAAATAGAGGGGATCAAGAGACAGTGGTAAGACATACAATTTTAAATAGTTTTTAAAGTATTATTCTCTTTCTTTCTTTCTTTCTTTCTCTCTTTTTTTTTTTTTAGAGAGAGGGAGGTGGGGGGCAGAGGGAAAGGGAGAGAGAGACTCTCAAGCAGGCTCCATGCCAACCCATGGCTCAATCTCACAACCCTGAGATCATGACTTGGGCTGATCAAGAGTCGGGCGCTTAACCGACTGAGCCACCCAGGCGCCCCTAAGGTATTATCATTCCTTGATATGTAGTTATTCTGAAACAGAATATAGTCATAACTATTATAGTAGGTCTTTTCCTGTGGGGAAAGGAGGAAAGGAATGTTCTGACTTTGGCTATATTAAGATATTTAAACAGGATATCTTTAGCCTTTTCATTTTAATATACTCATAAGTATATTGGAATCTCAAGTATAAACAAAGAAACAAAAAGACCAAGAAGATATTTTATTTTCTTCTTTTGGCTAACCATTTTACTCTTTAGGGAGGGACCTTAAAAACAGAAGAGTGCCTGGGGCGCCTGGGTGGCACAGTGGTTAAGCGTCTGCCTTCGGCTCAGGGCGTGATCCCGGCGTTCTGGGATCGAGCCCCACATCAGGCTCCTCCGCTGTGAGCCTGCTTCTTCCTCTCCCACTCCCCCTGCTTGTGTTCCCTCTCTCACTGGCTGTCTCTATCTCTGTCGAATAAATAAATAAAATCTTTAAAAAAAAAAACAAAAACAGAAGAGTGCCTATCTTTCCTGCCCCCAGCCACTGGCACCCTCTAAGAATAGAAGCTGGGTATGCAACTCCCAGCTGCCTAACTGTTCCTTTATCTTTCCTTCTGAGTAGGCGGAGTTCTGATTGCCTGCTCTCTTATTTCTTCTACCTCTTCTCTATATTTCTGAATTGCTGGGGTCCTTTTTTCTTGCTTCTAAAGATTGATTTTCACCGTAATTGAAGAGCAGGATTCTTTCCAGCCTATAGGGTCTGTGTTGTCTTTAATTTTGGCCTTCCCTATGAACCAGCTTAACCTCATCTCCCCTTTCTGTGGACAGAACCTGATCCACAGTTCAGTTTTGCTCTATCTGAAGCCAGTGGAGCAAGTTACCAACCCAATTTCTCTCACTATTGCTAATAACAAATACTAGTAATAATAATAGCAGTTACTAATATCTACTGAGTGCTTTCTATAGGCTATATTTTGTATATGTCTTCTCTTATTTATTCCAATAATCTTATGGGGTAGATACTGTTAAGCCTAAGCCATGAAACTAGTTAATAATGAAGCCAGGATTCATACCCCCCAGGCAGCCTGACTCACAGCCTCTACTATTAAATACTACTTACTGTACATAGGTCAAATATATATTTAAAAAATCTATGTTGTAAGGGTGGCTGTAGATCTTGTTATAGCCTGCATTCTCTGCAACTTGTTGATGATTTTATTAGTAGTTAGTTACCTGGGAAATGTGTTTATATACCATATAGGTTCTGTGTTTTCTAAAGGACCCTCTGTTTGAAAAGAAAATGTAAACTTCATAAACAGTGTTTGCTGATAAGCAAAGAAGACTATCATTTGTTTTCAGGGTATTTTGTTTTCCTTCAAAATCCACTGTATAAGTAAAACCTGAGAACCCTTTTGTAAATTCAGTCAAAAAGAGCTTCATAACCATATCCTGAGATTTCTGCTTTGCTTTCTAGAAAGCTTAAATCCATATTGGTAGCCCTTTTCTGGCAAATTTATGAGGATCTTGAGATTACATTTTGTTCACCAAGTTTCATCTTGATTTAACAGAGACAAAGGGAAATAAGATCTCTCTCTTCAAAAAATAAAAAAAATAATAATAATACTGTATCCTAAGGATGTCTATTAGGAGTCTCAACCTATTCTTTGGAGCAAGTTGGAGAATATATACATTTCTAATATGTTAAACACTCATCTGTGTAAAATTGAATGCAATGGAATAACCTCCCATAACTTCCAACTATCATTTTCTTTCCTCTTTAAATCTGTTGCAGAGATATGGCATGTCTTCTTGAATAGTTAATCTTCTTGCCTTCTACCTCATCCCTTTGTTCATAAAATACCCCTTATTTAGAATGTCTACCATCATCTTTATATGATTCTATGTCTACAGTTTCCCTTAATATATTTCTTCAAGAGATTCCTTCTAAATGCTCTTAGCATTTAGGGATACATTTTTTTTTTTACCAGTTTATTAACTACCAAATATTTATTGAATTAATCTCACTGCTTGGTACTATTAAGACTATAAAGATAAGGAAAGAATATAGGAAATCAGTGATTCATTAAGCATTGGTATATACTAGATATTTCACCTAGGTGTTTTCACTTACCTTTGTCAATTCTTTTTATGTGTAAGAAAACTGTGGATAAAAGAGATAAAAGCCACATAGGTAGTAACAAAATGGGGTTGGGATTTATACTAATCAATGTGCAAGTGATAGCATCCTATGTCTAATTAGTTTAGGGAAAAGGTATTGTACATGGAAAAAATACTGGGGTATGACCAAAAAAGGGGGGGGCAGAGATATAATAGGTCCCCAAATAAAACTGCTACCAGGGACACTGATTTCTCTTTTCTGCCAGTTTACTTCATTCTTTCCTGTTGTAGACTGGAAGGAATGTCAACAGTCTCCAGCCTTCATAGTTTAGAGTTGACAACATTCCAGGGACTCTGACTGGCCTAACTGGGGTCAGTTGCCTACCCTTAATTTAATATCTTAAGGATGGTGACGAGGTTCACATAGGAAACATGGCACTGGGGTTCCAACCTTGTGTAGTTAGGGCTACTTCCCAGAGAAAGGTGGCTCACTATGAACTGGGTAATATCACACCAGTCAGTGTATAATGTCTTATTGAGAGTCTCTTATTCCAAGTCACATGTTCTTGCCACTACTATATAATGTGTCACTGAGATTTACAATGTAGTAATAGTTGGGGGAACAGGACCTACAGAATATCAACAAGGAAATATATGAAAGGCATGAAATCAACCAGAGGGATAAGATCTGTTCTGAAGTAGTTGTCACTTTAGTGTGGGGTATTTATGAAGGCATTCAGGAAGAAGTTACTTGATATTGGACTTTGAAGATAAGCTTATCTTAGAAATGAAGTACTTTCCAAGTACAGTAAATTAGCATAAACAAAATGAGAATCAACAAAGCACATTAACTAATTAACCTCGAAGAGTACACAGGATTAAAATCCTATCCTTCTGACCCCAAAACCCATATTTTTGTTGCTATTAATACTATGTGACATATGGAATACACTGAATGAAATGATTTGAAAGTCTGGGAACAGATCAGTTTAGCAACCCCTGTAGAAGTACATGTGTAAGATTAGAGCACCTGAGGTAGTAGCACTGAGAAGGCCTGGTATGGTTGTGAACAAAAATGTAATTGAAATACATAGGCTATGGGAAATAAACAGATTAGAACCAGACAGGTTTGAGAAATGTTTAGTGTCATTGACTGACCTAGGAAAAGATAATCAGTTTTGCGGGAGTATTACTCGTTCTAAGTGGGTTCTGGTGATAGACAGCAATCTAAATTGAAATACCCAGGTATGGAAATTGGGATTGAAGTAAGAGCCAGAGATTTGGGAACAAGGTGTGAAACCTGGTGAGCTTTTTTATGTATGCAAAAAAAGTGGAGTTGTGACTGTAACTTATGAATACCCACAGAGCTAGAAGGAAATGGAAGTAGAATTTTGGTTTTATTTCTTCTCTGCTGCTTGCTATCGTTTTCTCTTTTGTGTTTTCTGTATTGTCTAAGTAGACTGTGTGGCACTTTCATGATAGTAGTCATGCTGTCCTTAGACTAAATAAGCTGTATGTGTTGGGCTCAAAGTATATCCTCAGTAAATTACTTTAAAAAATTTTTATCAATTATTTTAATAGTTTTTAGATTATGATGCTTTATGTCACTTGACACATTTTAAAGAGTTATAATTTGTGATATCTAAATATATCAGTTCTATCTTATGATTTCCTTTGTCTCAAAACCCCCTGCTCCTACCTTGTCTGTCTAATAACATTGGCTGTATTTTAGAAAAGAATCTACCTGTGAAATACTTTAAATGGTCCATAGCTTGTCTGTTTAAAAGTATTCCATCTTAATGGATAAGCAGATAAAATTTCAGAATCTGTACTATAATATCTTACACTTTTAACCTATAGTACTTTGGGTTTCTTTGCAGAAAGTGTACAAAACTGATTTCTAAATTTACAAGTAGGTATTAAAGACCAAAGTTTATTTTTTTAAAGTAGTATCATTAATATTGATACACAGGGATTAGAATTTGTTATGTACTAGAGGTGCTCAGGTTTGTCAGCATATGATTGGAACTCATTCCTTACCACTGTAAGATTCTGATCTCTTTTCCCCCCAGCTTCTATTAGTCCCACACAGCAGAAGTAGCTCAGAGGTTAACGTAACATCCATTTATGCCCACTTTGTATACACCCCAGCCAGGGTACTTAGAGAATCAGCAAAAGATAGCTAATATCTGTATTTGAATAAACTGTATCTTTGATATTTCTCTTTTTTCTCATTTACAGGGAGTTGATTTTCATATGGAGTAAACTTCAGCTTAAGTCTAATCCTTCAAAACAAGTTTTTGTAGATCAATGCTACCAGCTTTTAAGAACAGCAACTAATGTGAGAGTCATATTTCCTTTCATGAAAATCATTAAAGATGAGGTAAATAGGATACCCTTAATTTTAAATTAAGTTTAAATGATACTTCACCAAAACTTGAATCTTTTATGATAAAATTTATTTGAAGGGAAGGAGGATTTTAAGGCCACATTCCCATATATTATGTTTGTAGAATCTTAACTTATTTGCAAATGAATTTTGTATATCTATAGGTAATACCTGCTCACTTTCACAGAAAAATATAGTTCATAGTTTTAAGTCTGGTGTTCAGGTAAAAAGGAACAATGAATTTTGAAGCATTTTTGAAACCTGACAAATTTTTAGAGTATTTAAAGTAATAGTGAAATCCATTACCTGTTTTTAAAAATAATTTTGAAGTAAGTTCTTCATGGGTCACTTAAAAGTGGGTACAGTTCCACATGACTCTTACATTGACATGAAATGGGATCCTACAGATCCTTTCATTTTTCCCCCCTCAAATATTAACAGAACTTTGAATACAAAGGTAAGAAAGATAAAGCTATCCTACAATTTAGGTAGTTCCATTTAGCTGAATCTTTATATGGGTTACTTTTAAATATACAGGCAGCATCCATTAAATAATATATTTTAATTTTTCTTATATTTATGCATTTATCACAGTATCATGTCACTCATTAGATATATGACCATGTAGTGATTATATCTCTATGATATAAAGTTAGCAGCATTGTACTCAGAGAATTTTATAAATTTCCTATTTATTTTACTAACTGCATTCATGGCTTCATTATTAAATAGTGAAATGTCATTCAAATGCATTTTCAAAGTTAACCTCTGCCCCCATCAAAAAGGGAAAAGAAACAAAACTATGCTATAGAATCCTTTTCAACATTTGAAGTGCATAGAATCACCTATAAAACTTAAAAAAAAAAAATGTATCCATATATGTTTTTTACATAGGATTCCTATTTGCACCACAAGTTGAAAGATTTTTTTGTTATAAAAAATTTTTCAATATAGGTGAAGGTCATGCAGTTATCATAAAGCTTTCTTATTTTCACATCTAGTCAACCTGAGAATATGAAAGGAAAAATTCAAAGATGAAATAAATATTAAAAATGTGCTTAACTCTTTATACTCTGCTAAAAACATCTTTACTGATGGAATAGATCATTTATATGTCCAGGACTATGAAAAGAGGCACAAACAATGCTGTGTGAGTTCAGAAGAATGAGACATTACAGATGGCATATCTGTAAAGGCTTCACAGAGGAAGATGCTTTAAGCTGGGTTTTGAATGATAGAGGAGGATAATACTAACATGTAGAGGATTTTGTGGTTTACAGAACATTTTTGCCTCATTGTATTACTTGTTTTTCTCACAACTCTCTATCGGCATTAATAGGGTAGGAGAAATGTGGGGAGGTGTGTGGGAGATGAGGCTAATCAAAGAGACTGTAGGAAGTTATGGAGTGGGGGGTGGTTGTTGGAAATCCTTAGGGGGCTTGCATGCTGCACTGAAAATTAGAACTTCAGTCTATAAATATACTAGAATTGTTGAAGGATTTCAGGTAAGGAAGTAGCCTGTTACATTCTGTGATGATCTTAAAATTTTTAGATTTGGGCAACTGGGTACATGATAATTTCATGAGTTAAGACAGAGGATGTAGATAGAACTTAGGAGAAAGAGAAGGAATTCTGTTCTTGAAGCAGTGAATTTTGAATTCACTATCTGGAAAATCTAGATGGGAATATCTAATTATAACAGATAATCGGAAATAAGAAATTTGAATTCAGAAAAGGATTCCAAGCTGAAATGATGGATTTACAGTAGGAAGCTAAAGTCAGTAGAATAGACCTGCTCCCATTCACATTTGCAAACATTTATTCAAAGGTCACTATATGCCGACTTCTATGCTAATGATAGGAGGATACAAAAAATGAGATACTGTCTCTGTGATTTAAAAATTCAAAGTCAGGGGGTAGGGCATACACAGTTACAAAACAATTATGTATGTGGTTTTTATAAATAAATATAACTATTCTCAGTGGAAAGAATAGAGAATGTTTAACTCTGCCCCAGAGCTGGGGCCAGAATGAAAGGGGAGAAAAACTTTCAGGGTAAAACTGATTCTTAGCAAATGAATAGGAAATAGATAGGAATTTACTAGCTAGATAAAGTGGGATTATGATGTGCAAAATTAAGGTCTGCTTGTAGAACTGTTAGTAATTAAATAGGGTTACACAGTGTGTAAGAGACGATGAAGACATGAGGTTGGCAAGGTAGTGTTCCTCCCTGTCATCTATAGTATACCAGATGCAGGCAGTACACATGCACACACACACACACACACGCACACACTTTTAAAGACATTATTATTGTGTCTTTTTCTATTCAAACAAGCATTTATATCATTCCAAATCTATTTATTATTTGAGTTAAGGTAGGTGGACAGTAAATTCCCAAGTGCAGTTATCTTTGAGTCACCAGTAAAAGTTTCAAAGCTTGAATAATTTTCAAATAATTTTCAAGTAGGTTCATTATACTGATTTTTATTAGATTTGGAAAGACTGTAATTGCCCTCTTCATGTGGGCCACACTTTTCCTCTTACTTGGATAAATAATATTACTTAATAAGTAATATTTTTAGTGCCGATTTATGAGTTTCTGTAAGCAGTTTTTTAAAAAAAATATAGTTCTTTTTTTTAACATTGATAAATGTTAAAATTGATAAATGCTTTAAATACATTTACTTTAACCTTCTGCCTCAGAATGTGAGATTGGTACCTAAAATAAATTGGGCTGGATTTGTAAGAAACCTTAATCACCATAGGTTATGAGGCATTTTGTATTATGGTTAGTAGGAATTGTCAAATTTGAAAATTAAATGAATTGGAAGCTAAAATGCTGTCTCTTCCAGATTATTCTCAAGTTAAAAAAGAAAGATTTACTTATATATTAAAAAAGAGTTAAACAAGGCTGCCTGTTGAGGAAAACTGCACACCTGAAATACTATGTTTATTCAGCTTTCATTTCAGAGTTGTATTTTATTTATTTATTTTTTTAAAGATTTTATTTATTTATTTATTTATTTATTTATTTATTTATTTATTTATTTATCAGAGAGAGAGAGAGAGAGAAAGAGAGCACAAGCAGGAGGACAGCAGCAGGCAGGGGGAGAAGCAGGCTCCCCGCTGAGCAAGGAGTCTGATGTGGGGCTCGATCCCAAGACCCTGAGAATATGACCTGAGGCAAAGGCAGATGCTTAACCGACTGAGCCACCCAGACATCCCAGAGAGTTGTATTTTAAAATGATAAAAGTATATTAGTTTTTTTACAAAGGTATTTAGTAGCAATATTTTTCCTTTTCTAGGTTGAAGAAGATGGCCTACAAATTTGTGTTGAAATATGTGGTTGTGCTCTACAGCTAGATCTTCATGATGATCCCAAAACTAAATGCTTAATTTATAAAACAATTGCACATTTTTTGCCAAATGATTTGGAGATCCTCAGGATTTGTGCACTCTCAATATTTTTTCTTGAGCGCTCCTTGGAAGCTTATCATACTGTTGAAGAGCTTTACAAACGTCCAGATGAGGAATATAATGAAGGCACAAGTAGTGTTCAAAATCGTGTTCGTTTTGAATTACTTCCAATTTTGAAAAAGGGATTGTTTTTTGATCCCGAATTCTGGAACTTTGTAATGATTAAGAAAAACTGTGTAGCATTATTGAGTGATAAATCAGCAGTTAGATTTCTAAATGAAAGTACACTGGAAAATTCTACAGGTAATCTAAAAAAGGCAGTGGAACAGCGAGGTTTAGATGAAGGGCTGGACTCTCTTACAGACCAGAGCACTGGAGAGCTTGATCCTGATGATGTATCTAGAGTGCAACCTAAGGGTCACATTAATACAAAGAAAAATCTTATGGCTCTTAATGTTTCCAAAGTAGATCACAACGTCCCAAGGCATCGGTGTATGTTATGTAACAAGGAATTTCTAGGTGGTCACATCGTAAGGCATGCCCAGGCTCATCAGAAAAAGGGTAGTTTTTCATGCGTAATATGTGGTAGGAAATTTAGAAACAGAGGACTTATGCAGAAGCATTTAAAGAATCATGTTAAGAAAATACAAAGACAGCAAATTGCTTCAGCTCAACAGGAGGATCAGGAAATCCCTGCTTTGGAAGAAATAAATTGTTCTGATACTTTCATTTCATTTGAAAATGGCAATTCTGGTAATAAAGATTTGGCAATAGAGACAATTACTGCTTCCAGTGATGGAAACAAAGAAGTCATCCCTGCACATGTGGCTGAATTCATTGAAATTCCTGTAAGTGTATCAGAAGATGTTATTGAAAACATGATTGAAAATGGAAGTCCTGATACTTCTTTAAATAATGTCTCAGAGCCTTTGCCTGTATGTGAGGATGACTATGAGGAGGAAGAGGATGAAGAAGGTGATTACGAAGACGATGATTATGACCTGAATCAAGAAACTTCAGTACTTCATAAAATCAATGGAACTGTGTGCCATCCAAAAGACATATATGCCACAGATCAAGAAGGAAACTTTAAGTGTCCTGCTCTTGGTTGTGTCAGAATATTTAAAAGAATTGGATTTCTAAATAAACACGCTAGGACTGTACATCCAACTGATTTAAACGTGCGGCAAACAGTCATGAAGTGGAGCAAAGGAAAATGCAAATTCTGTCAAAGGCAATTTGAAGATTCCCAACATTTTATAGATCACCTTAATAGACACAGCTATCCAAATGTGTACTTTTGTTTGCATTTTAATTGCAATGAGTCGTTTAAGTTGCCCTTCCAGCTTGCTCAGCACACAAAAAGTCACAGGATATTTCAAGCTCAGTGTAGTTTTCCAGAATGCCACGAGCTTTTTGAAGATCTTCCTCTGCTATATGAACATGAGGCTCAGCACTATTTAAGTAAAACACCAGAATCATCTGCACAACCAAGTGAAACAATTCTTTGGGATGTTCTTATGGACTCAAATCCTAATCATCAGGAAAAAGACTCATCTAGTAATGAGAAACAAACTATTAGTCTGCCAGTTTCTACTAGCAAATCAAGGAAAGATTCCACAGAACCAAAGACATGTACAGAAAGTATGGAAAAGAAAACAGATGGTTTAGTTCAGAATGGAAATGAACATTCTGATGACGCTGTTTCTGATATAAGCTTGACAGACCAAAAGATGCCTGACATAGAGCCAAATTCTGAAAATAATTGTAGTGTTAGTGATTTAGTCAATGGACACAGTGGAACAGAGCAGACACCGTTAGTTTCGTCAGATCCTGCTTTGAAAGTTGATACAAATAGAATCAGGACAGAAAACGGTTCCATTTTACCCAGTGTTGTACCACAAGAACATAATACCCTGCCAGTATCTCAGGCACCACCTTCCAAACCAAATCTGACGAGTGAACATACTTCATATGGCTTAATTTTAACAAAGCCATATGTCAGACCACTGCCTCCCAGTTACCTTGATGAACGGTACCTTAGTATGCCAAAACGCAGAAAATTTCTGACTGACAGAGTAGATGCCTGTTCTGATCAAGATAATGTTTGTAAAAAATCCATGAAAAGATTAAGATGTGGCAAATGCCTGACCACCTACTGTAATGCAGAAGCACTTGAGGCTCACCTTGCACAAAAGAAATGTCAGACACTCTTTGGATTTGATTCAGATGATGAAAGTAAGTCTTCTATCTTCTCAATAGGTGTATCTGTAGAAATAGAAAATGCCATAGATCTTTATGAGGTTAAGAAAGTTAACATTTGTATAGCACAGATAATAAAGCACCACCCCATACATTAATTCTTTTAATCCATATAGACACTATTAGGTGATGTTACTACTCCTGTTTTATAGATCAAACTGAAATTTCACAAGTTAAGTAATTTGCATAGGTATAGCCTATGAACTTGTGGAAGTCAGAACTTGGACACGGTTTTTCATACTCTTTGATCATACTCATTCACTGTGTCTGAGGCATTTCTTCTTCCCAAATTTCATGTAATAAAAGGTTTAGAAACAAAGTAATTGTGATGGACATGTTTTTCATTTGCATCCCAGAATACAAACCAAGTGAAGTTGAGCTTCTTTTACAGAAACAGAAGTGAAAAAGAACCAGAAAATAATTGAAAGACAAAATTGAGCAAAAGAAGATCTTGCCTTTCTACTAATATCAATATTTTTTTGAATGAGTAAGAGTATAGACAGGAATCTGACTTAGAATTCCAGTTGAACTATAAAATTTGAATTAACAGACATGTTCTGTTTTACAGGTGCCTGATAAAAATGTTTCAGAAAGATCTGTCGATCAAGCAGTAGTGTGAAAAAAGCACTGCAAGAAATTGCATCATGAGTTTGCTATTTTCCTGATGGCCTTAATTTTCAAGCGGTCTTGGATTACTAAAGATAAAGACAAAGCACATTTTCTAGAATGAACTTAGAGAGGAGATGTGCTGGTTCAGACTCCAAAAGGGTTATTACAGAACTCCCAAAGTACCAGTTATCCAGAAAACCACATTTTTTCAAAAGCTGATGACTATTAATGCAGCATGTTCAGTTTCACCTATGTGAGAAACATGTTCAGGCAACTAGTCAGAAAGAAAAACCAGCTATGGCCTTACAGAAAGGGAAAAGTTAATCCATTATTAAAAAGGGGGGGGGTTGGTTTACAATAAACAACTTAAAGTATTCTACAAATGAGATTTGTTTTCTTGTCATGCATAATCAGATTATGTCCTCCCTTCTCTTCAAACATGGTTTAAAGAACTATTGGTATTTGGTTTATTATAATTTAGAAACTGATATATGAAAATAAAACTTGATTTATCACCATGCTATCCATAAAAGATTGTAACTTGTTTCCAAGATGATTGATTAGACAGGACAGAGTTCAATGAATGTTATGCCAGCATTGAAAATTAAAAAAAGGAAACAAAACAACACTTTGCTAAAAAGCTCTTAATAGAACCTTCCACTTTCCATTTTTGTAATACCAATGGTATTTAAAGGCAGCAGTGTCAAATAGAGGTAGTACCATCAGTAACTTTGGGGAGAGATGGGAGGAATCTAAGACCATAAAGGCTATCTAATTGAAGGAAGACACTGAATTGCAAATAACTCAATGTGAATAATGGTATAAGCACACTGGGATATTTCTATTTGTATATAGAGTAGTGTTAGGACATTGCTTGATGATTCATAGTAAGGTCCTTTTAGACATTAATGTGAGTTATCTAAGTACAGTCCTATAAAAATAACTGGCTGTAAAAAAATATGTCAGCTAAAATCAGGTCAAGAATTCATTGGTTTTATTCAGTTAGGAGAGTTAATACTAAAATAAGCCATACTACTCATGCTTTCTTATTTATTAGTGATGAATTTGGTCTGAATAGTAATTTTTATATATAAAAGGAAATATTTACAAAAATTTGCACAGCAGGAACACAGTTAAGATATATTGATGCTTTTATTTTCCTTGATGACCAGTAATTTTCCTAAGGAAGATTTTAACTTACTAGGCAAATGAATTGTTAAAACCCAAAATGTTTTTTAAAATACCCTCTCAGATATGTTCCACTTGTACATTCTCTAAAAGAGGAAGCTTAAAGACCTTCTTTTACCTGTTAGTGTGTTAATCTATAGCAGGGATAAAATGAACAAAAATACAAAGGCAAATTCTTAAAAAATGGAGCTACTAATGTACCATGGTCAACCAAATATTCCAGTTATTCCAACTGATGTATTTTTGTTCAAAGCAGATAATCTTACTGGATTCTACTATTACAAATTTTTGGATATTAAGCTTCTTGAATGCAGTCACTAAGGAAGGGAACATTTCTTCCAAGGTAGCATCCAGACTTTATTAAATCAGGATTTCCAAGTCATGAAAGATCTCAAAAAAAAAAAATTTGCCCAATTTTATTAGTTTATTTATTCATTCACTATGCAATTGATAGTCATGAGTCCCATTTCCATCAAATTAAGGTTTTTGTTTTGTTTGTGTAGCCTACATTAGGCTGTGGAATTTACATTTAAATAACATAAGTAAACACAACTCAGTCAGCTTTTTAAATCCTTTAGGGTCAACTCAAAAAACAAACAAACAAACAAACCCCCCATTTTCTCTACTTTCTGATACTGAAAATAAAATACTTGAGTTCTTTTCATTCAGTATAAAATATATCATGTAATGAAGAGTGTTTGGAAACTAGTTCATTTGGACAATGAAGTTTTTTTGAAATATAATTTCTGCTTTGTACATTTTCCAGAAGTTTAAAATTACAGCTTAACATTTTATCACATTTTTTAACTTTTAATTTTATAAGTTGTATCTCTTGACAAATCCACGTCTGCAAATTATTTTCATTCATTCTGCAGTTCATACCAAGATGTTTTAAACATAATCCACTTGTTAATTTTGTCTTTAATTTGAGGTTTTATTTCTACTTTTGTGTTGCTAAGGGAAAACTGTTTCTGAAACACTTAGATCAAATCGGTTTATATATAATTAAATCAAGGTATGTTTTATAAAATTTATTTGGCCATGCTGTTCTAAACCTCTTTATATACTTCTCAAATAATTGCTATTGAAAGTATGTGTACATTTCATTATTTATGTCTTATAAAGCATAAGCTGACATCACTTTGCTTTTGTGGGGTGCATAAACTTCCAACAGTTCTAATTTGGGAGTCAGAAGAAAAGGAAGCTTTCTTATTCCTGAGATTCTTCTCTTTTACTTTCTATTCCTTCTATTTTGAGGATGTGCTTATCTTACATGGACCAACTTTCAATCATTTTTTTTAATAAAAATTTCATCAAAATATTAACTATAAACTTTCTGCTGTTTCAGTAAGGTCAAGAAAATAGCAAATCTGAATTTTTGCTGCTCAGATATTACAGAAAAGAGGGATCTCCGTGGACAAGGACACTGGTACTTTGGGCTTTAGCCATATTCATTTTTTTAAACCACCAATTATATAATGAGTAGATAACTTATAACATTGAACTTGTGATTCTTTTCAAATCACACTTGAAGGTTCAGCCGTACTCCTTTCATGTTTGGTTTAAACTGTTGTATGGATGAAAAACCTAAAAGGGATGATAGTGTTTATCTTTTAATTTATTTGGTACTGTAAAACACCTTTTCAGAATGCCTAAATGCTGCATATGCATTTTGGAATTGTTAATATGTGAAAGATATTACAGATTCAGCAAGAAAGGAAATTTGTGCTTCCTTGTTGAACATTAAATTATTTTACTTTGCATTTTATAAGAGTACAAATTAAAACTGAGCCATTGAACTGCAATAATTCAACAATAGCGTCTCATTTCAAGAAATTTTTTGTACTGTACATAGACTTGTTCAATAAAACATTGTCCTTGTTGGTAATGAAGTGTTCAGTTTTATGTAGCACACTGCTTCAAAAGGAATTAGGCTTAAGGTATGTAGTAAATAATTTCTATTATGTCTCATAAGAGAATGAATTATTTCAGTTAATATTACCATATTCAGATTATTAATTTTTTAAAACATTTTAAAACAGAAAAATCTAGAAGTTTACATAAAACATTTAGACATTATTTTAACTAACGTCCACATTACAGGAATTACAACTTGACAGAATACTGGCATTAAAGTTATTTTGGGGGGCGCCTGGGTGGCACAGTGGTTAAGCATCTGCCTTTGGCTCAGGGGGTGATCCCGGCATTATGGGATCGAGCCCCACATNTACCCTCTGCAAACTTAGTAGGTACACAAATAACAGAAGTCTCTAAATGAAAGACAGTGGATGGATTTATCTCTGTTGGTAAATTTTCAAAGATGAAGAGCATCTGGTGGAACTCAAAAACAAACACTGGGGAGTCATTTTGAAATAAGCATATAAATTTCTGATGAAGATGACTTCCCATAAAGCATTTCAGTGCTTTGCTAATGTAACCAATTAATCTGTAGCTAAAAGCGAGGTCCCTGGGCATGAGGGCTCCTACTTTTTTGGTTGACTAACAAAGGAAAACCCCCTACACCTTTTGCTATAATTTGCAACTAGAAAAAAAAGAGGGCTGAAGTAGAAAAAGACCCTGTTTGATGCGATGAGAGCAATGCAAATGAAAGGATGGTGCTATGTGCAGTGATGTGCACATATTGCAAACATGCTTTGAAAAATACTGAGAAAGTTAACTGAAGCATTCTAGAGCTGAGATCTGGAATTCTCAGTCTATACTTTTGGTCAGATGATTTTAAACTATTAAATGTATTGAGGTATTTAGATAAAGGTATTGGAGTTATCTAGACTTTTCATTTTTCTTTCCTGAGACTTGAGGAATTCTGGAAATCAATAAAATATTACTAAGTATGCTTCCAAGATAAACAAATGAGGTTGCTTTTCAGAGCTTAATATAAATTCCATACTGGTTTCAAGAATCAACTAATAAAAGGGTCAGAAGTTTTGGCTATATATGAAGATGTGAAATGGAGCAGCAATCCAATATTACATGAAGTTAAAACTAAAGTGGGAGAGAGGTTCATGCCTTATTTATGAGTGCTACACACTGGAGAAGAAATGTCTCTTTTGTTTTACTAAATTACTATGTACTAGCTAATTTATATATGTGACCCCTAATTGTTAAAACAACTCAAAGACAGATATGATGAACACTGCGTTTTAGAAACCAAGGCTCAAAAACATTAAATAACTTGACTGAAGTCACACAGGAGAGGTGGGATTGAAAAATCAGATGTGTCCTCCTAAAACCATAATGCCATGCAGTTTTCATTCTGCCATGCAGGTTTCCCTGCAAATACAGAGCATGAGTGGCTCTAATATGTCCAAACAGAGAGTCAGACTTGCCTGGCGATCAGTGATTTCAGAGACAAAGGATGAAGTCTGGCAGGAGTAGGTGACTGATGTTTCATTCTCTTCTATTAGCAGTGATTCTTACAGTGTGGTCCCTGGAGCAGCAAAATTAACATCACGTAAGAACTTAGAAATGCTAAATTTTGGGGGGTGCCTGGGTGGCTCAGTCAGTTAAGCGTATGTGTCTGGCTCAGGTCATGATCCTAAGGTCCTGGGACAGAGCCCCATGTTCTTAGGCTCCCTGCTCAGAGAGGAGTCTGCTTCTCCCTCTCCCTCTGCCCTTCCCTGCCACTCCTGCTCTCGCTCTTGCTTGCTCTGTCTCTCAAGTAAATAAATAAAAGCAAGAGGCAAGTTTAAGGAACAAACAGCATGGGGCCCAGTCAAATAGCACTGTGACTAGTCTGGAGTAAGAGGCTGAGAGAGTAACAGAAATGAAGACAGGTAAAAGAGACAAAGTCGTCACGATGGCCTGCAGGGCTCTAGATCTGCAATATCCAATATGGTAGCCACTGGCCACATATGGCTATTAAAATTTAACTAAAATTCAAATAAAACTTAAAATTTGGTTCCTTGGTCGTACGAGCCACATTACAGCTGCTCAACAGCTACATGTGGCTGATGGTTACTGTACTGAACAACACAGATACAGAACATTTTCATGATCTCAAAGTACTTTTGGACAGGTGGTTCTGTATCAGTGGTTCTAAATTGGGGGTGATTTTGTCCCCCAGGGACATTTGGCAAATTGGGAGATATTTTTGGTAGCCACGACTTGGAGGAGATGCTACTGGCATCTAGTGGGTAGAGGCAAAGGATGCTGTTAAACATCCTACAATGCACAGAGCAGCCCCCAAACAAGGAATTAGCCTTCCCAAAATGTTAATAGTGCCTCGACTGAGAAAGCCTGCTCTAGATCAATCCTGACTGCAGCTCTAACCTCACTGCCTCCTCCTTGAACAGGCTGCTCTGGCCTCCTTCCTACATGCCAAGCACTCTGCTTCTTCCTTAGAACCTCCACTGTTGTTTCTTGCTACAAAACTCTTCTGTGCTTCGCTCACTCTCCTCAGGTCTTTCTTTCAATACTACTTAGAGAAGTCTTTCTTGACAGTCTGTATAAAATAGCAACATCCACTCCATCCCCCTCCTTTTATTTTTCTCCATAGCATTTCCTGGCACAGTATATAGTTTCTCATATATTTGTCTATTTCATCTCACTAGACTGAAAACTCCAAAGAAATTGTATTTGTTCCCGACACAAAGAACAATGGCAAATAGGTGCTCAATAAATACTCCCCCCCCCTTTGTAAATGAAGGAATGAATGAAAGAAAAGGTTGGGTATGCCTTCTATATGGTCCCACACCAGCATGGTGAGCACTTGCCATCTCTTTACTTGCAGCACTCTCAAAACGCCCTTGAAGGAGGGTCTGTGTCATTTCTCTGAATCTTCAATACCTAGCATAGGAGGCACTCATTAATACTCAATGAAAAATGGAGGATATTTATCTGTTGAATAAATGATACCCCAAGTAACATCCACTGGCAAAGTAGTATAACCATGCTTTGAATGCCTACGCTACATTTACAGTTTATTTTATAACTGGTATTTAGCTGTGATATTTTTTAAAACGTTAAATTTGCTCACCTGCATCTGCAGACATGTATATTTCAGCTACAAAATGGTAATACCCTAATTAAATGTTAACAGATATAAAATATGCCTAAAATGTGGAAGAGGCTAAAGTCAAGTGACAATGTGTTTAAGTCTGATTCCTCATCGTTCTCGGTCGAGCAGAGCATGACATTCCCATTGGTGAATACGAGTTGCTGCCACACGAACAGTAGCAGCTAACATGCATTGACTTCTTTCTGGGTGCCAGGCACTGTCCTTCACCCCGCCCCCAACCCTATGAGGTACTTAACTTTACTAGGTCCATTTCGAGATAGGAAACTGAGGGACAAAAATGCTAAGAAGCATGTCCACGGTCACAGTTAGAGAATGGGGGTGTAAAGCCCTGGTGATCTGGCTTCCAGAGTCCCCAACCCTAAATTGCTCGCGATGCAGCATCGTCTAAAACCAAGCCGGCGAGGACCGGGATGCAAGCTTAACAGCCGATCCCAAATTGTTAGAGACGAAAGCAAGAAGGTATGGCATAGGATAGGTGACTTTTTTTTTTTAACTTTTCATAGTCTAATGCTGAATAAATCCGAATTATTTTAACAGTGTACTACGTAATTTAAGAATATGAAACTACAGGTGCACCCAACTCAGAACTGGCCTCAGAGTACGTTCAAGCGCTCCCGGGGGTCAGGCCCATGGGCGGGGAGCAGACGCCTCCATTGGCCGGCCCCGCGGCATCACGGGAGCTTGCTGTGCGCAGGGACCGTCACCCGCTTTCCACGCACCTGCACCTGCGCAGCCCTCCCAGGCGCATTTTTGGAGGCTGGACTCCTGAGACTTCAGGGCTTCGCTTTCTGGAACCAGGTCCCTTATGAAGATCGCTGTTCTCGGTGCAAACGCGGTTACGTCCCTAAAGTGAGATCCGTTGGATTCTCCTCCGTCCTGTCCAGCCCGGAACGACAAGTCGGAGCACTGTATTTCCTGATTGACCTTGTTGGCAATCACTTCCGCCCAGGGGTTTGTAATACCCGAGGCCCTTTGGCGGCGAACGACAAGGCACTTCCGGTGTATGTTGCCAAGGCGCCGGCCTGGTGGGCCTGAAGGGACGACGTTACTGTCGTCCTCTCTCCCCCCCCCCCCTTTTGGGGGTCGAGATGTCGGGGCTCAGCTATCCAGAGATGGAGGGCTGTCGTAACCTGCTCGGCCTACTAGACAACGATGATATCATGGCCCTGTGCGACACCATCACCAACCGCCTGGTGCAGCCTGAGGACCGCCAAGGTAAGTGTTGACTTTTCTCCCCAAGAGCGGACGCCGCTCGCAAAGCCTCACTCGGGCACCAGGTTGCCAGAACGTAGGAGTTGAGGAGGTGCGAGACCTCGCCTCGGAACGGGGCCCGACATGTACTGCGGCGGAACTCTGGAGAGCCCCGGCCGCCGCCGCCGCCGCTCCGCACCCTGGGAGCCACCGCGCACCCTGAGGCAGCCCTGAAGCGCCAGATCCCCGGGGGAGGTAGTGGCACTGGGAAGCTGGATGTATGGGCAAATGCTGAGTTTTTCGAGAATTTAGAGTACGTGAATAGTCTTTACAGAATTTCCGGGGAGCCGGGGTGTTTCTCATTTTCAGTTTCGGCTGAGCTGAGGAGTCAGCTGCTGCTGCTCAGGTTTTTTTCTTCAGGCTTTGGAGAGGGTATCATAAACGCTTTCAGCCTTGTAGGTAAAACAACTACTGTAATAAGAAAGTAGGTAGTTTGAATCCATGTCTCTTTTTGGATCTAATTTTTTTCTGAGATGATTTTTGCGTAGTAGGAATACATTACTTTCAGAGCCAAGTAAACATTTCGGTAGAGTAGATTTAAAGGGTTATTAATATTCAGCCTGATTGTAGCTACTCCATATAAAAATGTAATCAAGAAGCCTATGTGTTTATTTCACTTGGCATATCATCTGGACAGTCTTACTTTAAATTTGCCGAATTTTACTTTAAAATGTGAAAACTCCAGACTCCTGTGTTAGCATGACTTAAATAACTACAAACGCATAATCTGTATTTCTCTGCTTTTAAATTGGATTTACATTTTTGCCATTTAAGAAAATCGTTCATTTGAAACTTCAAACTTTAACGTTTCTTCAAACATTAAAAGAAAAAATTCCTAAGAATTTAGAATGCAAATAGTTTTAGACTGAATATAGTTCTTAAGCATTTATATATTTCACATGCTAATCACCACCTAACAGTCCTTGTGAGTGTAAGTTTAAAATTGTAATAGATAAAAATGTTGGGTTTAATTGATGGTGGGTCTAAAAGCAAATAAAAAGAAACTTCCCTACACAGAAATGTTAAATGATTTGAAGAGATACTTCTCAGAGAGAAAGAAAATAAGCAATAAGCATATGAAAAGATAACCTCTTTATTTATTATGAAAAGATAATCTCTTTAAAAAGCAATGAAATGAAAACCAAAACACACAGTGTTTTTCCCTATCTACCAGGTGGGCAAAAAACTAAATGTGATCATGCAAAGCAGCTCTGTAATGTCAATAATTTAACAATTATTGAAGGAGTGTAGATTAGAACTTTGGAAAACAAGTTTGACATCATCTCCTAAATGGAATTATTTGCTTACTTCTGGGCTCATATTCTGGACCTGAGCTTTTCAAACTTGAATGTGCCTGTGAATCAGTCCCTCAGGGATCTTCTGAAAACGTAGATTCTGATTCAGTAGTTTTGGTGTGAGCCCAGAAATTCAGCATTTCTAACAAGCTCCCACGTGATCCTCATGCTGCTTGCCCTTCTGTGCACTGGGAGACATTTATGAAAATGTTCAAAGTGATGGTGTTTATAATTGGACACACCCAGTAAAAATCTAAACAGAAGGATAGATACTTTGTGATGTAGTCATTTAATTTACTGTGGTACGGTTAAATGAATTAACAGTGAAAAAATTAGCTAGAGCTACATATATCCACAGATTAATGTCAGAAACATTAAGTGAAAAGCAGAGTATGAAAGACACAATATATATGTATATGGATTGGATTTATAGAGTGTTTAAAAAAATCAAACTGTATTGTTTAGGAGTTCATTGTTACACTCTACAACTATAAACAAAAGCAAGGGAATGATAAACAGCCTTTAGGATAGCAGCTACCTCTAAGGTGGGTGAGTAGGGAGGGAATAGTATTAAGTAGGGAGGGTTAAAATGAGGGCCTCAAAGATACTAGAAATATCTTATGTCTTAAGCTGTGTGGTGTGTACATGGGAGTTCATTTCTTTACTATTCTGTATTCTTCATGTTAAAAAAATAATCTTTGATCTGTTGAATATAACATTTTTTAAACTAAAAAAATAAAATTCTTAGTTCTGCCACTTCTTAGAAGCATAATTGTTGATACCTCATACATCCTTATATTTCATTGTCTATAAAGTAAGGAGTTTAAAAGTCCTTGCACATCTAAAATACTGTAATTTTACCTTTGTTAGGGATTATAAATGAATTTAGGTCCATTGTCCTTCTTAGAAAAAAAATTTTTTCTCTGGCACAAATTTTTTTCTTAAAACGTGTCATTCTTTAAAAGAAAATGCAGAACTTTTACTGTCTTATGAGAAGTGAAAGAAAGAGGTAAGTAAGTTTAGGTAGGGAAGTTTAAAACATAAAGAAAAATTTTTTTTAAACCCAAAATCTGACAACCCACTTCCTGGTTTTTAAAAATTACCATCTCATGCAAAAGGAGTAATGCCATGACAAGAATTTATAAATGTTGTTTGATTGGGTTTCTGCTGACCCTGGACAGATTTACAAGTGACTTATGATTTTCTACTAATCTTTATAATTTCCTTCTAGATGCTGTTCGTGCAATATTAATGTACAGTCAAAGTGTAGAAGAACTTTTGAGGCGTAAGAAAGTCCACCGAGAAGTCATATTTAAGTACTTGGCAACACAGGGGGTTATTGTACCTCCAGCTACTGAAAAGCACAATCTTATTCAGCATGCAAAGGATTACTGGAAAAAGCAGTTACATCTGAAATTGAAGGAAACACCAGAGCCAGTTAAGACAGAGGACGTTAGACTATTTCAACAGGTAAAATAGATCTTATAGTAACACCCTAAATCATAGTTCTGTCTAAACTCTTTAGATAATTCTAGATCTGTGGAAACATGGCTAATAATATTTTGGCTTTTATAATTTAGCTTTACTGCATAACCTTTGCATCCTAAGGGAAGACCAGTAAAGTACCTAAAAGAAAGAAAATATCTTTGACATTTAATAATGTATATAAAATGCTGTATTGATTTGTGAGGAAAAGACTGTTTTTATCACTTTATCAAGCGAGTACTATTGATTTGTAAAGAGAGTGGATAGACTGCAGGATCAATTTAATTTTAATTTAGCTTCTAGTTCTCTGTAATATTCTTGTCCACTCAAAAAGAATGCTGTTGTAAGCCCTGTCTCATTTTGAAGACTTTCTTGGTATTAAATTGGTGTTAAATTGTAAAAATTCCATGAGACAAACTTAAATAATTTTTGCATTAGATTTTTTTTTTTAAGCTAGAAAAAATCCTCTTGTAATAATTTCCTCCAGCTGACATTGTCTGTTCCTATTTCTTTGTAGCCACTGGACATTTTAGCTATTGTGTGAATATTTAAATGTTGATTTATGAACTTTAGGTAATTTGCAAATTTTATTTTTTTATTTTTTAAATAAAGCACAGAAAGACACCCCCCTTTCCAAATCAAATATATAGCTTAATAAATGTCCATAAGGCAAAAACATTTGTAATGACCACGCTGGTTAGGAAACAGAAATTTGCCACCCACTCCAGAAGCCCCTTCCATGAATTTGCATATTTTAAACTACATACTTTGAATTAGTGAGGTTTTTCAGTGAGAAGCATTTACTTTCGCATTAGGAAACACTCTTCTAAGAACTTTTTTAATGTGCTAAAGAGAATGTTGGCTCTGAAATCATACAGATGTGATTTCAAACAGGGTCTGCCGAATGCTAGGTGTGAACTTGAGCAATTAACTTGATTTTACTGAGCCCTGTTTACTTTCGCAGGCATAATAATGATAGTATCTATGTCATTAGCTTGTGAAAATAGAAGGAAATAGTCCATAAGTGCCAAACACAGAGCCAAACACATTCAGTCATGGGTGCTCTGTCAATAAAAGATTTCTTACCATCAAAATGAGGTTCTGTGCTCTGGAATAGTCACATCTATTCACATAGATGAATAAAATAGAAGCTTATCAGGTATATTTTTGTAATAACATTTCCTTTTGTAAAAAAGAAAAATAACAGTATAAAATTAATGCCAGTCATAATAAGTAATGTATTTCAGTCGTATTAGAACTCGGTTTAAAGATAGTAAAAAATGCTTATTTGTTGCCAGCTTTATTTTAGTATAGTTTATATGCAACAAAGTGTATCCATATAAAGCATGCAGTATGAAGGTTTTGACAGACATTGTGAAACCACTGCCACAATCAAGAAAATACTTAACGTAAATCACTGTTGACTATTCATGCTGATAATTTTAAGAGACTTTGTTAAACCTTAATTTCTTAGCTGAATTTTCCGATGTTTAAGCTGGGAAATTCTAAAATGATTTTTCCCCTTTTTGGAAAAACAGTTTGCTTGATGGGTTCAGTGAGTTAACTTGTAGTTCATTTACTTCTTCTGTACTCAGTATATGAAAACTTAGCTCTTAACAGACTAGATAGAAAAAGGATATGAGAACTGATATTGGTTATATTTTATATTTTATTTATCTTAGCAGGAAAAAGAAGATAAAAAAGCTGAAAAAGTTGATTTTCGTCGATTAGGAGAAGAATTCTGTCACTGGTTCTTTGAACTTCTTAATTCTCAGAATCCTTTTCTGGGACCACCTCAAGATGAGTGGGGGCCACAGCACTTCTGGCACGATGTCAAGCTTAGGTTTTATTACAACACCTCTGAACAAAACGTGATAGACTACTATGGAGCAGAAATTGTGAGCCTTCGTCTGCTGTCACTAGTGAAAGAAGAGTATCTTTTTCTTAGTCCCAACCTAGATTCCCATGGACTGAAATGTGCCTCTTCTCCCCATGGTCTGGTTATGGTTGGAGTTGCTGGGACTGTCCACCGAGGGAACACTTGTTTGGGCATTTTTGAACAAATTTTTGGACTCATACGCTGCCCTTTTGTGGAAAATACGTGGAAAATCAAATTTACCAACCTGAGAATTATTGGAGAGGGTTCTCTTGCTCCTGGAACATTAACAAAACCAGCTATTACATTCGAACCTAGTGATCTAGAGGCCTTTTATAATGTAATTACTTTATGTGGTACCAATGAAGTACAACTTAATGTAAAGCAGGCATTGGATAGTGGAACTGGAGACCAAGCTTTATGCAGTGGAGATGAGGCATTGTTGAACAAAAGAGAACTGAGTTTACCCAACCCTCTAAAGCACTGAACATTGTATGTCAGTCTAAAAATCCCTCTATACAGAAACTTTTCCAAATGTCACATCAGTAATGTCTAAGTGATTTCAGGTGCGATGATTGACATATTTTAATTGAAATATCTTTCTTGACAATAGACTAACATATTATTGAATACTTGCCTCTTTCTACCTGAGTTGCAGCAAATATTCTGAGAGCTAATGCAGTTCATCAAATAAATCCCACTTTAGATGGTATAACTAATGGTGTGCCTTAGAAACCAGGTAATATTTTCATTTTACTTAGTGAATATTCTGCTAATATCTGTACTTTTCATGTGGGAAAGGTTTAATGTAAACTCAAAGTTATCATTTTAGAAAACTTGAGTGACAGTCTCATGCAAAAAGTCCAATAATTTAGCAGGTGGAGAAAAATTTACTTTGCCTTATTAAAATTTGAGGAACTTTTCAAAGTTCGTCCAAGCTAAATATCTTAAAATTTGTAACATTTTCTGAACTCTTTTGGGCAATGATAAGTGCTATTCTCAAAACAGACCTTATTCTTATCTAAGGCTTCAGCTAACAGTTTTATAGAACATTTATTATAATACCATATAAAGGAAACATACTGTTGAAATTTTTTAAAAGGTGTGCCCAGTTCTAACTTAAATGAATTACTATTTCCTCTTGATTGATCTTGGAAGAGGTGACCAAAAAAACCCCCAAAACACACACACACACGCAAATTTATAAGGTGGGCATATCTATATACATATATATAGATATACTCCCACATCATAAATTAAAATTGTTAGGATTTTTCACCTCTGGATTGTTCTAGTAGGTTTGAATTACAAGGATAAGTTGCCAGATTAATTACATAGTTGCTTTAGGGTTTAAATTCTTCATCACTTGGCAACTACTTGCTGATCTTGGATTTAGTTAGTAATTTTAATTTACAAAAATGCCATATGGGAAAAATTCAACTGGGAATTGTTGTGATGATATGTCGTACATGTTAATTTCTTACCTTTAACTCTTTTCATGAACATTTAGGGTAACAAGAATTTTGGAAGCAGGAGGAAAAAATTCATCTTTTTTGTTTTTTTAATGCCATGCCTTTTATGAGGAGTACAAATTGATGCATCCTAAAATAAGAACTTAATAAAGGAGGGAAATTCCTACTGTCTGCTATAAGAATAGTATATTGTTTAGGTTTAAAGCCAGGTTATCATTTTCTCCTTTCAGTATAGAGTATCATTATAACATATACTCAATAAATATCCTAAGTAGAGGATAAAATTGAAAACTATTCCCATCCGTTTTCTTTGTGGTATTGATGATGAGTACTGTAGAAGTATACTGCAGATGCTCAGGGTGAGCAGAAGTTGCCTCTAGCTACCTTCAGTATTCACTTTTTGAATTCGAGTTTGCTCAATCAAGTCAGGCTGCAATCTTTGCATGTTCTTTTAATCAATGTTAGAAATTTGAAGTCTTCCTGATAGGCTCTCTCGAGAATTGAAACTATGTTTTATTTTCTGTGAATCCCCACAGTTGGGCAACACAGTAGGACCTAATGTTTAACTGAAGGGATGAAAACATGAGAAAAGAAGTTTACATACTGTATAAAAGACTTTTCTGCATCTAGATTTTCTTTGGTTCTTATGGGTGATGGGTTGTTTCGTTTTTTTTTTTTAATCATTTCATCTGTTTGAATTTCATATGTGGATACACAGAAACTTTTAGGCTCCAAGCTAACAGATATAACCTTCTTTAAAATTTTACTAAATTTAAAAAGCCCAGGGGTCAGAATGGGATAAAGTGGAAGGCTGCAACCATTATAGGGAGGGGTAGGATTTTCTATTCAGAGAAAGAAGATCTGGAGGAACTGAAATTTATTGACGAAGTTTAAAGCTTGGTCAGGTCTTTGAGAAGGTCCAGAAGCACCCTGCAGATTGAACTCTGCTTTTCCTACCATCCCTTTGTTTTGTATATGTTAGAGAATGGCAGAGACCCCAGCTTTAGGTGTCTTTTGCTTCATTTCACCCTCAGTTGGTATTTTGAAAGTTGTTGGAGTCAAGTAGTAAAGAATACAACCCTACACATAATTCATAGTGATTGAATGGTCAAACCAGAGGGGCAGTTGGGCTTTATTTACTGTAGACTGATCTGTGATAGCCTAATAATAGGGCATACACGAAGTATCTGTTCTTGTTAAAATAAAAAAAAAATTAAGAGTTACATTGGGATGTTTTATTAGTATCTAGAATGCCAAAAACACATTTCATGAGTCTTATTAACTAAAATACCAAATAATAGGAAAAAAGCCATCTCTTTTTCATGAAATTAACTTGCAAATGGCCAACATAGGAAAACTTCATTCCTGTGTTCTCAGGTAATATTTTTATGCTAAAGGAAGGCTAGTTACCCAGTGCCAGTAAGAAATTGTAATTGCACCAGAAAAGGGTTTAAAGAATAATGGTTTAATTTAAAAAATTAAATTTTGTGTTTAAACAAAATGGCTCCCGTGGCTAAGTAGATGATAAACACGAACAAAAACCATCCTGTAATGTTTTTATTAGTATCTACATTCACAAATTTTTAGATGCCCTTTTCTTCACTGGTTCTTAATTTGCGCTGTGGGGAGTGATCATGGATCCTTGGAAAAATGAGAGCTATGTTCTTTCTCCCCATGAAAAAAATGTATTTGCATATAGTATTACAGTATTTGCATTATTTCAGTGAGTTTATGGACTTCCCTAAAGCACATCTGTGACTCATAAGGATTCTTATACTTCATGTTAAAATCTGGCCATAATAATTATATTTCCCCCAAACTACTCTTTGATACTAAAATTATTTTTAGAAAATTTTGTGCCCTTGCTTGAGTCCCTAAACTAGAGGACTTAATCTTCCTTATGAATGAAAGGATAATCTCTAGGAAATCTGTTTGTTTATGATAGTAACTGTGGATTTTGTTTTTCAAAGGACATCAGATATTAAGACAAAACCTGAAATACTGTTAAAGTGAAACAAAAATATTCAGAATTCATTTTATTTTCGCAAGATAAATTTAATGAACAATGTGAGAGAAAAATCTGAAAAGAAAAGGTATTAAAAAAATTCTCAGCGTGCCTGGGTAGCTCAGTCGGTTAAGCATCTGCCTTCTGCTCAGGTCAGGATCCCAGCATCCCAGAATCCTGGGATCAAGCCGTGGGGCAGGCTGCCTGCTCAGTGGGGAGCCTGTTTCTTTCTCTTCCTCTGCCCACTCGCCCCCTGCACACTTCCCCCCCCCACCTCCCTCTCCCTTGCTCTCTCAGATAAATAAGTAAAATCTTTAAAAAAAAAAATTCTCTAGATCTTTACAAAAACTTTATCCTAAGATGTTTATTTAGTAATGATTGTATACTGCTAATTTCAATGAAGGATTTTTAACATAGGATCATATACATGCCCATACATCTGAAGGGCACGGATATGTGATCTCACACCATTCCGTCTCACCTCCCCTCACCCCCACCCAGTTTATAACGATTGTGTATACTCAAGTTTGAATGCAGCTAGCACAACTACAAGTACTGGGAAATAAGACTGGATCTGGGTTCTCTTCAAGTTTATTTGGCATATTTTTATGGAGCATCTACAATTTAAGTCACTGAATCAAGCACAAGATAAAATAACATATCAGTAGGTTACTTACCTACCTAAATTTCCTCTGTTAAGCTTCAGTTTCCTAGTTTAGATGTCTTAAGATGAGAACTACTTTAGGCCCCTTTTTTTTTAGGGTGTGGTTATATCTTTTCGTATGGGTCAGGAAAAAAGAACACTTAATTGAAATTTTAGATAGCTGTGTGGCCCTAGCTATGCCACACTGATCATATCAATCAGAATATAAGATATTTTGACAGACCACTTTATTAAGAGTTGGAAGGAAAATATTTTAGAAATGTATTAGAGCACACTAAATCTTTTTAGCTTTATTTTTTTTTCTGGTTTGAACCTTTCCAGTAGTCCTTCAGTAAAACATTAATATTAAAATGGAGTAGTATTTACTGTGAGATAGAATGTACCTCCAGATATTAAACCATAAACTCCAGAAATGTGTTAGTCATGAAATGTTAATAGAATTACTGGCCTAGAATTTGGTACCTCCTAATTTCTATTCCTAGTACTGCCCAGTATTTCCCTTCATAGTCATTTAATGAGGGTTCTTTGGTTAGCAGTTTTCATCTTCAGTTTTTAGACACCCTAAATCTCAAGTATGAAATTAGTTACTTTTGAATTGATGAATTTAAGAATTGAAAGAATAACCTGCTGCAAACTGCCAACTGTGTTATCTGACATTTTCTTTTTTTTTTTTTTAAGATTTTATTTATTTATTTGACAGAGATAGAGACAGCCAGCAAGAGAGGGAACACAAGCAGGGGGAGTGGGAGAGGAAGAAGCAGGCTCATAGCGGAAGAGCCTGATGTGGGGCTCGATCCCAGAACACCGGGATCACGCCCTGAGCCGAAGGCAGACGCTTTAACCGCTGTGCCACCCAGGCGCCCCCTATCTGACATTTTCTGAACCAAAAAATCAGTAACTACTTAGGAAAGCCTTTTCTCTTGAAGCATTTAGTTTCACAAATTTGCATTAATCTTTTCCATCTCTTAAAATACTGATGGTTAGTATAACATTTAATTGTTCTCAAATTGTTACAGGTAAGTTACTACTCCCTCTCTAAATAAATGGTAAATTACTAGAACTGGTGATTCTTTTCTAAAAGAATTTTTTTTAAATTGTAGTATAATTAGCATACAGTGTTACATTAGTTTTGGATGTACAATATAGTGATTCAACAATTCCGTACATTACTCAGTGCTCATCACGATAAATGTACTCTTAATCCCGTTCACCTATTTCACCCATCCAGTGTTTGATGAATCCTTTTGACTGTCTTCAGTATGAAGGTCATTTGCTGGCTCTGATTTCCAAAGCAAAGATGGCTTTAATCTCTATTGTTTATCTAAATACAGAGTAGGAGTGTTAGTGCATGCGGTATCCTCTTGTAATTATACTTCTTAAGTTGCTTAGTGATTTGAAATCACTTGAAAAGATATAGAATGCTCATGTATGATATTATAATCGAGGTAATTGGGATATGTAAAAATACATGTAAAAATTTACATGAAATTTCTTGAACTCAGTGTCTCATCACAATCGCTAGTCCTGTTCCCTTCCTGTTGTACTTTCAGCCTCAGAAATAGTCTTTCACACATTTAATTTCTTGCCATGTCTAGATGCAACATATCTACAGTATTGCTGTTTCAGCTGCTGCTATAATTAGAATTTCTTTACCTGAACATTGACTTAATAATTTATTTCTTTGCTTTAATATTTTTAATATATTTATAACATTAAAATTTCCTTAAAGTATAGCTTTCATCATATCTTCCATGCTCAGAACTTTCAGTGGTATTTCAGTACCTCCAAAATAAAGTCCACATTTTATAATTTGGTTTTCATCACCATCTAGGTTTGATTTCACTCATTTTCATGCATTGTTTGGTCCAGCCAACATCTGCTGTTAAATAGTCTTAGTATTTGTACTGTGCTTACTTAGCCCTCTGCTTTTACTGGCAAGTATAGATAGTCCCTGACTTAGAGTGGTTCGACTTAGGATTTTTCAACTTAACGAAGGCGTGAAATTGAAATGCATTCGGTAGAAACCATACTTGTTGTTGTTGTTGTTTTATCTAAGTAATCTCTACACCCCATGTGGGGCTTGAACTCATGACCCCAAGATCAGGAGTCACTTGCTCCTGCTGAGCCAGCCAGGCGCCCCAGTAAAAACCATACTTTGAAGTTTGAATTTTGGTCTTTTCCCAGGCTAGTGAAAGGGGGAACAATACTGTCTTGGTGCTGGGCAGCAGCAGGTTGGCCCATGTCCCAGTCAGCCTTGCAGTCACAAGGGTAAATAAGGGTAAACAACCAGTATACTTAAAATCATTTGGTATCCATATGGTCATTCTGTTTTTCACTTTTCATTACAGTATTCAGTAAGTTACATGAGATATCAACACCTTATTTATTATAAAATAGGTTTTGTATTAGATGATTTTGCCTACTGTACGCTAATATAAGTGTTCTGAACACATCTAAGACAGGCTAGGCAAAGATAAGGTTTCAGTAGATCCTAACCTAGTAAGTGCATTTTCAACTTAATGATATTTTCAACTTCTGTTGGTTTTATTGGGATGTAACCCCATCATAAGTCAAGGTAGGTCTGTATACAAAATAGTGAAATTTAATATTTTTTTGTTGCAGTCTGATAATATACTATAGAATTAAAAGGGCTATGATTGAAATGGTTTAAAAACTGGAAATTTCTTTAAGTCGAGCATTTTTTCTCTGGAGGTGTTTTGTATATATCACCTGTCTAAAATTTTCCCTAGATTTTTGCATGGCTGCTTAATTTTTATCTTTTAGGATTTGTCTTAAATGTTTTCTCCTCTGTAAGTGGACCTCATTGTTAATATTTATCAGAGCACCTGTTTATTTCAGTCCTAGCACTTTAAATACTAATTTACTAACTTGTTAATCTCCCCCACTAGATTTTAAACTGAGAGCAGAGACTAGCTGTTTGGCTTACATTTTTTTCCATTGCTTTGCACAGAGGCTAGGTATTCAAATCAATATTTATTAAAGATATAAATGAGGGAACAAATGATACTTTTTTCAGAGGCTTCTTTATTCTTAGCCCTTTGCCTGTCTGCTAAAGACAATGCCTAGCATATGTATTAGGTGCTCAATAAATATTAGTTTAATGAATAAAGCTGAAGTTATCTTCCTGAATAATGATATATGAGCTCTAATACAATCAATAATAATCTGGTAGATAGAATTATTAAAGTTTTATTATGCTTTTGTAAAAGACGAATAAACCGAGGCCCCAAAGTTAAGTAATGTGCTTAAGTTCACACGATTTTGTTGTGGGGATTTTTTTCCTGTTTTTTTGTTTTTGTTTTGGGGGAGGGGGATGATTTAATTTTTAAACTACAAAGCCTGTTCTTTTCTTGCACTTTATTTCTAGTCTGACTACTGCTACTACCTTTGAAAGAATTTAAACTCTAATTCTCCTTTTCTTCACATGTAAAAATAAACAATTAGATGATTTCTAAACTATTTTGAAGTTACATGGTTTTGTGAGTGTATGCTTTCTTAGCAACTCAAGAATGTTTTAAAGGAATTTGTAGTTCACTGAAGTTGAATTATTTTGCTTCCTCATAAATTATGCTCATTGAAAAACACTCTTTATTCTTCGTTTTTTCTAACAAATATACATTTATAAATATATGCGTATAGTGTGTGTATTTCTTTTTACAGAGGGAAAAACAAGAGGATAAAAATATTACACATCATTTCTAGAAAAAACTATGAAGCCTTTAAAATAGTTTCCTATTTTCTAATCACTAGAGTTGAAGTTGTTTGAACTACTGTTGTGTAAAACTTTTTTGCTTTGTTACATATATTCAAAATGTATTTTCATGTTTTAGTTGAAAAGTGCAGAGTGGTTGACAGAAGGCCAAATTATAGACTGCTAGTAACCTGTGGTAAAAATTTAGATGTTAATAAAATAAGTACTGGATAGATGATTCCTTCAAAGAGACTGAGTAATATGAGTTAACATACATTTAAGAGTGCCATTGGAGCCGAATAGCAGATTCAGAATAGGATTTTTCAGTAAGAAGCATGGCCCTGGGTGGGTGCTGCTTATAAGGTCATTAAAAGATACTCTGCGAAGTTTAATGGAAAATACTTAGCAAAGACCAAAGGTTTTGCTCTACTGACTGCACTGACTGGAGTAGATTAGTTTTATGATAGAACAAGTTTACAGAAACAAGATGGCACTAGAAAAGCATGTCAGGGGCTTTATTGCTGAAACTAGTAGTAGAATAGTCATAAAATTGAACTCATAGGAGCAAAGAGAATTGCAGAATAAGCCATAATTTTGATTCTAAAAACAACCTTAAGCTAGAGCAAGAGTTTAGGGCTGAGAAAAAAGTAGATTTTAAATAATGTGTCAGTATTTTCTTTTAAACAGTGTTCTCTCAATTTGGTAACCACTTATCAAGCACTTACTATGTACCAGGTACCTTAGTAGAAGACTCTTGGTACTTAAAATATTTGCTCTAGTTTCTTAATGCTTTTCTCACTTTGTTTAACTTGCATCAAGTAACATTTACTGTTTAATAAAAGTTTATTTTATTAGAAAGTGCTTTTCTCTTGTCTCCCATTGATGCCCTACTTACTACTTTAACCATTGCCATCTTTTGGTCCTTAACTTTGAATTGTAGGTAAAGCCCTAACCTTTGGATTAGAACAATGCCCCAAAAGGATGGTGATCTTTGGTAACTAGTTTGGCAGTTTCAAAGGGGGAAAAAATGCACTGAAACATTTTTTTCCCATATCATATATTTTGGAAATTTTATGCACATAATTCATATATTTAGCAAGTTTTATAGGTAAATTAAAATCTCAGTTTTTGATAGTGTTATGTTCTTAGTGTACAATCATTAGATGCACATATAATAACACAGACTATATTGGTCAGTTTATCACAGCCAACATGAAGTCAACAGTGTTGTTTTTTTTTTTAACAGTGTTTATTTTCACTAATGTACTTCCCTGTGAATTTTAATGCTTGTTAAATTTGCATTTTATGGTTGATACTCTTATCTCTGATTCCCAAAATGACTCATTGAAAAGTGATGAAAATAGTAACAAATACTGTAATGTCATAATGTGAATGCAGAATTAGAATCTGTGCTGTGCAAGAGATTCTGTGAGAGTGATGTTTTTAAAATTTCAGCTGAACTATATATAAGGAAGAACAATTATGAATATCTGAAATTTGGCCTGCAGTCCATTCACCACTGGTTAATAGTACATGGGCCAGTCAAATATTTGCATCACCATCAAAAGTCATTTTTTTGAAGTGCATTGGTTTCTCTGGTAAATGAATTTGGGTGATTTTACTTTTCCTGAACAGTGTAAAATAACATCCCAGTTTAAAATTTGTCATTCAAGATGAAGAGTTCAGAAATACAGAAGTATCATTCAGAGTTGCATTTCTTAAAATGAAAACGAGTTTTTGTCCCAGACACCTGGCACACACAGCCCACTCAGTGCTTGGTGGCAGAAAGCCAGCTCACCTTAGATTGTCACCAGAGTTCCTCCCTTAGTAGGGTCCTTAGACCTGTCACTTGGACACCAAACCATGTTTTAACATCTCTTAATGATTATATCCATTTTTCTGATTTTTTCTGCATCGTGTCATTGGATATAATCCTCCGAAATAATGCACGCTGGCCTCTGACAACCGTAAAATAGTCGTCACCTGTGGGTCTGAACTTGGAGTCTCAGTTCAAATATCAAACAAATCTAACAGGAAGTAATTTTTAAAAAGGCATTGTTGCTGAGTAGCTGGTAAAAACAGTCTCAACATTAATAAATATAATCAGAGATTACAGAACAAGCTATTGGAAAAATTCTGCCAAAAGGAAGATCGCATAATTCAGTGACAACATGGAAGAGCAACTGCCATCATGTGTTTAGAGGATATTGTATTTTGCAGACAGAACCACTGATGTGCAGTGCCTGATTCATTTGGCATATATATGTGTTACATGTAAGAGTGAGAAGTCCCTAGCAACTTCTTGTCCTAGTCATCCCTGAAAACTCATCAATATAGAAAACAAGACTGCACTGGGCAATAAGCTTTGGTGGGGACTAGACAGGACGTAGTATGATTTTTAATGATGGAACGTACACTAGCTATTTGGGCAGCAATGAAGGTGTTAAATATATAAGAGGGTTATAAAAAAGCCAATCAACTCTTTCCTTAAGAGAGCAGTTAACAATAAACCATCAATATGTTGATTCAGTGTTGAAAGGAGTAGAAAATACAGTCAAATTTTAACGCTTGAGTCTATACTGTTTATAATGCTGTATGAAAAACTGAACAGGAAGTTGGAAAACTTTTTTCTTTCGATACTTCCTGTGTGGAGGAAAGGTATTCACATGAGGTTTTGAGTTAAGAACAGAAGTTAAAAACAGTTCTTTGAGACATCGTTAATGTCAGGAAAGGGCATTTCTTTGATTTTAGGTGCCTTGCTTAAGTGGCATATAAGTCTACCCACTGTCTTGAGAAGACACCCCTCCAGATTCATAATGTGAATTGTAATGGCAAGGAGATCAGATTATGTTAAGATTACACTTCTTTGGCAAATGGCTCAGTTCTGAAGAGCTTCATGCCCACCCCCACCACAATCTTATTTTCTTGGTTTACTGCAGAAACATGTTTTGGGACATATCTAAAACCACGTCCAAATACTGCAACATAACATTAAAGAATACTTTCCGGAATTGAATGCAAAGGACAGATGGGAAACTGCTTTAACACCATCTGCGGGTAGGTTTTTCTTTTGGTGACTCTAGGTGAGATTATTGTGATAGTATAAGACTAAAAAAGAATTTTATATGTGGATCAGTAAGAAAAACAAGTTTTTTAAATCACACACCTATTTTTGGAATACTAGCATAGTGACAAGCTTCCTCTTTCTTTACAACCAAAGGAATGTAGAACAGAATTGTGGGATAAGACTGCTAGGATATATATCATTGTTGCAGAGTGTACAAATGTAGCGTACACATTGTACACCAAAAGTTTGTGCTGATCTGACTTTGCTGTTTTTTGTTTTTAAGCAGTTATCACCTTTTCAGCCAAGCAATGTAACTGAAGTCATCACCTTGATTTTTTTTTAGCAGCCATTCAATGCCCTTATTTTCTGTCCTTTCCTAATCCTGGTATTTGGACAATTTGTTAGAGATCATTCCACTATCTCCTTTTACTCTTCACCCAAATAAGGCTTAGGTTGGAAACATTTTCAGTACTGGAGTGAAAAAACTTGGAACTATTTTCTTTTGTTCACATTCTATAAATTACGTTTTCCAAAAAGACATGTCATTTATCAGTAGACGGTCTTTCAGAAACATGTAGAGCACGGATATGTTTTTGCACAATATATTGGAGAGAGGCGAGATTTTCATCAAATGATTTTTATATTCTTTGTTATTTCTAGACAAAATAAAGCTTTTATTATCATAATTATTAAATGGGTAAATATGTCATTTCTACACTTAAATTCAGATGGCTTGCTGTGATGTCTTTCTTCATTTTATAGGTTAGTCTTTGTAAAGCTGGAACTGTTGAAGTTCTTGAATTTGCACATTAAGGAAAGTCCCAACACTTGTACACAAGTGCCCCTAAAATACCTCTGGTCCCAGTTGCTTAACTTTACATAGTTCAACTTTTACCTGTAATAAATGTACCATGCTGATAAAGAAGTTCTCAAGATATATAAAATATATTCAGTACTATAAATATATACCACTCTTTTTTAAAAATACCACTCTTGAATAACTAAGCAATAGCTAATCTTTCAAGACTAAGTGAATTTGAATTACCAAACTTCTTTTTTTTTTTTTTACGATTTTATTTATTTATTTGACAGAGATAGAGACAGCCAGCGAGAGAGGGAACACAAGCAGGGGGAG
>NC_048218.1:38488326-38493771 GCF_002007445.2 Ailuropoda melanoleuca
GGATCACGCCCTGAGCCGAAGGCAGACGCTTAACCGCTGTGCCACCCAGGTGCCCCTGAATTACCAAACTTTTAAAGCCTGCCTAGAACTATGTAGATGAATGAATAGGTACCTTTTTTGCATACATTTCATTTTCTAAGGTAAATTTGTTTTCATGGATAAACTTTTTTTTATTCACAAACTGTATTTTCCAAGGATTTTAATAAAATGTTTTTTTACAAGTTGTTCCATTTTGGAGTACCTACTTGAAATTATTGAATGTTAATTTCATTTGAACTTGTTTATCGGATTACATTTTACTAGAAACAAATTTGTGAAGGCCCAGATAGCATGAGATGCTATTGCCAAACTATGTTGCCTTTCTTCATCATCCTTTCTCTCCCCATCACATGTTTACTTTTAAAATTATGGAATCAAAGAGACTTCATCCTTCTTGTATTTCGATCTCAAATGCTGCTGCTCTTTTTTTAGATGGAAAGAAGCTTGCAATAGCGTCTTAAAGTGTAACATGGAATTTTAGTGACATCTTGTGGCTAAGGCTTTTCTCCGAGTCTGTCTGTATCACAGAACCGGCTTTGTACTAGCGGACTTCTAACTGCAAAACATGTTCTTCCGAACGTACCTGAAAGCTCAGAAACACTGAAGCTGGCTTGAAGACATTTAAGGCAATCCGTTTCCTTATTCTCAATCTCCTGCCCTCTCAGCACTAACCTGACTGTGGCTGAGGGTCTGAGCAGTAGACTTTCCCTTTTCTTCAACTTTTTTTTTTTAAAGTTACCATTCTTTCACTTCACAAAAGGAAGATCTGTTTCTCAGCCCTCCTGAACCTCATTATGTTGCACTGCCCTATGGTATCAGAACCTCTGGGTCCTAAACACAGAGAATTTTGAATTATTCAGATAAGGAATAGGTATAGAGAAAGAGAATCACCACAATGATTATTCAACAAAAGTTTTGCAAGTCAGATGGTGCAAAAGTTGAAAGAAAAGACCCAGCTGGAGGCCCTGTGGAATTCAGGATCTACTGGACAGTTTCAGTTTGCTCAGTGGTAGCTGGGTAATCAAAAATGTCAAATCTCAGATTTGATGTGGACCATAAGGTCTTTATGACCAAGAGTCTGAAAAACTTTGTTAATTCTGCCTAGTATTTGCTTGATATCATTACTTGTCACCTTTGATCCTGAAAAAGAGTTCTGGATTGATTCACTGGCAACAATAAACTTGCCATTTAAATGTGATCAATAGCCCTATATCACCAAGGTCTTTGTCCGTGTCAAACCTGTGGCCACTCTGTATGCATGTTGTTTACTCTTTGTATAAAGATATATACTAGAGACTTCAAAAAGTTTTGCAAGTCAAGTGTCTGTTAAACTTTCTTTAAAATTATTTGGTTTCAACAAAATTAAAAGGAAAACCAGATTATGTTTTTGTGTGGTCATTTAGTAAAAATAAATGTTGGCAATAAATCACTCTCTGATTTTTTTCCTTTTGATGTAAAATTTACATACACTAAAATGTGCAAATCTTACTCAGGAATATGTTCAAAATATTGGCTGATATCTTCATTCCTTTCTACTTGTTAATATATTCATGATTTCTCATGCTTATATACTAAAAAAAAAAGGAAATAGAATTGAGGATGAACTCTGACTTAAACAAGCAGTAAACCCATCTCATTAAATTGTGGGTCTCCAGTAAAATGTGTGAGTTAGTTGTGTTGTTTTGATCAATTTTATAACACTAAAAATTAAGGTAATTCAACCCAGAAGAAATGTTAGTACTTGAAACATTGTAGGGAAGTGAAAAAAAATTATGATCATATTTTTGTCGCATAGAAGTGTTGTACAGTTATCATTGTCTTTAAGCTCAAAATGTATCGCATTGGGGTAAAATTCTGTGAGACAACTGGAATAAAGTACAAATCAGAGGAGTACAAGTAAAATTTCTAACTATAAACGGGCTTGTTTGTAAATATTTAAAAAGATATCCATGGGTATAGAATTCAATGAAGTTGCTTACATTTTAAAGAGTTAACACTTTTATTTTAAAAAATGAAGATTACTTATGTGTGTGTGTGTGTGTTTACTTAAATTCAATTAGCCAACATATAGTACATCATTAGTTTCAGATGTGGAGTTCAGTAATTCATCAGTTGCATGTAACACCCAGAGCTCATCATATCACGTGCCCTCCTTACCCAGTTACTCCATCCCCCCACCTGAGATTATTTCTTTTCAACTTTTTAATAACATAATGAAATATTTCAGATGTGTTGACTCAACATTTGTGAAGGCATATAGTTTGTAAACATTCTGTTATGGAATATGTAAGCAAAACAAGTTTGAAAAGCAGGACTTTATCATTTAACTTGGCCTTCAGTTCCATGAACCACATAGATGTTTGGGAGGAAATTACTTTTACTTGTGTTTTAGATACTTGATAATATTTTCTAGAATTATTCCATTGGTTATAGGCTGTACCATTGATTGAATTACTTTTTGGTGCTAAAAATTCCCATCACATTCAATAGATGTAGAGAGGTAAAGAAAACAAAGTCAATGTCAGAAATGTTAAAATAAGAGTATGTGGGGTGGGGGGAATGAGGAAGTGTTTTAAGATTGAAGAAATAAGTTACCTACATACAACAGGTTGTTCTAAATTGTTATTTTTATGTGGCCAGGTTTAACGTGATGGGACTCACATTCGTCAATGTTATCGTTAGTGACAGCGGACAACAAATGCTGAGTGTCTATTGCATGACATTGTGCTGGACACTGACGTTACACAGAAGTATAGACTATGGCCATTTTTTTTTTACGTAAACAAGAAAATTTGCTAATGAGAAGACAGCACAGTTGGTACTAACAACGTGGAAGCACTCATCGATCCCAGAACAACCTGCGCTGTAAACGAAGAGCAGGACTTAGGTCAATGTAAAACAAAGAATAGTTGTAACAGGACTATACGAGCTGTGAAGGGGTTCAGAAAGAGCCCTCCCAAAATTATTACGTTGAACTGAAGTGAACCAAGGCCCAGAAGACTCAGGAAGAGATTTTTACCTCCCCCTTCACTGCCTGAAAGAACTTAGAAATGATGTAAGCATGCCAGGTCGGAGGATCAAGGGCGGGGGGGTCCTGCAGGAGCAGCCAAGAGGGGGTCCTTGGTTGGCTATGTGCAGGATAGAAATCAAATGCGAGCCAGCAGGAAGTGAGAGCAGAGTTTATTTAAGATAGAGTGCAGGTACAGAGTGTCTGGGAGACTCAGAAAGGAAAGGAGAGAGAGTCTTGTCTTTGTTTGGGGTCTGGGGTTTTTACTGGGTTTGGTGGTCTGGTGTATGTGTCCTGTCAGGTACGAGGAACCAGTTAGAATGAGGACACGTGTCTAGGCGTCCTCCATAAGTCACTCATTCCTTGGAGCCAGGGGTCTTGGCATGGAGATGTTTAACACCGCTAGTCTGGGAATACCCACAGGAAGGCCTTGTCAGGTCATTCTCACCCAGTCCTTCCTTCCATGTTATCTAGTGTGCTGGAAGACTCTAAAGAAATCATTAACTCCTTGACTTTGTACAAGTAAGATACACTACAGGCATGTGTAAGAGGTGGGGTGCAGAGCCTGGCAAGAACAGAAGCAGGAACAGGAGCAAGAAGCAGGTTTGTATGGACTCCCTCTGCTTCCCTATCTTAGAAGTCCTGGTCCAGAGGTAACTACCAAGAATTGGGGCTATGTGTGGTGAGCTGGGGGAAGACTCTGCAGGGCCTAGAGATCGACCTCCTCTCCCCTCCCATGTCCCATTGTCTCTGCACAGCAGGGCAGACATTTGTTTACCCAACATTTGGTCTTCCCCTTTGAAGTCTCAGACATCTAACCGCCCCCACCCCCAGCCCAGGATGGCACAGAAGCCTCGAACGCCTTGGTGCCTGTGGTCCTACTCTTACGGAGCTCTGAGCTCTCGTACATACACAATTAAAATTTTCTCCTATTGATCTTAGGTTCAGTTAATTAATGGACCAGCCGAAAGTACCTAGAAGGAAAGAAGGGAAGAGTTTTCTTCCCCCACACTTGCAAAGCCTAAAATATTTGTTAGCTGATCTTTTTTTTTCTTTTAAAGATTTTATTTATTTATTTGAGACAGAGAGAGAGACGTAAGCGGGGAGGAGAGAGAGAAGCAGGCTCCCAGCCAAGCAGGGAGTCAGATGCGACGAGGGGCTCAATACAAGAACGCTGGGATCATGACCTGAGCCAAAAGGAGATGCTTAACCAACTGAGGCGCCCAGCTGCCCCTTGTTACCTGATGTAAGGAGCAACTTTACAAGCAGGACTGGTGATGCCCACAAAGGCTTAGTGGTAGGAGTGCAGGGTGATAAAGTAGAGGAAGTAGAAAAGTCAGTAGAAGTGGGTTAGGGCCAGCCTGAGAGACTTTACATCAGACATCGAGATGCCACAGCAATTTTCTGAGCCAGGGGATGATCGTTATATTGCTCTTTAGAGAAAGATTAATTTGGCAGCCTATGTAAAATAGATTAGAATGAAGTATTAATAACTCAGGGAGAGAAGCAAGTGAGAAGATTATAGCAGTGGTAAATATACAAGACAGTGTGTATCTGTCACTCAGCAGTGACTTAGGAATGAAAAGAAAGGAACAAAAAACATTAATATTTATTAACAATTAATACCAATATGACTTTAAAAGACCTTTTAATCTGAACTTTATTCCAGGGTCAGTAAACATGATTTGACCCAAAAATGTTACACAGAACCATGTGCATAATGAGATGCTATTCCAGGGGCACCCGGGCAGCTCCATCGGTGAAGTGTCTCATTCTTGGTTTGGGCTCAGGTCATGACCTCAGGGTCGTGAGATTGAGCCCCGAGTCAGACTCCACGCTTAGCAGGGAGTCTGCATGAGACTCTCTCTCCCTCTCCCTGGGCCCCTCCTGCTCGTGCTCTCTCTCTCTCTCAAATAAATAAATACATTAAAAAAAATAAAGAAGATGCTACTCCAAATGTGAAATTAATCAACCAACCGCAAAATCTCCTCTTGAACGCAATGTTGTTAACTTACTCATCTATTAAATCATTTTATTCACTAAAAATTTATTCTGTGCCTACTTTTTTCTAAGCACTATTCTTGCTGCATGAAAGAGCAGTGAACCAAAGAGACAAAAACATTTCTGTCCTCATGGAGCTTACATTCCAGTAGGAAAAATAAAGAAAGAAACATGTAAAATATAATAAGGTTAGATGGTAGTAAATGTTATTGGTAAAAAACAAAAACAAACAGGCAAGAAAGGCAAGTTGTAAAGGGGAGAGCTTATTAAAAAATAAGTTATTTTTTTATCTAGAATGGTGGGGGAAAACTTCCCTAGAAGGCAACATTTAACCAGAGTAGAAAGTGGTACAGGAGTGACCCATGGGGCTATCCGGGTAGAGAGAACACCAAGTGTAA
>NC_048218.1:38493871-38504476 GCF_002007445.2 Ailuropoda melanoleuca
GAAAGGTTAAGAGACTTGATTTACACAAGAGAGAGTTACATTGTGACAGACAATGGACATTTGATTAGTTGCAAGGAAAGACGTAAGGGCTAAAAACCAAACTTGACAGTGAAAGGCCTGTAGGATTTATGGACTATAGGCCTAAGAATTTGGGTAGTCACAGCATGGAAGGGAGTGAGTTGGAAATATAAGAGGCAGCAGTTGGAAAATGGGATACCCGAGATTGTTATTAAGCAGGGGATGTAGTCCTCTGTAGAAACGTGTACGGTATGCTGATGGGAGCGGGTGATGTCTTAGCTCTGGCCGCCATAACAAAATGCCGCAGCCCTGGGGTGCTTCAACAGCAGGAATTTATTTCTCATAGTTCTGGAAACTGGAAGTCCAAGACTGAGGTACCAGCAGAATCAGGGCAGACGGCCACCTTCTTGCTGTGTCCTCACACAGCCTTTCCTTGATGCATGTGAGTGGTGAAAGAGAGGAAGCAAGCTTTTGGTGTCTCCTTACAAAGGCACCCATCCCATCATGAGGGCGGCACCTTCCTGACCTCATCTAAACCTTATAACCCCCTAAACGACTCCTCTCTGAACACCACCCTCACTCTAGGGGTGGGCTTCAGCATGTGAATTTGTGGGGCACTCCTCAGCCCATAGCAGATGAGGCGGGAGGGTGGGACCCAGTCCCCGGAAAAGAGGAAAACCAGGAACTATTTATTGGTTACCGGAGTGATCATCTCTGAAATCACAGGCGTGATGTCAGCGAATTACCTGTGAACCAGGATTTAAAACGCTTGAAGAAACGGAGCGACCTAGGATCTGTAGATGCTTACAAGGACGCTGTTGGTCAGCATCGCCCAATGACACGAGATTCAGAGCCCAGTGTTTTCAGGAAGGAGTGAGGAAGAATGGGCTTCATGCCATCTGCTAATAGAAGTGTGAGAGAGGAAGCGGCTTCCGTCTGAGGAGGCTGCAGAGAAAGCAAAATGCTCAAGTTAGACTCTGAACAGCTTTTACAATTATCTAAGAATTGCCTTATTGTCCGATTTCTCATTTATCAATGTGAGTTCCTGGGAATTGTGTATAATTAGTAAAGAAAAGAAGATTTTAAAAAAAGATTATATTTATTTATTTGACAGAGAGGGAGCCCACAAACAGGGGGAGCTGCAGGCAGAGGGAGAGGGAGAAGCAGGCTCCCTGCTGAGCAGGGAGTATGAGGCGGGATTCAATCCCAGGATTCGGGGATCATGACCTGAGCAGAAGTCAGAGGTTTAGCCGACTGAGCCACCCAGATGCCCCTAAAATAAGTTGTTGAGTGCACTAGAGGGATCTATTTATTTAAAGAAGCATAGTGGTAAATCCTTCCATGAAGTGCCATGTCTTTCTGAGCCAGATTTCCCACACTTTTTTTTGACTGATAGATTCACCATAAGGAACAGCTATGGTTGTGATGAGGGAATCATCACTGCCAGCAGCGGGGGGTGTGCAAGGACTAGGGGGGTCCGGGGGTGGATGCCAGCACCGGGAGTTAACAGCTGTGCTGTTGGCTGCAGCAAGGAGAGCTTTAACCATCACTCAGGAGGGCAGCATTAGAACCCGGACGGAGAAGGGACACTGAATCAGCATTTTCTTTTTCTTTCTTTCTTTCTTTCTTTCTTTCTTTCTTTCTTTCTTTCTTTCTTTCTTTCTTCTTTCTTTTTCTTTTCGGCACTGTTGTTATTCACATTATTCTGGTTTGTCTTTTCCAAATTAATGTTTTCTGGGTTGACCTTGCATTCCCTCTTCATTAATATTCTACTGATGATGGATGATGGCTATCTGTGAAAGGAAGTTCTGGAATGCCACACTGTCTAATGTAAATCTGAACAAAAGTGACTTTGCCCACCAAAAATAAGCATTACTTGGCTGGAAGAGGGTGTATTCTGGAAGAATGGCTAGCAATTTAAATGTGAACAAGTGGCGATTTTATAGCTAGTCAAGGCGGTGGAGGTGGGGGTAAAAGTTTGCAGAATGCAAATGTTTAAAGGTCTAAAAAGCATTGGCAAATACTTTATTCCAAACTCCTCCTCTGTCCTTCACCACCAAACCATCGCAGACACCAGTAATCAATCTTCTCATTCTTTCCCACTGAGCTCAAAGGAGGTCACACATTCTTGAATACATTTTTCCAGGCACCATTCCTAATCAATTGGCATTAGAAAAACAGGTAAAATCCAACCATCATCTCAGGTCTAGATGTTTTCTGTGCTTCATGGGAAATGCAATATCCTTGTTATGTTCTTTAAAGAGAGTCACGTCCTTGAACCACAAAGTGGGCATTTGTAAATATTGTTGATTTATTCAATAACATTTATTTTCTGCTTTCACTATGAATTTTATTGTGTTCTGTGAATGTGGGATATATTTTTCAACAGTTTGTAATGCAGATATATAGTGCCTCTGATATTGAAAGATGATTAGTTGTGCAGTAAATCCGCTGTGGTGACTATAGTAATTATAAGATTTGGTTTAGTAATTTGAAACCTGTATTTCTAATATAATAATTGTAGTATATAAATAGACTTTAGTTAATGACATTATTTATGTCTTACATTTACATATGAATAGATACTTGTTTATGTTTTCTACTACTTGTGATTTCAGTGAGAAATTTATCTTGGTAATTTAAACATCTTTAATTAAAATTCCATTGAATATAAATAATGCAGTTCATCACATAATTATATGGTTTAGAGTTTGGAGAGATCTTAAAGATTATGTATTCCACCCTGAAAAGTAATGCAGAAATTACTTCTACAGCATTTCATACAGGTTGTCACTCAAATTTCTCAGAATATATTTCATAAGAGGGAGGTCACTGTCTTCCTAGCTAGGTTCCCTCATCAAATACACACTCGACCATTATCAATGTTAGATATAGAGTCTGCAAAGATGAAAATGGTAGTTTTGGAATATAGGTGAGGTTCAGTGGGGTGAAGTCTGGAGCCAAAGACCAAGAAAGAATTCTTGAGACATCTTTGGTGCAAAATGGTGGTTTATTAAAGCACTAGGATAGGACCCTTGGGCAGAAAGAGCTGCTGCTCCTGGATTGTGAGGGGTGGCTGATTATATACTATGGGGTTGGGGGAGGTAAGAAAAAAGGGAGGTTTCAAAAGGATTCTCATATGTTAAAGAGAACCTACAAGATACTCGGAGGCCTTGCCATTGTCAAGTTAAAGTTGTTTTTTCCCTCTAGCAAGGCATTAAGATAGTTGGGAGTTTCCTGGAAGAATGTCACACACACGTCCCACCTAGGAGTGTGGGTGGGTGGAGGTTGCAGGGTGTCAGTTTATGCTTTGTCCTCAGTTTGCCTTCTGTTCCCTCATCAAAAAGACATGACTTTCATGATAACAGCAAGTAAGCCAGATAGACTATGTATATAAGTAACTTCAAATTATCTTCTCTGTTCAGAAAATTCCACAAAAGATGCTTATTACTAATCTCGATGTGTTCAACATCCAAAAATAAAGCTATTAGATATTGTCAATTCCACCTCCTTATTTCTTTCCTGTCACATCCGAACTTCTAGAAACCATCCTGTATATTTTATTTTCTCCCTTTTCTCCTATTTACTTCTCAACATACCACAAGTTGTCTTCTGCTCAAACCATTCTACCAAAAATCTCTCTCACAAGATCATCAGTGACCATTTTAACTGCAAATAAAAAGTTTAGAGTTTTTTTCTGTTATTATATCTTTTTTGCTAACTTAATAGAGTTGGCAAATTTCCTTGAAACTTCAATTCCCTTGACGTCTATGACATCCTACTTTCCTACTTTTACTCTAGGTAACTATGGTAAGTCATATCTTAATCATAGCAACCTAATCCGTTTAATCCCTTTTATTTTCATATCATCCAAAGCTTGACACTTCACAGATTTGTTGTCCTCCCAGAGAAATTAGCACAGCTAGCCATGTATTATGGACATTTTCTTTATGCAAGAATTCTTCAAAGGCACCATGGGGGAGAAAAACTGAGGAAGATGTATATATATTCTAAAGGAATTTACAATCTATTGGGTACTATGTAATCAAATAACCATACTATTAGGAAGTTTAAGGTAGAAACTATGAAAGAAGTAGCAAGTACTATTTAGTTTCTTTTCTGGAAATATGGCAAACAAGATATTTAAAATTCTTTAATTGTTTAGGAGGAGGGTAGAGATACTAACTTAAAAATTTATGCAATCATGTATGCTTCAATTTTAAAGGTAACCACTAAAATCAATCAATTTTACAATTTTTAGAATGTAAAATGAAGGGGAAACATGAAGTTAACAGAAAAAATGAAGTTAAATTCATTTTAAAAGCAATTTTAATTAGAAAATTAAAATGAAATGTTAGGTATAAGTCCAAATATATTAGTAGCCGTAATAAATGTAAATAGATTAAATTGTCAATTAAAAGAAAAAGATGGTGAGATTTGATAAAAAAAATTTTAGCTATTAGTGATCCATGTGAAAATAAATGACTGTTTTGTCTCTTGCAGAAGTCACTTCCATGTAGTTTAATAAACAAAATGAGGAAAACAATTCTGTTCATCTAATGAAAACATAAAAAAACTAGAACAAAAAGATAAAATTGAGCAAAGATATTTGAAAGCATAAGAGTGATAAAATCCAGCATACAGAATTAAACATATATTAAAATAAATGTAAGGAAAAGACAATTTAATTGAAAAATTGGTAAAATAGATGAATAGGCAATTTTTTTTTAAGATTTTATTTATTTATTCGACAGAGATAGAGACAGCCAGCGAGAGAGGGAACACAAGCAGGGGGAGTGGGAGAGGAAGAAGCAGGCTCATAGTGGAAGAGCCTGATGTGGGGCTCGATCCCATAACGCCAGGATCACGCCCTGAGCAGAAGGCAGACGCTTAACCGCTGTGCCACCCAGGCACCCCTAATAGGCAATTTTTAAGAGAAGAAAGACAAGTGACTAATAAACTTGTTTAAGTTCATATATAATCTGGAGAGTACAAATTAAAACTACAATAAGAAACAAGTCATATCTCTCAGTTTAACAAAAATTAAAAAGCCCTGAAAATACCAAGTTTCAGTGAATATGGAGCAATGGGTACAATACTGGGAGTAAATATTGGGACAAATTCTACCACTCTGTAATTTAACTTCTATATACATAAATTCAGAAAAAAACTCTGGAAAATAGGTATAAGAAAGTGGTTTTAGCAACATTGCTTATAATAGTGTAAAGAAGTGGAAGCAATTTAAATGTCTATAACCATGTAGAGTAGATTAAAAAGTGTATATTATAACGGACTATTCTAATTAGTAAAAATAAATTAATTAGGATTACATGTATCAGCAAGGCTAAATATTGAGCACCCCCATTCAAATACTCTTTAAAAAAATTTTTTTTAAGTTTTTATTTTAATTCCAAGAAGTTAACATACAGTGTTATATTAGTTTCAGGTGTACAATATAGTGATTCAACAATTCCATAAATCATCTGGTGCTCATCAAAAGTGCATGCCTTAATCCCCATCACCTATTTACATATCTCTCCCCCTCCTTTCTGGTAACCATCAGTTTGTTCTCTATAATTAAGAGTCTGTTTCTTGATTTCTCTCTCTCACTTTTTCCTTTACCTGTTTATTTTGTTTCTTAAATTCCATATATGAGTGAACTCATATGGTATTTGTCCTTTTCTGACTGACTTGTTTCACTTAGTGTTGTACTTTCTATCTCCAACCATGTTGTTGCAAATGTATCACCCAAATACTCTTAAGTCAAAGGATAAGATATACAGCATGACATAATTTCANCAGGGGAGGATAATACCAAGAGCTTCTGTCCTGAAACTAGGAGCAAACTCAGAGAACTGAGGATGGCATGATTCCACTTGAACATGGAAACAGACACCAGAAGGAAATGTAATTTAGGATGCTTCAGGAAAAAATCTTTGGCCATTAGGGTTCCTATTTTGTTCACATACAATGGAAAGATATTTATAGCTTCTTTGCAGGGAATTGTAAATTTGGTGTGTGCTTTACTAATACTAAAATGGCCCAGCATAAATCAAGACTGAGAATGTAAAAATGATGAATCTGATAGGTAAGCCATATTTAAGAGACCACTGCAATATTCCCAGCAAGACATGATGGAGAAGTACCTACAGCTATGACAGTGGCATTTGAAGTGGGAAAGAGAAGATGGGTATGAGAAAGAATATTGAGATGAGAATTTAAAGTTTCAGAGTCTGATGGAACATGGGGTGTGGAGATGCCATGGAAGAGTCACAGATAACTGCAAACTTTGGATGCTAGATGGAACTATTGTTATGGCATTAATAGAAATAGAAATATCAGGAGAATGTACTGGTTTTGAAAATGAAGTTCAGTTTTAAATACGTTGAAATTTACATACTTCCTATAGAAATACTGAGAAGGCAGCTGAGCACCCTAAGCATATATCTGCTCCGTGGTGATATTAGAAGACATGTAGTTATGATTCTAACCAAAGGAAACAAAGAAAATATTGGTGGAAACAGAATCTTCTGGAATGACTATTTTTAGGATCCTAGAAGAGAACTAGGAAGAGTTGTGTAATGAGTGCTGAAGAAGGAAATAGGTGGTCACAGCATCATGTTGAAGTGAGGTGAGGGAACTAGAACTGGATTAGATGATTCAAAGGTCACTTGTGTCTATTGAGAAAGTGCATTTAAAAGAATGACTACAGATGTCATGTGTTGTTTAAAAGCAATCTGCTTACTTGTTGTTTAAAAATAAATGGTGAAAAACGGAAAGTTTTCCCTCTAAGATCAGGAACAAGATAAGGATGTCCACTCTCATCACCTTTATTCAATATACTGCTGGAAGTAATACTCATAGCAATCAGATGAGACAAAGAAATAAAAAGCATACAAATGGATAAGGAAGAGGCAAAACTGTCACTATTTGCAGATGACATGATAACATATATAGAAAAACTTATGGACTCCACCAAGAAACTTAGAACTAATAAGTGAATTCGGTAAAGTTGCAGGATACAAAATTAATATATAGTAATCTGTTCTGTTTTTATACACTAATAACAAAGTAGCAGAAGGAGAAATTAAGGAAACAATATCATCTACAATTTCATTAAAAAGAATAAAGCACCAAAAAAAAAAAAATGAAGTATCTGGAGTAAGTTTAAGCAAGGTGAAAGACCTACACATTGAAGAAGGAAATTGAAGACAACAAATACAAATGGAAAGATATACCATGTTCATGGACTGGAAGAATTAATGTTGTTAAAATATTCATAAACCACCCAAAGCAATCTATAGATTCAATGCAATCTCTATCAAGATAGATACCAGTAGTATGTTTTATGGAACTAGAACAGATAATCCTAAAATTTGTATGAAACCATAAAAGACACCAAATGGCCAAAGCGATCTTGAGAAAAGAACAAAGCCAGAGGTCTCACAACCCCAGATTTCAAGCTATACTACAAAGCTATAATAGTCAAAACAGTATGGTACTGGCACAAAAATAGACACATAGATCAATAGAACAGAATAGAAAGTCCAGATAAACCCAAAATTATATGGTCAATTAATCTGCCATGAAGGAGGCCAGAATATACAATGGGGAAAAAATAGTCTCTTCCGTAAGTGGTGTTGGAAAAACTGGACAGCTGTGTGCAAATGAAATGAAACTGGACCATTTTCTTACACCATATACAAAAGTAAAATGAATGAAAGACCTAAATATAAGACCTGAAACCATAAAGCTCCTAAACATAGGCAATAATCTCTTGGACTTCAGCCTTTTTTTCTAGATATGCTCCTGCAAAGGAAACACAAAAGCAAACATAAACTATTGGGACCACATCAAACTATAAAGCGTCTTTTTTTTTTTTAAAGATTTTTATTTATTTATTTGAGAGAGAGAGAGCATGAGAGAGAGAGAACAAACAGGTGGAAGGGTAGGGAGAAAGGAAGAAGCAGACTCCTCACTGAGCAGGGACCCCAATGTGGGGCTCGATTCCAAGACCCCAAGATCATGACCTGAGCCAAAGGCAGATGCTTAACTGACTGAGCCACCCAGGTGCCCTCAAACTATAAAGTTTTTGCACAGTGAAGGAAACCATCAACAAAATGAAAGACAAACTACAGCATGGGAGATGATATTTGTGAATGACATGATAAGCGTTAATATCCAGACTATATAAAGAACTCCTACAACTCCACACCAGAAAAGCCCCAAATACTCTGATTAAAAATGGGTAGAGGAACTGAATAGACATTTGTCTGAAGAAGACATAGAGAAGGCCAACATCAAAAAGATAAGAAATAACAAGTGTTGGTGAGGATTTGGAGAAAAGGTAACCCTCATGCACTGTTAGTGGGAATGTAAATTGGTGCAGCCGTAACAGTATGGAAATTCCTCAGAAGATTAAACATAAGAAATACTACATGATCCAGTAATTCCACAGCTGGGTATTTACCCAAAGAAAATGAAAACACTAATTCAAAAAGATACAGGCACCCCTATGTTTATCGCAGCATTATTTACAACAGCCAGGACACTGAAGCAACCTAAGTGTCTATTGACAGATGAATGAATAAAGATGTGGCATATATATATATATATATACACACACACACAATGGAATATTAATCAGCCATAAAAAAACAATGAAATCTTGGCATTCACAACATGAATGGACCTATTTCATATTATGCTAGGTGAAATAAGTCAGAGAAATACCATCCGATTTCACTTATATGTGGAATCTAAAAAACAAAACAAACAAACAAAAACAGAAACATACTCATAAATGCAGAGAACAAATTGGTAGTTGCCAGAAAAGAGAGGGTAAAGGGATGGGCAAGATAGTTGAAGAGGCTAGGAGGTACAATTTTCCAGTTATAAAATGAATAAGACATAGGGATGAAAAGTACAGCATAGGAATGTAGTCAATAGTATGGTGACAGATAGTAACTATACTTATCGTGGTGGACATTGTCTAATGTATAGAATCATCAAATCACTATGTCATACATCTGAAACTAATATAACCTTATATGTCAACTGTACTTCAATAAAAAAAGGAAACTTATGTACATGATGCTCTTATTATAACTTACTTTTATGCACATAAAATTTCTAGTGCTATTTTAATTGATTTTGACATTTGTCTCCAATTCTTTGATTATTTCTTACTTCCCTTCCTATTTATCATTCTTCTAGGGATTTTCTCATCTTTAGGGCATTTACCAACAGTAGTTTCCAGAAATAGTCACAGGACAAATGAAGTGTAGTGAGACAGTCTAGGTTCATTTTTCCCGATGACAGAGGCATTTTCCAAAGCCCTAAAGTTTTAAAAATGACTTGCTGTAGTGATTTCAGTGATAATGCCTATTATGTTCACTTATTTTAGTTACATCCATTGAACTAATGGAATTAGTTTATGTTTTTCTTTTTAACTAATCAATCTTTCAACACATGATGTACCCAGTCCCTCAGAGGTAAAAATATAATTTTGACATTCTATGTTCTCAAGTCTTTTATCTAGAATGGCCTAATTCATAGCTTTATAGACTCAACAATTGCTTTCTTCTTAAAGTATTTCTCTAAAAAAATGTCATAGCAAATCCTAAATATTTGGTGTCTGTTTTAAAAATTTATATTTGTTCAATTACTATTTTCAAGTATAGCATCATCATAGAATCTTAAACCTGGAAAAGGCCTTAGAGAAAATCAACCTGCATCATTTGACACATGAGTAATGAAAAGCCCAGAAAAATTAGGGGACTAGGTAAGAGTCAACATGGCATGTTAACATACCATACATGATTCACAATTATGCAGTTACAAGGACCAAGACAAAATAAAATGATTAAAAAATTACATGTGTATTTCAGTCATTTGAAGTATTACTAGATGTCCGCTATGGACATCAGGCTATATTAGGAGCTACTGAGAAAACAAAAGGAGATGATGACACTGTTCCTTTCTTCTAGGAGGTACCTGCTTGGGGAAAATATTTGCTGTGCCTTCTACAGAATCAAAAATAGAAAGTTGTCAGTGTTGGATGAAAGAAAAATGAATGATATTAGTTGACAAAATGCCTTTTCTCGATTTCATGGTAAAATTACTAACAGATAAACCAATCAAGGCATTTTATAGATTAATATATTTTTTTTTAACAAAGCAATCAAATCCATCATCAAGGGCCAGATGCTTTGAGGGTTTACTCAACCAAAAAAAAAAAATTGTCAAAAAAACTTGACCAAGTAGGATTGGGAAATTTAGCTAGATTTTTCTCCCTTTTTCCTTTCTTTAGGAAATATTTTTATTCCTCATTCTATACTAGAAAAAGAGGGTGGTACACAAAGGCACTTTGAAGTGAGTAGATATGAAAACAGTATACCTTAAATAATCAATCTGATGGCACAAAATTTTGAAAAAAACCTATAAAATTTAAACTTAACTCAGGTTAGCATCTCAGGTTGTTGTATATTAGATAAATTTTGAGAAAAGGGATTGAAAAAGGAACTTACTGCTAACATAGAGAAAGGTATAGCATAATTTCTAGTTTTTCTTCCTAAACCATATACT
>NC_048218.1:38504576-38506387 GCF_002007445.2 Ailuropoda melanoleuca
TCTGCCTTCGGCTCAGGTCATGATCCCTGGGTCCCAGGATCGAGCCCTGCATCAGGCTCCCTGCCTAGTGGGGAGTCTGCTTCTGCCTTCCCCCTCCCTTTCCCTCCGCTCCCTCTCTGGCTCGCTCTCTCTCAAATAAATAAACAAAATCTTTTTAAAAAAGAATATACAAATTTGGTGGGATTCATCNGTGTGACATTAAGCCATGATGATTACGAGATACTAATAAAATTCTGGACTAAGATTAACTTTCAGGAAACTATTCAAATTAGTTCCATTTAGTGTTGAATACAGACTTGGGTACCTCGCCCTCACGGAAGACCCGAAAGGCCAGCCCTCCCGCACGGTAGTGAGCTGTTCTGGATCTGGCCACTGTGTGGAGATGTTGTAACGCAGAATCACCTCGCCGTAGCGGCGAAATGCGGAGTTCTCACATTGGGACATGCTTTTCCACGGCCTGAATGAATTTTCCTTTTCATTTTCTAACATCTTATCATAAGCAAGTGCTGCCATTTTCCAGGAGGAGTTCATGAGTGCGTGTGGCGCACTTTTTTGGTGGGAACGTTAGAATTTCTCTGCATCTGGTTCCCTTAAAGATTCACATGTAATAAGACACTTTTAACTGCTTCTCCATGCTAAGCGAGGGATGCATGTAATGCTAAAGGAACCAATTTCAATATATGTAGTGCTCTTGAAAAACCCACTAGAGCATATAAAATAATAGCAAATACCACCATAGTTTGTGGGTTTCGCCTAAGAATGAAATGTGTTGTAAAAAGCATTCATGAATTCAGGTGCACATGTCGCTGTTCCTTCCTGCCACAAACACCAAATGCCCTCTCTGTGCCAGGCACCCTTCCTGGATAAGCAGAGACAGAATGACTTGATACCTACTTACTGGAATAGAGTGACATTAAAAAGATACACGGATACATATTATCATGCAAGATAAATGTATCGAAGGGGAAATAAAGAATATAATAAAGTACCGTAAGCTAATGCAGATGAAGAAAGGAAGGAGGGCGGTGATAAGTTAGCCAGGTGGAAAGCATTCCCAGGTAGAGGGAACAGCATTCGGGGAGGTCAGGGTGGAGGGATAGTTTGGCAAGGTCAACAAACTAAAACAATGTTACTAGGTTAATAGGGCTTGAGATTGTTGAGGAGGACGGAAATGAGAATGGAAGGAGGTAATCTGCCAAGTCAGGGGCAAGAACATTCAGGAGAGTGAAATGACAAGGACAGTGCATTTTATTCCGTGTTCTGTGGGAAGCCTTTGGAAGATTTGTAAGAGAGCAAGAAGATTTGCTTCTTTGCTTCCTGATATACCGTGTAAATTCCAACACTAAATATTAAGATTTTTAAGGATTTTTTTTTTTACTTGCTCTCTTTTTCCTTCAATTATTTTGTATTTCTTTTGCCAGAAAATACTTGGGACAGGAGATGCTTGAAGTTTAAGGTTTAAACGTTTTGGGTAAGAAAAAATCCCTTTGAAATTATCTTAATTTTGCTGACAATATTATACTTTTACATTGCACCATAATTCTTCAGGCAGCAATGGGTTTGTGTAATTTGATAGTTGAAAGGAATTTACCTTTATTTGAAAAAATTGGATCATTAAACTACTAAACTGTATTTTAGCAATGCTTGTTGAATTTATTATTCAGGGGGAAAAAGAGCCAAAAGGAAAGAAAGAAGAAAGAAAGAAAGAAAGAAAGAAAGCAAGAAAGAAAGAAAGAAAGAAAGAAAGAAAGAAAGAAAGAAAGAGAAAGAAAGAAAGAAAAGAGAAAAAGAAAGAAAAAAAGAAAAGAAAA
>NC_048218.1:38507168-38626920 GCF_002007445.2 Ailuropoda melanoleuca
GCCTTTCCCCTCCCTTCCCCTCCACTCCCTCTCTGGCTCGCTCTCTCTCAAATAAATAAACAAAATCTTTTTAAAAAAGAATATACAAATTTGGTGGGATTCATCTGCTTAATGCTTTTTGAAGTGACATTTTTTTTTTAGAGAGGGGAGTAGCAGAAGGAGAGGGAGAGAGAGAATCTTAAGCAGGTCCTACACCGAGTGCAGAGCCTGACTGGGGTCTTAATCTCCCAACCCTGAGATCACGACCTGAGCCAAAATCAAGAGTCAGATGCTTAACTGACTGAGCCACCCAGGTTCCCCTAAAGTGACATTTCAAAGAGTTAAACTGGAAATGAAGTGCTTTTGTATTTGTCTACGTACAATTTTTGATGCTCTTTCCCTNAAAAAGGAACTTACTGCTAACATAGAGAAAGGTATAGCATAATTTCTAGTTTTTCTTCCTAAACCATATACTCGAGGGTTTTTGTTTGTTTCTTGTTTTTTTGATTGCTTTGGGAAGTGTGTAGCGTGAAAGAGGGGAGTGAACCATTAGAAAAACAGCCAAGGTAAACTGTGCCAGTGTGACATTAAGCCATGATGATTACGAGATACTAATAAAATTCTGGACTAAGATTAACTTTCAGGAAACTATTCAAATTAGTTCCATTTAGTGTTGAATACAGACTTGGGTACCTCGCCCTCACGGAAGACCCGAAAGGCCAGCCCTCCCGCACGGTAGTGAGCTGTTCTGGATCTGGCCACTGTGTGGAGATGTTGTAACGCAGAATCACCTCGCCGTAGCGGCGAAATGCGGAGTTCTCACATTGGGACATGCTTTTCCACGGCCTGAATGAATTTTCCTTTTCATTTTCTAACATCTTATCATAAGCAAGTGCTGCCATTTTCCAGGAGGAGTTCATGAGTGCGTGTGGCGCACTTTTTTGGTGGGAACGTTAGAATTTCTCTGCATCTGGTTCCCTTAAAGATTCACATGTAATAAGACACTTTTAACTGCTTCTCCATGCTAAGCGAGGGATGCATGTAATGCTAAAGGAACCAATTTCAATATATGTAGTGCTCTTGAAAAACCCACTAGAGCATATAAAATAATAGCAAATACCACCATAGTTTGTGGGTTTCGCCTAAGAATGAAATGTGTTGTAAAAAGCATTCATGAATTCAGGTGCACATGTCGCTGTTCCTTCCTGCCACAAACACCAAATGCCCTCTCTGTGCCAGGCACCCTTCCTGGATAAGCAGAGACAGAATGACTTGATACCTACTTACTGGAATAGAGTGACATTAAAAAGATACACGGATACATATTATCATGCAAGATAAATGTATCGAAGGGGAAATAAAGAATATAATAAAGTACCGTAAGCTAATGCAGATGAAGAAAGGAAGGAGGGCGGTGATAAGTTAGCCAGGTGGAAAGCATTCCCAGGTAGAGGGAACAGCATTCGGGGAGGTCAGGGTGGAGGGATAGTTTGGCAAGGTCAACAAACTAAAACAATGTTACTAGGTTAATAGGGCTTGAGATTGTTGAGGAGGATGGAAATGAGAATGGAAGGAGGTAATCTGCCAAGTCAGGGGCAAGAACATTCAGGAGAGTGAAATGACAAGGACAGTGCATTTTATTCCGTGTTCTGTGGGAAGCCTTTGGAAGATTTGTAAGAGAGCAAGAAGATTTGCTTCTTTGCTTCCTGATATACCGTGTAAATTCCAACACTAAATATTAAGATTTTTAAGGATTTTTTTTTTTACTTGCTCTCTTTTTCCTTCAATTATTTTGTATTTCTTTTGCCAGAAAATACTTGGGACAGGAGATGCTTGAAGTTTAAGGTTTAAACGTTTTGGGTAAGAAAAAATCCCTTTGAAATTATCTTAATTTTGCTGACAATATTATACTTTTACATTGCACCATAATTCTTCAGGCAGCAATGGGTTTGTGTAATTTGATAGTTGAAAGGAATTTACCTTTATTTGAAAAAATTGGATCATTAAACTACTAAACTGTATTTTAGCAATGCTTGTTGAATTTATTATTCAGGGGGAAAAAGAGCCAAAAGGAAAGAAAGAAGAAAGAAAGAAAGAAAGAAAGAAAGCAAGAAAGAAAGAAAGAAAGAAAGAAAGAAAGAAAGAAAGAAAGAGAAAGAAAGAAAGAAAAGAGAAAAAGAAAGAAAAAAAGAAAAGAAAAAAAAAGAAAAGAATCCCAAAGATTGAGTACAATAAATCATTTGAAGGAAAGGAGATCCTTTAGGTTGAGCTGAGTATCTTTTGGCAGGCAGTAAGGAAGCCTACTTCTTCCCTATTCAATGAATTTGCTCTGTCACTCTGTGCAAACTATTGACCATGCTTTTGCACTCTCTGAGAATTCCAGCACCTACATTGCTACACAGTGTGTGTTGGAGAGTGATTGCTACATGCTGAAGTGACTGAAGGTGTAACAGAATTGGCTACAAGGTGGGTTTTTTTTTTTTTTTTAAATAAATTAGATATTGTCCACACTGACCAGCTGAAACCTGCAAAATAAAGAAAAAAGAAACAGAATGATGAGGAGTGGATGGTAATTATAGGGATGAAATTAAGATACAGAGTTTTTTCAAGTTGACTTCACTTGTAACCCCCTTCAGGATAGAAGGAATATTTACAGAAATAGATGCATGGAAAATGCTTGTCAAGAATATACAAGTTTGGGTTGCCTGGGTGGCTCAGTTGGTTAAGCGTCTGCCTTCGGCTCAGGTCATGATCCCTGGGTCCCAGGATCGAGCCCTGCATCAGGCTCCCTGCCTAGTGGGGAGTCTGCTTCTGCCTTCCCCCTCCCTTTCCCTCCGCTCCCTCTCTGGCTCGCTCTCTCTCAAATAAATAAACAAAATCTTTTTAAAAAAGAATATACAAATTTGGTGGGATTCATCTGCTTAATGCTTTTTGAAGTGACATTTTTTTTTTAGAGAGGGGAGTAGCAGAAGGAGAGGGAGAGAGAGAATCTTAAGCAGGTCCTACACCGAGTGCAGAGCCTGACTGGGGTCTTAATCTCCCAACCCTGAGATCACGACCTGAGCCAAAATCAAGAGTCAGATGCTTAACTGACTGAGCCACCCAGGTTCCCCTAAAGTGACATTTCAAAGAGTTAAACTGGAAATGAAGTGCTTTTGTATTTGTCTACATACCATTTTTGATGCTCTTTCCCTTGTGTAGATTCAAGTTTTCATCTGTTATCATTTTTCTTCTGCCTGTAGAACTTCTTTTATCTTTTTTTTTTTTCTCTAGTCCAGGTCGGCCAGCTATGAATTTTCTCAGCTTTTTTTGAGAAGTTCTTCACTTACAATTTCAGCTTAAAAAGCTATTTACTCTGGGTACACAATTCTAGGTTGACTTTTTGTTTTGTGTCTGCATTTTATTTATTTATTTATATGCAGTTAATTAACATATCATGTATTATTAGTTTCAGAGATAGAGTTTAGTGATGCATCAGTTGCATATAACACCCAGTGCTTATTACAACGAGTGACCTCCTTAATGCCCATCACCCAGTTACCTCATCCTCCCACCCACCTCCTTTCCACTCACCTTTATGTGTCTGCATTTTAAAAATATGTTTCCATTCCCTTATTTTTGACAATGAGAAGTTTAAAGTCATTCTTATCTTTGCCCACCATACATAATGTATCTCTACCCCTCCTCCCTTCTCCAGCTACTTTTAAGATTTTCTTTTTATCACTACTTTGCAGTAACTTAATTATGACATTCTCAGTGTAGGTTTTTTTGTTTGTTTGTTTTGTTTTTTTAAATCTTGCTTGGGATTGGTTAAGCTTTTTGAGTCTATGAGTTTACAGTTTTTATTGAGTCTGGAAAAATTTCTCCTGTCATTTCTTCAAAGATTTTTTCTATTCTGCCCTGCACTCCCACTTTTTTTTTTCTTCTATTCAGGGCTCCACAAGACATATACGTTAGGCTGTTTGATATTGTCCCACAGGACAATCTGGCTCTGTTAATTTATTTTATTTTTTCTGTGTTTTATTTTGGACAGTTTATAGTTTTTATTTCTGTGTCTTCCATCCTACTTCTTTTCTCCCCTCTGAAGTCTTTAGTTGGCTTTCAACCCCACCCAGTGTAATTTTCATGACAGATAATGAATTGTTCATTTCTGGAAGTTTCATTGGATTATTTGTTATGTCTTCCTTATTGTATTTATCATTACTTTTAAAATCTGAGCATATTTTAAATATTTTTAAAAACTATTTTATGGTCTTTGTTCACTAATTCCATTATCTCTGTCATTCCTTGGTCAGTTTATATTGATTAATTTTTTTCCACATTGAAGGTTTATATTTTCCTGCTTCTTGGCACGTCTAGTAAGTTTGGATTGGATGCTGGACATTGTAAATTTCTCATTGTTGAGTCTGGATTTTGCTTCATTCCTTTAATAAGTTCTATACTTTGCTCTGGAAGGCATTTACATTACTTACAAATAAGGGTGGGTCATTCAAGTCTTGCTTTTCAACCGTGTTTGGGTGGATATATGCAGCTATTCTCTAGGACTAGGTATTCCCACTATAAAGGGTAGTCTTCTGGGGACTCTACAGACTGTCTTAACAGAATACCACAAATTAGGTGGCTCTTAAATGACAGAGATTTATTTTCTCACAGTTTTGGAGCTTAGAAGTTCAAGATCAAGGTGATGGCAGAGTTGGTTTCTGGTAAAACCTCTCTTCTTTGCTTGCAGATGAACACCTTTGCATTGTGTCCTCACATGGCCTTTTCTCTATGCATGAGCTGAGAGAGATTAAACTCTTTGGTGTGTCTTCTTCTTCTTCTTCTTCTTCTTCTTCTTCTTCTTTGTCTTCTTATTTTTTAAAGATTTTATTTATTTATTTGACAGAGAAAGAGAGAACAAAAGCAGGGGTGCGACAGAGAGAGAGGGAGAAGCAGGCTTCCTGCTGAGGGATCATGACCTGAGCCCAAGGCAGACACTTAACTGACTGAGCCACCCAGGTGCGCTGGTATGTCTTTCTCTTCTTATATGGAAGGCCTATTGGGTTAGATCTTATGATCTCATTTAGCCTTATGATTTTATTTAACCTTAATTACCCTTATGATCTTATTTAACTGTAATCATTTTCTTAAAAGTCCTATCTCCACATATAGTCACACTAGGTTTAGGGCTTCAACATATGAATACTAAGAGGACACAATTCAGTCCATTAATACCCAGCGTATTCAATAAGGTTTCTCCACTCTGGCTGCTGGGAACCTGAATGAATAATAGCCCCATATGAGCTGTCAAAACTGCTTTGTCTTATGGGTACCCAGTAATTATTCTTTTCCTTCAGGTTTTTTTTGGGGGGGGTACCTTGTGGGGTTTCACCTTACAAGGCTCATATTGTTCTTCATTCAAAGATTTTAGGAAACCCTTACGCAGATTTCTGGAGCTGTTTCTTCTGTTTCATCCTCTTCCCCATAAATCCTAGCTGTCTTGAACATTAGTCTTTATTTTCTCACCTCAATGAGACTAACACACTTTATTTGTGTTCCCCTCTCTGTGCTGCACCTGGAGATTGCCTGCAGGCAGAAAGCTGGCATGGATCTGGGACTCACATTGGTTCCTCTCCTCTCAGGGTTTACGATTCTCTTCTGCCAATTGTCTGATGTCTGAAAAGAGTTATATATTTTTATAGTTTTCTCCCTGTTTCTGTCAAGAGTTCACATCTCATAGCAGTTACTCCTTTATGGGCTGAAGCAGAAGTCCTTTTAATTTACATTTATAAAATTAAAGACTTGTGGCTACTTACTTTCTTTCACAAATAAATAATATTAACAGGCTTACTTTCTAGATTTATCTAGAAGATAGATAAATAGCCTCGATATATCTAGAAGGTAGGATATTATCTATTTTGTCAATCTAGATATATTAGGTCATACCGTGGTTCCAATCACATCGTCCCAAAACCTAAAAATTATATTCAGTTAGAATCCTACATTAAATCTTTATCAAATAAAATTCAATCTCACATAGTGAAAATATCGTGAGATATATTATGGAAAGTTTGACCCCAGCTGAGAACCATTACTCTAATATATCCTTAGATTGACCAAACGTGAAAATAATGAACTTTTAAACAACTGAATGTCACTGATCTTGTGAACATTTTATAGCAATGTCACTCAACTTTTTGCACAAGTGAGAATTACACGAATGCAAGTGTAGGGAGTGCACCTGAATTTACAAAGTCGTACAGGTGATAATGATGCATGTAACAGGCTGAGAACTACTATTCTAGAGCTCAAATGTGAGAGTGCATCAGAATTAGCTGGTGGCCTTGTTAAAGCAGATGCCAAGGCTCACTCCCTGACTTTGATTCATTAGACCTGCCCAGGGCCTAAGAATGTGCATTTCTAACATTTTCCCAGGTGACACAGCTGCTGCTAGTCTTTGAACCATGCCTTGAGAATCACTGTTCGATAGCATGGCTGTGTTGTTTAACTATGACAATAGTAATTTTTAAAGTAAATGATTTTGTTTATATATAATATGATAAGTTTGAGATGACCATGTGATGTAGATAAAGAAGTATGGGAACTGGAATTAAAATGAAAACAAAACAAAAACGTTGGTTCAGCTCTTGCTCAACACTTACTAGCAAATCGTTTTGTGTCTCTGAATCTCTGATTCATCATCTATAGAGAGGGAATTAGAATTTATGATTAGCTATCTTACATAAGTAACACACTTTACTTAATTAATTTTCAATAATAAATACCACTTGTACTTCACTTTTTTCCTCATATGGACAAGTGTATGGACTTTTTAAAACTAAAATGGCTCTAAACAATGAAAGCAAAATCACTGGAGGACCCTTTATTGGGGAAACTGAAGCGTAATAATCCTTCTAATCTTCTTGGTCAATTTTGGAATAGTTCCTAAAAAGTACAGTGGGCCCTGACATCTGGTTGGATAGATTACATCTCAGATCTCTTTAACCCTTTCTTAGAGCACATAGAATCTGGATTTACTTTAGAATTAACCAGAATTTTGAGATTCTAATAACTTGAGGCAGAATTATGAATATATCCATCATGATTATTTCAGACTAAACTGAAAACATTTATACCTACCTTATTGGACTTTCTAGTTTTCTTTTGTTCATTTATGAGAAATGAACATGACTTCACTTGAGACTTTGCTTGAAAGCTTTTGCCAGTAAGATGCATCAGTCATTAGGAGGTTGTTTCTCCAGATAGACACGTTACACAATGTTCTCTACTACATTTTCCTGCTGGAAGGATGTGTAATGTATGTTACCACTTCTGTCATTAAGGGTATGGATCTTGCTTAGCATGACATTTTGTGGGATCCTAGTTGTGTGGTATATTTATAGGCATCTAACTGGATGAATAACATCTGATGAGTTCAAAGCACACACATTAATGGTAATATGGACATCTTTCTGAATAAACTACAGAAACAAATCCAAATTCTGTGGTAATGCTTCCATCTGTCCTATGATATTCATTATCGTAGAATATCATACAATGGTGGTGTCACAAATGTTATGTCTCTGGAGCATCATGTAACCTTGGGAGCAGAAATATCTGAAGAACCAAAAGAGACTAAAGGCTATAATTAAAAATAAGCCCCAAGAAATAGTTTCCATGTGGTTGCAAGAAGCCCTTGAGCACAGCTGGAAAATTTCAGGCTGAAGTATGTTGGAACAATAGTTTACAGAGGAAAGTAGCTGGGTTTGTGGTTACACTTGGAAGTGAAATTTCCTTGCTTGGTCATAATAGCAAACTAGCTATAAAGTTTGGAAGACTATCTTCTAGAGAAGATTGTTACTCCCTGAATTACAAAGAGAAACATAATGGAAGATTTTGAGAAATGAGAGTAGGGGCTTATAGTCACATTAAAAAGTTTAAGAATAGTTTATTATGTACAAATGAAATAAGTATCAAGGTGTAAAGAAAAAAATACAGATTAATTTAATATGAAGGATTGAAGAATCCAAAATTCAGTGGAGGAGATTGGGATTCAGGATAAAGCTGTAAAATAAGGTTATATTTTGAACGTTGTGCTACAAATCTCTCTTTTTAGCATTTGAATAAACATCTCAGTGTGTCTAAAATCAGCTCAGCATTTCTTTACAGATTCCCTTTTTCTTCTCTATTTCTTTTTTGTTGTTACTGGCTTGATTTTCCTTCAAGTCATCTAATCTTGACATTTTGGTGTTATTTTTCAATTTTTCCCTCCATTCAGCTTTCATATTAACTAATTTGTTAATTTCTTTCAACTCTACTGCTAATAGGTCATTCACATTCATATCCATTTTTAAAATTATTTTAAGATGTTGGGATTTTTTTGAAAATAGTCTTTAAAAAGTGCCAGGCAAGCAGAGGAGTACTGTGAAGTTGTAAAGTCTTCAGGTGTGGATAATCATTTGGAAATGAGAAGTGGGGGGTGGCAGAGTAGTTAATTTGTGGTTGATGAAATTTTAAGAAATCAATGCATTGAAAAGCTAGAGTGGAATCCAGGAGTAGGGATAGAAAAGCTAAAAACAGATGTATGGCAGGCGTATGTGGGTAATCAGGAATAATATTTTGGATGATAGGGGTGCATTTTAGAACAAGAATGTGTACTGCTGCTGACAAGCAGAATTATCAAACTATAAAAAATGATGCCAAAGATGTATCTAACTGGGGTGGAAATGAATTGAAAAAGTAGCTTCAGTCAATGTTTTGTCAATCTTTAGACATATTATTAGTCAATTGTTTAGTTGTTGAAATATAATGTTGGAGATTTGTTCAATTTTTTTTTTCAAATAATGGTAAAGTTTTTATTGTTACCAAAAAGGAAGCTTAAGAGACCAATACGATCTATGGTTGTATTAATATGCGCAGCGGCTCAGTGGTTTGGTTATCAATATAGGACAAATTTAAGTGCTTTAAGATCTACATTGTAATGTAAATTCAGTGAATTATTCAATGGATGCTAGAAACGTCCCCTGTTGTGTTAGTTTTTATTGCTGTATAACAAACTACCACAAACTTAGCAGCTTTAAAAACCCATTTATTACTCATAATTCTGTAAATTCGAAGTCTGGGATGACATGGCGGGGTCCTCTGCTCAGGGTCTCACAAGGCTGAATGCAGGGTAGTTGGCTGGCTTGTCCTCATCCGGATGCCAAGATGAGAACAAGAAGGCCCATAATTCCTGTTATTGGCAAAATTCAGGTCCTTGCAGTCATAGTAGAGAGGTACCCATTTCCTTGTTGGCATCAGCAGGCGCTGCTCTTACCACCTGCATTCCTATGAACGTGGCTCCTTCCATGCTTGTAGCAGTGAGTCATTCTCGTGCTTCAGGTCACTCCGACTCTCTTCTCTGCCATCAGTTGGAGAAAGCTCTCTGTTTTTAAAGGCTCATGTGATCAGAATCAGGCCCACCTGGATAATCTCCCCAGTCTTAAAGTCTACGTGCCATGCAGCATAACTTAATCACAGAGATGATTCTTACACAGCTTGAGGGAGATATCTTTATTGCAGGGGCTCTGTGGTTTGAGGGAGACCATACATCTTTATTGTAGGGGGTTGGATTTTAGAAATTTTGTCTGTCACACCTGAGTGATGTCAGGAATGGAATAGTGAGGTTGTGAGTCACGATGCAATCCAATAAGAAGAGCAGATAGAATGGAGTTGTTCCTCCTATTGGGTCTGTAGATTCGCTCTTGTCTCATTTTAAATTGGTTTAAATAAAAACAAGTTGCAGCAGAAAAGCAAAATAAACTCTATTTCTAAGACGAGAACATCCTGATTAAATGAGGGTTGTTAAAACAGGAATTCAATTTTCAAAGAGTTAATGTAAAATTCATATAGGTTGACATTTAACAAAGTCAATATGGAGACATTTTTGGCAAATTTGAAGACAATGAAGTCACCAACGTTTTACACTACTATTGTCATGATGCCAATAGATTGTATACATGTTGGCCTTTTTGAGATTAAATATCTTACCATTCTTAGCTGTTTTCAAGGAGAAGCATAAGAATGAAATCCTGGATTGCCATAATTGTTTATGGCTTAAAAGAAATTGTGGATTGGAAAATATTGCTTTGGTAAGAAAACACTTCTTAATAAAATTAGTGGCTTTTTCCTAAGATTTTTATTAGCAACATGTTCACATACTACTGCCTCCTGACCCTCATATTTTCTGCTCTTATGAATGCTCTTAAAAACTCAGAGGAAGAATTGTTTTGCCAAAAAACTTGGGCAGATTATGGTTAAACATATAAGCAATTATAATTTAAGAAAGTTTCATATAAGTCACATTTAAATGCACACACATAATGATTTGATCCCATGAATATATCCTTTGGGAATGTTAATGGATGTTTTGTTCTGAGAGAAAATATAAAATTGAATTACTAAAAAAAAATGAGTAACTGTGTTTTTGGATTGACCCATAAATAGGAATCTTATTTTTTTGCTTAGCAATGGACAAATAATTAATTTGAAAAATTTTAAGATATTGAGCTGAAATTAAGTGAATTGCCATCTCCATTTTCTCTTAGGAAATTTGGTGGTTAAGGGAAAAGGACAAAAGTTATTTAAACATTATAAGGGTTGGAAAATTGTAGATTATTGGAAGAATCTTTAATGTGCGTCACATGTGACTGTAATATAAAATAAGCTAATGTTAATGAGATTCAATTTATTAAATTTAGGGAATATTACAAAAGTATTAGAGCTTTTTGTTTTTTGAAATTTAATATTGTTATTATACTGGTCCCAACAAATCTAGTCTGATTATTATCTGTTAATCTTTTCCTAGAGTGGTAAAGCCAAATCCTAATAATGTTGTAAACTGGTACCATTAATTATGCCATGGAGAAATAGAATCCTTTTCCTTCTTTCCCCCTTTCATTCTTAGAGAGATAACTCTTTTCTTTTAATTTCACAGTCAGTTTTTTTATCATAGTATATAATACCATGACAATGTTCTTATTCATGAGAAATTTTATTTAATTTCCTTATTTAAAAATGTTTATATGAATTAAATTTAATGATTTATCAGCATGTATAATTTACTTCTGGTTTAGAACAAGTCTTAAGCACAAAAAAACTCGTTAATCAGAATGTCATTAACTCAAAATGTGTGAATATTCAACTTGGACCTAATTGGAACTAACTTTTGTATGATCTATAAAGACATAATTAAGACATATTTTATTTTTGTGTGGAACAAGCATTTTAGGCAAGGGAAATGTTTAGCCTGATATAAAAAGAATAATTTTTCCTTAGTTCTTCCATATTTTGTATCTTATCTTTCAAAATTTATTTTTTAAAATATATAAAATATAGACCATTGCAAAACAATATAGAACAGCACGTAGAAATATATAATCTTTTACAAAAGCAGTGTTTACTTTCATCGTTCATTCATCCAATCATTAAATATTTATTGAGCACCAGTTATCTTCTGGGCACTGTGCAGGAGGTAATTATAACAATAGAAATACCAAGAGAAAATATTTATTGAGTAGCTGCTGTGTGCCAGATCATTTGTTAAACTCTTAATATGCATTATTACATTAAGTCCTTACCACAACCCTATTAGACAGGTCCTATTATTACCTACATTTTTGTGATAATAGGACTAAAGCATATGTGATTAAATAACTTGCCCAAAGTCACAGCTAGTTCTAGGTCCAAAACGTACAACAGGTAGTCTGACCCCAGAGGGAAAAATTATCACCATCATACTAACAATAGTGAAAGAAAGATACAGTATCCCTACCCTCATCAACTGTACATCCTACTTACTAGAAACAACATTAAATAAATAACAAGGAAATATATAATTACAATTAGCAATATATTTTTAATGAAGAAACATGATAAAGAATTCCCGGAAGGCCTAATTTAGGGAGGGAAGTAAGAGAGGTTGTCTCTGAGACAATGGTATTTGAGCTGAGACTTTAAGTAGAGTGAGTAGGAGTGAGGTAGGACACGAAAGGGAAGGAAGGAGAGATGGCACTTCCATCTGGGGAGATGATATGGAGAAGGTCCTCAGGTGGAAAGAGCATGGTACATTGAGGAACTGAGGGAAAGTCAGCAAAGGGGAGAATGGCACAAAATAGGGTAAGGTAGGTAAGGTTAAGTTTTATCTGAGGTTCATTGGGAAACAGTCCAAGGGTTTTCAATCTTTAAATCATTTTCAGGACATAATTTGAAGAACAGATTAGAAGGGGAAAGAGGGCTTTCTGGGGAGACCAATTAGGATACTACTGCAGGAGATCCGGTATGAGAGTTTGGTTCTGACTAGGTTAGTAGCAGTACAAATAAAGATAAATGAATAAAATTGAGTACTAGTGAAAACAGAGGTAGCAATTGATGTGGGTATATGGAAATGGTGGTGGTGATGAGGTAGAGGGACATGGGTGGAAAAAAAGGGAGGAGGGAAAGAAGACCAAGAGGAAACAGCCAGAGAGGAGAAGCCTAGGGGAGAGCATGTTTAAAGAAAGTTTTCATTTATGTCAAAAACTCCTTAGAAATAAAGAAAATGGATACTGAACATATTCCATTATATTTGCTAACATGGAAGTCATTACTGGCTTTTGCAAGAAGAGTTTTAATGGAATATTGAGAGCTAATGCCAGATTAGAGAGGCAGTTAAGAAGTAAGTGGACATAGCTTGGGTAGACAATTCTTTTGAGAAGGTTGACTGTCAAGGACAGTAGCTAGAAAGGGATATAAAGTCAACGACTTAATGGACTTAAGAAGCAGATGAAGGGACACAAATTATTTGTTACTTCTCCAACTGAAAAGCAGTTTCTAATTTTCCTCCGCTTGATTTTGGCCTGACTTTAGTGATTTACTGACCATTAGAATGTGGCAAAAGTGATGTTCTGGGGCTTCTGAGGATAAGTCATTAAACCCTTGCACCTTCTAGTGGATTTCCTGGGATACTTGCTCTTGGAGCCATGAAACATCATGTGAAAAGTCTGAGAACTGGGAATGCCATGCTTTGAAGAAGTCTGCACTAGTCACATGGAGAGAGTACATGAAGAGCCCCATCTGCTCCAGCCACCCAGTGTAGTTAATGGGCCTTGAGTGAAGAAGCCATCTTGAATGTTGCAGCCTCAGCAGATGGAATGTGGAGAAGAATCAAAAAGCCCAGTCAAGGGGTGCCTGGGTGGCTCAGTCGGTTAAGCATCTGCCTTCGGCTCAGGTCATGGTCCCAGGGTACTGGGATTGAGCCCCATGTCATGCTTTCTGCTCAGTGGGGAGCCTGCTTCTCCCTCTTCCTCTGCCCCTCCCCCTGGCTTGTGTACTCTCCCTCTGTCTCAAATGGATAATAAATAAAATATTTAAAAAAAAAAGCCCAGTCAACAACCATTAATGAGGCTCCAAGCAAAAGGCCTCAATTGAGCTCTCAAACCATGTCAACCCAGCTGAGACCTCAGTCACTACGGAGCAGAGTCAAGCCATTAGCACCGTGCTCTGCCCAAATTCCTGATCCACAATATAATGAGCATAATAAAATAGTTACTGCTTTATTATTATTTTATTATTCTGTCACTAAGTGTTGGGGAGTTTTTTCTTTTTCTGTAATAATAGATAACGGGAGCAACCTCACACATAGTCATTCTTTAGTAAATATTCATTTAATTTAATAGTACAACTCACAGAAATTCAATGTATTAAAAATTTATGGAAAGACATGTTTAAAAGTAGACATAATTATGTGCAAATTAAAAATTTCTTAATATAATACACAATTCAGCATTTCAATCATTTAATTGAGCATTTACCCCACTAGTCAACATTAGTGAAAACTTTTTTTTTTAAAGATTTTATTGATTTATGCAACAGAGACAGAGATAGAGGCAGCCAGCGAGAGAGGGAACATAAGCAGGGGGAGTGGGAGAGGAAGAAGAAGGCTCCCAGTGGAGGAGCCTGATATGGGGCTCGATCCCATAACGCCAGGATCACGCCCTGAGCCGAAGGCAGATGCTTAACCGCCGTGCCACCCGGGTGCCCCTAGTGAAAACTTTTATACTCATAAATGATTTATACTCAAATTATTTGAACTTCATGCATATTTCAAGGAACTTTTTTTTATTCCCCAATTTTGAGAAAGGCATTGACTTGATACACACTCCCAGACCTTATTCTAAGTGCTTCATGTGTATCAACCCATTTAGCCTGAGAACAACCACGCCAGGTAAGTATGATTTTTATCTGCATTTTGAAGAAGAGCAAACCGAAGCCTAAAGAAGTTCAGTAATAATGTCAAAGTTGTACAGCTAATACCTGACCAAACAGGGATTGATGTCCAGGCAATCAAAGGGGCTCCAGAACTTGTAGTTTCAACTACTTAGCTATATGACAAAGGCTCCTGATCGCCTTAAAGTGGTGACAGGACTGCTTCCTTCCCCTCCCTCCACCCAACGCACATTTTGTTTGGGTCCTTTGCTCTGGACATCTGGCTGAGAAAGAATAGGTTGAATGTAATGCGTGAAGGAAAATTCTGGAACTAGGAGCCCTTCACAGACTGGTTATAATAGTGAGATTCTAAGGGGAAGAACATGGTTGGGATGAACCCCATGGTTGGATCCTGTTCCATGGGAGGGCTGAACCAAGGCAACTACCCCTTTCACAGCTCCGCCTAGGTCCAACTCTCACCTCTTCCTATTCCCTGGAGGACTGATGTTCTGAGCCTGAGTCAGTTTTAATATGCATTTAAGATATCATATCTGTTCCAGTATAAAATCTCTGAGACCAATTTTACTGAGAATTTCCTATACATCTTAGCTATGCTATATGAAGTCTGAATGTTAAGTCACACAGCCAAGTAGAAATTAATTTTTAAGCTTTGCAGTGTTGCATATACTCAATATTTACAGGCAAATTAATAAATACAACCCCCCCTTCTTTCAAAGTAGGTATAATCACTGACATATAGATTCTATAGTGTTCTTCAGGAAGGTCTTGGCAGCTTTTGACCTTCCTCAGCAACGATATCCCACATCGACCTTCAAGGAAATGACACTGGACTGCTACCAAAGCTTTGTTATGTGCTACCCAGAAATATGACTCTCAGTAGTGAATTCTTGTGCCTTTCTTTAAATGGATTATTCCCATCAGGAGAAGCAGTATGTGTTAGAGGTGACTACTCATTGAGTTGGCAGGTGATAATTCTTTAGCAGGAAAAGCAACTTGAAATTTTTTGATTTTAGGTTGACTTTATCCCAACGTGATATTATATGAAATTAAAGTATCTTTTTAAAAATAAAATTGTAGGCAGAATATAATGCCTGTTCTTTCATATATTTATTTATTTATGCAAGTAAAGGCACTCACTCCTTCGTCAATGTTTTCAAATAATGTTTCAGATTAAACAGATGTAATTCCTTAAATAATAACATTTGTGATCAACAGCACTTCACTATCAAGCATAACTATATTGCAACTGTCTTTGGGGACATAAAGTATTGCTATTAAAGTGTATGGTGGCAAATGTGAGTTTATCATATGGGGGAAGCAGAGCAATGAAGAGAAAAGATGAGGCCACCTAATATGGGCATGTAGGCAAGTGTGCAACTGAGCAGGGAGATGAGCAAGTCATAAAAGGAAAAGCCAGGTTCTATCAGGGAACTAGGATGATGGTGGTGAAGCAAGGAAATAGTATCTGGAGACTTCTGTAAGTAAGAATTGGAGAAATTTTTATTGATGGGTATTTTAAAGTTTTCTCCCACTCTCTCTTCACACCAAGCAAAGATTAAAATTTTCGCTTCTTAAAAAAAAACCTTTAGCTTCTAGACAATACGTTTCATATCATTAAAAAATTACGTAGTCTTATAAGTCAGCTACTTAAATAATATAAGATTCTACTTTCTGGTACTATCTGCTCTCAGATGCTCTCACTAAAGCTGCTGTTTCAGAAACAATTAAAAAAAATGTTTTCAGGAGAAAACGGCCTGTAGGTGTTTGCCATTAATTTTCTGACTAGAGGGTATCCCCAACCACGGAAACAGAAGGCATGGGGTAGCACACTCTGTTAGTTGTCTGCTCACTGCATTCCCAGGCTTCTGCCTGATGGCACAACCCAGGTTGGCCTTGTGGGTTGTGTTTCCTGGAAAGAGCTCCATTTCAGCCCTGGGGTAAATCTTGATTAGTTTAAGCCAAATATGGTGATTAATTCCATCTAGTTATTGATTTAGGCGTGTTCATGTCACGCACTTCTGGTCAAAGAGATAATAAAGAAAGTCATTTGGGGCCGTGTCACCTCTTAATTTATTGCCTCTGAGCTCTGCACACACCTTTCCGTATATGCTCTCTGATAACGGAATTTCTTTAACCATTTTCCTTTAAAGTAAGTATGATGTTAAGATTTTTCAGTAGAGGGCGCTAGAGAGACACTACAAGAAGGAGAGGCTTCCAGCAATTTGCGGCCTGAGCTGTGGGTGTAGGGACGTGGGGTGGAACTTGCCTCGGGTCCTGAACACGATCTTTTGTGACCTTGAAGCCTCAGCCTGGCGATAGCCTGGCGATAACCTGGTTGGCCAACGAGTAGCTAGCTACCTGTGACCCGAGGCTTGGGGGTATGGGAGGGGGGAACCTGCACAGAGAGAAAGCTCCTACTCCAAGCCGCTCCCTGCCAGCCCTCAGGCTCTGAAGGCCTTCCCCGCCTGTCCCCCAAAGTGAGCCTAGACTTCCCCTGGACACCCACGCCAAGGTAGCTGACCCCTTTGTCTCCCCACCTCCATTGGGTAGGGGGCTGCCTACGGTTTGCCCAACAGCTACAGACTCCAACAGGCCTGGTTAAACTAGCCAACCTCCTTGCTATCCAGTGGCTTAAAGGCGTCTTCTCCAAGGCCTGAAATGCTCCAAGTTTGTCTTTCCTCGAATACCCTCCATTAGCCTTAGCGTCCCGTATAGAGGTTCCTTATATATTATAGTTACTGTTTTATTGTAGCTAATAATTCTTTTATTAACGTTCCCATGTTTACTCTACTGTGGGATTTTTATGTCCTGATTAGATCCAGGCTGCTAGAGGGGGTTTCTGGGATAGAAAAATCATAAAAATCAATGAATGAGTTTACCTTGCATTTTTTGGTCTCAGACTGGTAATACATGCAACCCGTGGAACCTCAGCCAGTCATCTTTGGCCAGTGGAAAGAGACAAATGGAAAGATCCTGAATTTTTTTTTTATAATAATTTTTTTTATTGTTATGTTAGTCACCATACAGTATATCCTTAGTTTTTGATGTAATGTTCCACGATTCATTGTTTGTGTATGACACCCAGTGCTCCATGCAATACGTGCCCTCCTTAATACCCATCATCGGCCTATCAAGGTCTTGAATTTTTGATGCCATAGCTCTGTTATTGAGTTAACCAACCCTGGTACGGTCCTGCCTGCAGACTTATGTAAAGTGGGGTAAAAAGACATACCCTCACATTTAAACGACTCTTGGTTGAGGTTTCAATTACTTGCAGCACAAAGCTGTACACGAAGATGTATAAAGTTAAAGTCATCATTATTCTAAAGTTTTGTTTGTTTATTTTTTTAAAGCAGTCACATTTTAGTAATCCTAGGTGATTACATGAACTATTTGTCATTAGGCTGTATTACCCATCTTGCTTAACAAACTTACNCCTTAATACCCATCATCGGCCTATCAAGGTCTTGAATTTTTGATGCCATAGCTCTGTTATTGAGTTAACCAACCCTGGTACGGTCCTGCCTGCAGACTTATGTAAAGTGGGGTAAAAAGACATACCCTCACATTTAAACGACTCTTGGTTGAGGTTTCAATTACTTGCAGCACAAAGCTGTACACGAAGATGTATAAAGTTAAAGTCATCATTATTCTAAAGTTTTGTTTGTTTATTTTTTTAAAGCAGTCACATTTTAGTAATCCTAGGTGATTACATGAACTATTTGTCATTAGGCTGTATTACCCATCTTGCTTAACAAACTTACAGTTACAACCCATAACATCCTTAGTTTCCTTTCGCTGCTCCATATATTCAAGTTCCTTATATCATTAAATTATATAGGCATTTAAAAAAATTAGTTTCCTTTCTAATTTTGTTGAATTTCTATCAGTCTTTAAGGAAAAAAAAACATTGATATGGGGGCACTGCGTGTTATTTTTTTGGAGGCTGAAACATTTTTTAAATGTCAGAAACCTAGAATGGTCTTCTCCTGGAAAAGAGACCCTTCAGCTCATTCCCAGCTTCTCTATAGCCATGCAGATGGATATAATGCTTCAATGTAAGCCTATATTTGGAATTGATAATATTCACGGGCAAGAAAAAAAATCAGCACACTCAAGTCCACTGTCTCACACTGCCTGGGTCCCATAACAAATAACACACATTTCATCCTTGATTAAAAGGAAGTCTTTCCAGAGTGGGGTGGGCTTCAAGGAAGAAATCGGGCACATGGCTTTTGTAAGTGTGCTCTGCTTATCTCCCTGTCCTTCTATCACCACTTGGTCTTTTCTTTTCTTTTTTTTTCCTCAATGTGTGGTTACTGGAGTTTCCTTTGCCTACTGTGACTTTTTTTTTTTTTAAAGATTTTATTTATTTATTTGACAGAGAGACAGCCAGTGAGAGAGGGAAACAGCAGGGGGAGTGTGAGAGGAAGAAGCAGGCTCCTAGCAGAGGAGCCTGATGTGGGGCTCGATCCCAGAACGCCGGGATCACGCCCTGAGCCAAAGGCAGGTGCTTAATGACTGCGCCACCCAGGCGCCCCATGCCTACTGTGACTCCTGATAGGTTTCTGCCAGAAATACGTCCAGCATTCTAGGTATCACAAGCCCCACCCTGTTGGAACCAGTGATTAGAACTCTTTCTGTGGAAGAAAAAATGTCTTCAAATAATTCACACATCCTGCTGCACCCGTCTGTTTCCTCACCCTTCCTCCCATGCACAGGACAATGCATCTAATGGTTTCTCCCCTGTCTCTTCATGCCAAGATCTCCATGAGCTGGTTCTTTCATTCTCTGCTTTTCTTCACGAAGTGGCTCACCAGCATTCCTTTAAAGTTCAGCTTTTATTCTAGGGTTTGGGAGACCAGCATCCTTGAATCCTTCCCTGACAGATCTGGTGGACTGCACATATCTTCTAGTGAATAATGACGTCCATGCTTTCTCATGGAGTGACCTAGGCAGTCGAGCTGCTCCTGAAGTCCGACACTGCCTTACTCACAGGAAAGGANAAGTCCGACACTGCCTTACTCACAGGAAAGGAAGGCTCAGACTAAAGTTAACTGTTGGTGTTCTTTTCAAAAGAAATAAGATTCAGGACTTAGGTAAGGTTTGAGGGGCAGAAGAAGAGTAGGAGAAAAATCTGGACTTCCGCTTATTGCTCACCTTCAATGAGATTCCCTCACAGTGCTCAAGGACAACTGTTAGTCTAAGAAAATAATGATGTGACACTACATATTTCATGGGGTGTGAGGGAAAGGAGCCCCTCAACATAAGGTTGTGAGCCCCAGAAACCAGAACCCTCAACAAGCTACCCCCAGGTGAATGGTATCTTTGACATTTCCATTCTCAACCCTGCAGTGCAATATTGTCATAACTGATGACCTTCTGTTCAGATCATGTCTGATATTTGATTTTATTAAAAAAATCAGAAAAATAAATGTCAGTGATTGTACCTTTTTGAAAGTCATAGAAACCTTCAAAGATAAAACTCAAGAGCTGAGTTTGAGAAGCTATTTATTTTACAATGGGGGCAAGGAGCCTGAAAATTAAAAATGAAGAGGGTGGCTTCCTTTTGTGAATTTATTGAGAGCTGGTCTACATTCTCACAGAGTCCTTGCTTCTGGTATCTTTGTTGCTTACTTCTTTGGAGGGAAATGAAGACCTACTAAAATAACACTGACAATTGGTCTCTGTGGCCCTGTTCTGCTTGACCTGCCTCACATCTATGTCTAAGTGAATGGTGATGGATTAAATGAGGACCGCCGCTGTTGCCTTCCTCAGGACACTTCACAAGTGATCTTGACTTCTCATACCTCAGCATGACCAATCCCGAGTCTTTCTTCAGGAGACAGACCTCTAGTCTTAAAATCATTAAGGTCAAGATAGAACAAGAGCCTTCCTCACTTTCCACTTCCCTTGCTAGGGACAACATAACTGCATCCTGATTGTGCCTCAGGTTCTTAATAAAGTATTAATTAATTAATGCTTGACTTATTGTTGTCAAGTCTTAACATTTTTTTTTAAAGATTTTATTGATTTATTTGACAGAGATAGAGACAGTCAGTGAGAGAGGGAACACAAGCAGGGGGAGTGGGAGAGGAAGAAGCAGGCTCCCAGCAGAGGAGCCTGACGTGGGGCTCGATCCCGGAACGCCGGGATCACGCCCTGAGCCGAAGGCAGACGCTTAACCGCTGTGCCACCCAGGCGCCCCAAGTCTTAACATTTTTGCATCACACTCCCATACTATATTTTTTTTGTCTAGGAATTAAACTTGAAAATTATGGCTGTATGTAAAATTTTAGCTGTATGGGTATAATTATAAAATTACAAGTCTATATATATATACATATATACACACACACAGATCTGTATACAGCATATATATATGTTGAAAATTATGGCTGTATGTAAAATTTTAGCTGTATGGGTATAATTATAAAATTACAAGTCTATATATATATACATATATACACACACACAGATCTGTATACAGCATATATATATATGGATGTATATATATACATATATGTATATATATACAGACACACATATATATGTATTTACCAGTACTTAATCATGTTGCTTTTGCAAAATATTTGACCACGTAAGAAAATATTTTTCTTTAGTGTCTGGTCAAGTTCCAGTGCGAGTGGTATGCCCTATCTACATCATCACAGGTCCTGCGTGTCTACATATGCCATAAGTATATCCACATCTATAATGAGATTTACCATCCTTACCATCTGTCCCTTCTTCCCCCCACTATCTCCTGCACCCCTCTCTTACCCTCCTCCCTGTATGATCCACTAAAATCTTAACAATGTTACTATCTTGGAGTTAAGATTATAGCTGGTTTATATTTTCTTCTCTTGCCTGTGTTTTGTAATTTTTCTCTAGTTGTATGTAATTTGGCTTGTTCTATTACTCCTACACAACATCCTGTAATGACTCATGATTAGAAGTTCAGAAGCCTCAGAAATATTCTTAGCCATAAATATTATAATAAAAAAGGTCATTCTGTCTGAATTATTAGTGGTTTCATACAGTTTGGTTCTCAGTTTACACAGACTATGAGAGCTGGAAAAACCTTTATCCAAACCACTCCTTCATCTTAAGGGGAGTAAACTGAAACCCAGAGAGGCTGACACGCAATCAAGGCAACATAAGACGTCACAGAGTTGGTGGTAAATCCCAGATTCTCACCGTACAATGGCTCTTACGATGAGAATATGAATTTGTTTGAAATTCCTCTGTTTTACTTCAGTGACTGTTGGAAAACATTCATACCTAATACACATATGCTTAAGTATGACGACAGAGTTAGCATCTCTAAATCAGAATATTTAAAGTAAAAGGAAAAGTCATAATTCTGATGTGTGTGACAAATGAAAATATGCTATGCTCAACATAGCTTCAAATTGTGCATTTAATGTTATTTCATTTTGAAAGGGGAACTTAACATTGTCCATTATAAAAAGAAAATATGACAGAAGATCCTATGCTAGCAAAATTCAAGCTGTAACCTTAAGATAAAGATAAAGGTTACAGCTTGAATTTTGCTAGCATAGGATCTTCTGTCATATTCTCTTTAAGACTTCCATTAAGAATGGAACATCAATATATCAAGAAAGTCTTCTCAGCAATTGTTACCTTTGAGATCAAAATTTATTACAAAAATCAGATACAAGCTTCAAATAATTTTTATGCTTATTATAACGGGTGTGTGGGTAACAAGAATTGTTGCCATGGTTGAAGTACAGTGATAGTTTTATTTTGCTCCGACTACATTTTTTTGTCTTTGCAAAAAAATCTTCGCGCATCCTACCTACCTCCTTCCACCCAACATACACAAATTGACAACCTAGACCAGACCATTCTCCGTAAAATTGCACTGCAGAAATTTGCAAAGTTCTCCCTGTGAGCTCCTGGTTTCCTGATTTCCAGTTTTTTGATCTGGTGCAGTCTGGCATGTTGCTTGTGTTTATACAGTGTAATAAGACATCTGCTGCCCACCAGAACTCATCATGATCTGTGGCACTTCCCAGCTGACTGCTATCCTATTTATATTAATTGAATGCAGTGTATTCTGCATACACTGGTGATTATCCTCATTCATTTCAGTTCCTAAAGACTCAGGATTCCTCTACGTGCTCTTACAAGATTGCTCTACTCATTTGGCTCCAATTAGCTTCAGCTAACGAAAATACATTACAACAAACCTCTAGTTAGCCATTGCTGTTTCTTGTGACATAATTTGTGAGCTTTTAGCCCTTGAAAGTAAAGACATTGGGAATTAAGTTATAGTATCTTTTGTGGGGCTGAGAAATATTAATTGCAGGCATCTGGGCTCACTTCCTTAAAGAAGATTTGTGATTTCTATTTAACTAATAAATGTTGACATAATTGAAGAACTATAAGCTCCATATGTTGGACTTTCTGCAGAAGTTCTGATTATACCCTTGTTCAGTTAAGTAAGAAAATGCTTTGGCATTAACACTATGTCGTGGTTGATTTGCACTTAATATTTTAAATTGTATTGAGTGGTTAAAGAACTCAACACAAAAGAGCTTTGTTAGGAATTTATTAAAAGATAAAAATCTACCCTCCAATTATAAAAAAAGTGTCATTAGTTAGTGAACTTATATATATATATATATTTAAAGATTTTATTTATTTATTTGATAGAGATAGAGACAGCCAGCGAGAGAGGGAACACAAGCAGGGGGAGTGGGAGGAAGAAGCAGGCTCATAGCGGAGGAGCCCTGATGTGGGGCTCGATCCCATAACGCCGGGATCACGCCCTGAGCCGAAGGCAGACGCCCAACTGCTGTGCCACCCAGGCACCCCGAACTTATATATTTTTAAATTAAATTTTTATCAGTGAACTGACTTTTCTATTCTAGTGTCCTATTTTAGCTGTAGAGTCTTGGCTCAGACTCTAATAGCTTTTATTTTATCTTTTTATTATTATTACGATATGTCACCATAGAGTATATCATTAGCTTTTGATGTAGTTTTCCATGATAATAGCTTTTATTTTAAAGATAATAGTCTTTGCAATGACATTTTTGAGTAATGGTGATTATTTCAAAGGATCTTTTTAGATGTCATCAGGACATTTGAAGAAAATTAAGAATGTATCATAATAGATCCTACAACAAATAACATTGCCTTATTTCTTAATAAAAAGTTATAACCAAGAAGTTCTGCAATTTTCCTGTCTTTCAGACTGGTGTTTGCATATTACACAACCGTCCTTCATGGTATAAGTTCTGGATTTTGACCTCTTTTGAAATATAATCAATTATCATATATTAGTCTGAGGAAATTTCATTGCTAAATTATAACCCCAAGCAAAAAGTCTTTCTACTTATCACTCCTTTGAAAGTTTTAGTTTTTAAATGGTGTTCTCATTTCATTTTACGTTTTCCCCCCCTTCCATCCCAAACTTGAAAAGACAAGGCCAATCATAGTCAAATACCGTAAAAGCTGTGCTCCCATGGTTTTTATGTAAAGTTAATAAAATAAATAAGAGGCAGCTGTGCATTTCAGGAAATCACTCCATTGAGGGGTTCTGGGAATATTACAACCACAAGTGCGAAGCTGGAGTCACCAGAAACCCTCAATGGAATTACAGCTCAATAAATCAAAATTTGCTCCCTTTACCTTTGCAATATAACTCTGCATTCTATGTGGTGCCTATCTGTGACAGCATTCCTACTGCTATCTTTTTAATTATCATGGGACTTCTTTTTCCTGTTCCACCAGCTTGGGATTTTTTGGGGGGGAGGGAACTTTGCTGTGTGCTTGATTGTAGTGGGTCTCAAACATTTTGGGTCTAGGGCCCGCGGCATGGTAACAAATCCCTCTCACTTGCCATGACCAAATAAGAAAGAGAGAATGAATATGAAAACCATGAGGCATTTTGGTAACATATCATGGAAGCATATAATAAATACGTCCATGCCTGATTGTAATATCATACATGTTATTAGGCCCATGGACCAGCAGGTAGACCACCTAGAAGTCCCTGCAGACTACTGGGTCTTGTAGTTGACTGATCGGTTGTGAGTTACTTACTGGTTTTGACAATCACTGCAAAATATAATTACCATTCTTCTCTTTAGCCTATGTATTCCTTGGTGACAAACCTGGTGAATTATTCTTTCCCAGGATTTCTTGTGCTTATATGTCTTCTTCGCCCTCATTTTCTTTTAAGGTATTCATAAAATCTTAATTCCTTTAATTGAGAAAACACTATGCAGATTCTTCTAGCTAAGCGGAGAAAACACCGAAACACCAAGATACCAAACCAAACAAAACAAAAAACAAAACCAACCCAAAAACCTCCAATCTAGAGCCTGGGTTCAAATTCTGATCTTTATAATTTGTTCGCTCTCTAACCATGGGGAAGTTAGTCTTAAATGTCTCAATTTTTTTCCCATTTTGGAAATAACATTAGTATCCGTCTCCTAAGATTGCACTGAGATCTATTACTAAACTTTTGGTGTGTAACAAACCACCCAAACTTAATGGCTCAATGCAATAAATAATTACTATTTCTATAACTCTAGGGATTGGCTGCAAGGTTCTTTCTGATCTCGGGAGACTGGCTAGAGAAGGGTTGTTTAAGATGGTTTTATTTACATGTCAGTGGGTGGCAGGCTGGTTTGTCTAGGGAGGCCTCGCCTCAGGTCTGCCAGATGGGCAGATATCATCCGCCAGATGGGCAATATGTCTCTCACCATCCAACAGGCTGACTCATGCTTCTTCACATGGTGCTGTCAGGGCAGCCAAAAAGAGTAAGTCTGTTTTCAAGGCTGTGCTTGCATCATGTTTGCTAATACTTCTTAACTAAAGCAAATCACATGGTCAAGCCCAGATTGAAAGGATAGAGATTTAGGCTCTACTCCTTGATAGGAAGAGTGGAAATTCGTATCACAGAGGAGCATAGTTCAAGGATGGGGGGAATTTGTGCCTTTTTGCAATTTGCCACATGAGGATGGGATGATAGTAGTGCTGAGATGAAGTGCTTAATGTCAGTGATGGCATTTAGTGAGAGTTCAAATTAACTTTATCTGTGATTTCATCATGTTCATAATTACCAGCACCCTGACACTCAACTCTTGCCATTGGAGCTGGGTTTTTGTAGTTATCTCTTTTATATATAAATGAGAAATTATATCAGTTTAGATGCTGTTAAAATTCTGATCTTCAATTTCTGACTCTGTTACAATATTCTTCCAGATGAACTCTCTTTAAGAAGGTGAGTACCAGGGGCGCTCAGTTGGTTGAGCGTCCGACTCTTGGTTTTGGCTCAGGTCATGATCTCATGGGTCGGGGGTTAGAGTCCCACATCCGGGCTCTGAATTCAATGGGAGTCTGCTTGAGGATTCTCTCCCTCTGCCCCTCCCCCCACTTGCGCTTGTGCTCTGTTTATCAAAAATAAATCTTAAAAAAAAAAGAAGTGAGGGGCGCCTGGGTGGCACAGCGGTTAAGCGTCTGCCTTCGGCTCAGGGCGTGATCCCGGCGTTATGGGATTGAGCCCCACATCAGGCTCCTCCGCTATGAGCCTGCTTCTTCTTCTCCCACTCCCCCTGCTTGTGTTCCTCTCTCGCTGGCTGTCTCTCTCTCTGTCGAATAAATAAATAAAATCTTTAAAAAAAAAAAAAGGTGAGTAACATGGTCATTATAGGAAAAAAAAACCTCTCCATTTTTTTCTTGACACTGCTGCCAGAGTGATAAATACAAAAAGTCTGGATTTTTCCTTTTTTAATTTCTAACTTTCTGGCCTTATTTTGCACAATATTTTCAGCCTGCCCCTAAAGCAAACGTACATGCCTTGAATTACTGCTTGAACTTGCTGGAACTTTTTGCAAACGCATATCCTTCTTCCTGGAATCTTCTCCGGTCACAAATAGAGAATTGGAACTTTTTGACGTGTCATGTTTTTAGAAGACTGTCCCTGACATCTCCTGCAGAGATAAGAACTCCCTCTTCTGAATTCCCATAGCATTCTATACATATCAGTAACCTAACCCATATTTCATTCCACCAGAGAATACTTTTCAACACAGCACTCTAGGTAGCTACTAACATTGAACTGTTCAATACATGAACTTACAATGTAAGGCTCCATTCTCACTATTGTGAACAGTCCTTTTATAACTTTTTAAAAATGCTATCTATGCTCACAGTTACACAAGAACATAAACCAAAAAGTGAGGGAATCACTTGTTAGTGGTGAAAAGAGTTGAAATATGTGCATGATCAGAATAGCTGAGTGAGATTAAGGGATCTGTGGGGTCAATTCAAGCAAGACTCAGACACTGGGAAAACAAATTTTGTCTTTCAGAACAAACAGACAACTGCCATAGTCATACGTATGCTCCCCTGCGTATGGCCAGGATCTATCACAGAAGGGCAGTGGAGGGTGGAGGTTAGCTGCAGTAACGCTGAAAGGAAACTAGACCAGTTCATCCATTGATTATGAGCTCCCTGAAGGTGGTGACAATTTTTCTGTGCTTTATTTTGTGGTCGTGAGCACACTGTATGGTGCAGGACACCTGAAAAAACACTGTGAATAACTATTATCTGTGGGTTGAATAAAAAGATTCACAATGTAGGACCCAGTTTTAGGTCACATAATGAATATACACTTTTTTGCCCATTAACACTAAGTGTGAGAACAACTTCTGGTCTGGGGAGTAACTTTCATCAGAAGAAATAAGTATACTTATCTTGGTCAATGTTCTCTAACTTTTCCTGAGGTCTGTTGATTCCCTTGGATGCAAGGATATTGGAACTACATCATCTTCCTAGAGTTCATACCACACTAGCGGGAGAGTTAGCGGAAGATGAAGTTGGACTTGGGAGGAAGAGTCCAGATTAGGCAAGTGACCCATCTCTGCTGGAAGTGCTGTAGGATTTATTGCAGGATAGGCCTTTTGTCTGGACATTGTTCATGCATATGATCTGACTTCTACCCTGAGGTAGCCTTGGTATCATTCTTTCTTAAGACAGAGGTCTCCACCGTGGGTGATTTCAACCCTTCATGGACATTTGCCAATGTCTGGAGATATTTCTAGTTGTCATGCTGGACCAGGAGTGTTATTGGCATCCAGTGGATAGAGGTCAGTGATGCTGCTGAACACCTACCATGCAAAGGACAGTCCCTGGCAACACAGAATCATTTGGCTCCAAATGTCAGTAATGCAATATCAAGAAACCCTGCTTTAGCGTGTATCTAGTTTTGGCCTGGCTCAGATGTTTGGGTTTCCATTCCTTTATAAGATTATGCCTAATGAGTGAAGTATAATTTTCTTCCACCTCCCATTTTTATTGACATATAATTGATATGCAAAACGTATGTAAGTTTAACGTGTACAGCATAATGATTTGACTCACATATATTGTGAAGTGATTACCACAAGAAGTTTAGTTAATATCCATGATCTCATTATAGATACAAAACAGAAAGGATAAAAGTTTTTTTTTCTTGTGACGAGAACTCTTAGGATCTATTCTCTTAACAACTTTCAAATATACCATACAACAGTGGTAATTCTAGTCATCATGTTGTACATTAGGAGTACTTTGTCTTCAAACTGGAAGTTTGTACCTTTTGACCATTTTCATCCAATTCCCCACCTGAAATACAATTCTGTAATATGTTTTGGACTGACAATAATTTTTATTAAGTATAGCATTGATCATTTTCTTTCCTTGAATGTAAAATCTTTAAAGATTTAAAATTAAATGGTTTGGAGATATTTTAAATGAAGCAGAAACTGACCAATTGAACTTAAAAGGGTTTTAAAGAAACTTAACTGACTTCCCTCAGCTGAAATTTCTGATAGTAACTGGGTTGCCACTATGAGCAGTATTCACAACCTGGGCCTTCAGAATATGAGATGGAGCCCTTGAGGCTGATATAGGAGATGAACTCGTATTGGGTTGGATTTCATTATGCTTAATAACTATGAAAAATGCCAGTCATGGATTCTTGCAAATTCAATCCCAGGAAAATTTCCATAGAGATGTGACTCAGGTAAAACAAATGTGTTTTCAGTATCTAATCTACAGTGAACAATTTGTCCTATCCCTGAGGAATGAAACAATAATTTCAAACACATGTCTGGGTAACTGGACAGTAAAGTCAATATGAGGATTGTCATAGTAACTTGTTTAAGAAAACAGTATTCGTTTGTAGTCTTACCAGCAAGATTCTACTCCGATGGTAAAATGGTACACCAGCAAGGAGAGGCAAGGATTAGCTCTCAAGGGTGCCTTCCCTTCCTCCCACCCCAGACTACCCCCTGCCAAAATGAAGAATCAGCAGTGCTGTAACTACCTCACAGAGCCCCAGAGGGATGACTTAAGCTTCCTGATTCACTAGAGAAGCTGGTGCCTGGAGCTTGGAGTCAACGGTCTCCTCCCACCTCTCATCTAGGGGCGGGGGATCTCCTTTCTTTCCCCTGAAGTGTTTATGAGGAAATCCTAGTGGCTTTGACATTGAAACCATGCAACTGTTTGCCTATTTGTTGAAAACTGGTAGAAGGGAAACAGCACAGCCTGACACAGTAATTACAAGATGATTGAAAAAAAATCTGTCTCAGTGCCAGAGGACATAAAAGCTATTTCCCTTCCAAATATCATGATGGTTTAGATATAAAACATTTCTCTTATATTTAGACTTAGGGTAACATCAGCTGAAAACTTCAGTTTCTTTCCTCTGGATACATAAGGCTTCTCTGATGGGGTGAAGGAGAGGGAGTGGATAATGGCTGAAGGGGGATTTAGAGAGTGAGGGTAAACACCTCAAGCCGAATTTGTGTACTTCCTTGGTGCACAATGTGATGGCGCCATTATTGGCTCCCTAATATGCTTGAATCTGGACTCACAGGAAAGAAAGAAAGAAAAGTTTTTTTTTTCTTTAATGAAAAAGGTGGAAGTTCCTTGGGAGCATGTGTTTTGAATCACCACAGGTGATGGATCCTACTAGTATAAATGGATTAACTACCTCAATTCTTATAATGAGATTACAACCAAGGGCACAAACTCCCACATGGAAGTGTGAATCCCAGCCAGGAGGAGACACAATTGAGGCTTGTGCCACAAAAAGTTTGTCTTTGGGGAACAGGCAGTCCTGACATGATTTGCCAGTCATATTAGTTGGGCTGGACAGGACTTAGGTCCTCCCTTTCTGCCTTCCTTGCCCTGGGATCCCAGGTTTTACTTCTTTCCCTTCAGCTTGTCCCTCTCTCTACAACTATAGTTTTGTTGGACCAAAGGGTGAGGAAAGGAATTTCCTCTATTCTTGTACCAGAGGGGGTTGGCTGGAGGTGAAATCTGGGGTTTGGCCTGGAACTCTCTACTCAGCCACAAAGTCAGAAAGCCAGGGAAGGTCAGAGCTAAGGCCATCTTTGAGATGTTCCACCTCCATGTATCCCTTTCTCAATCTTTAAGGGGACAGTGGCTCTAGAAGAAAAGGTGGAGCAGGACTTTGCCTGAGAGAGTTCAAGGGCCTGGTCATCTAGACTCGCTCAGGCCATCTTTGTAGTTGGGGAATTCCACTGGGTGACCTCGGCCCCTCCCCAGCCTCTAATGGACCTTCTCATAGGAGCCCTATTACAGTTTGTCTACCTTTGAGTGAAACAAGAGAGACATTAGGTAGCCACAGCTTCCCTTGCTTAGGTGGGAGTTACTGGAGGTGGGGAGTGATTTCTTTTTCCAAAGGAAAAAAATTAACATTTTGGATTTTTTTTTAAAGGATGGAGAAATTTTTTAGTGACCGCTATATTGCTTTAATTTCTTAAAAATTCTCCCCCCATCCCCCACTATAAACATGTTTCACTTATTGGCAATTTTCTTCACTTGTTTGAGGTAATGTGCCATTCTAACAGGTACAACTGTCAGAGTCTGTCTCCAGATTGCCTCACCCTCAACCGCATTCTTGCCAATGTGCTTCTTGGCCCTTTATCCTCCCCAGCCAGCAACCTCAGTCACCACCCCCCACCCCCAACAAAAACCCAAGGCTTTGTGTGTATTGGGGGTGCTTAAATTTTGACTCACCATTTTCCCCTTTGTGGGTTGAGGGACCACTTGTAACATTACTGTGCAAATTTCCTATAACCCACTGCTGTGTAAGGATGTTTGAAGTGAATTTCAGCAAGTAATGAGTTAGCATAATAAACAAACATCCGGTACTACAATTTGAATTGCCCCTTTTCCTTAATCCTGATCCTAGAAACCAGAATAAGTCAAAAGAGCCCCCTCCCTTGAAGCAAAATGAATTAGTATTTAGTCCTGATACATCACTTATTCAGGATAGTGAAAAATTTATTTTTAAGAGCAGGAATTGTGGTGAGGGCTGGAGGGAATACTCCCCGTTGTGATTGTTTTTAAAACTAAATGGTATACTGCTTTGTGATTGTGGCAACTTTGAAAATTATACTTTACTGGAAATTTGCCAGCCATCAGCATCCCGATTTTGACTGGGCCTTTCCTCCCACCTTAATGTGTTTTTTGCTTTGTTCTGGGGGACATACGGCAGCTGGCTCAGACTTTTGGAGTTTTTTTCTTTTGATGAATGAACACTCCAGTTTTCTTTCCCATGAAAGTTGTTTCAGCTACAAACCACTTCATTCCAGTGTTCAATTTCAAAATAAAAGGAAGCTTATGTTAAAATATAATATATAATAAGTTATGAATAAAGAGAAGATACTAATGAAAACTGTCATCATGGACTGATGCTAATTTATGAGTCTGATAAGAAATGTATGGTAGAATGAGAACTGAAGATCTGGTTGCAGGGAAGACAGCAGTTAGGAGAAATAGGACTTCTTATGCTCAGATGAAAAAATTCATTTGTTCATTTGTTCATTCATTCATGACAGTCTTCCTGAGCATCAGTTAATAAATAGACACTAAATGTCTCGAACAATTGAGGTACCATGTTAATCTTTACAAGGCAGGATTTATGAACTCAAATGTCTTCAGGATAAGGCAGTGAACAGGTTAGTGAAGTTGGCCAACTACTAGGCAATAGAGAGTGGTGGGGACTTGGTCAGGTGGAAAGCACAAGTCTCACCTAAATGGGCAGCCACTATTCAGCTCCTGTTAAGTCCAATAGTCTCCAGGTGTTCTGGATTTTCAAAAGAATATGAAATTTCAGATATTTTGGGGGTGCAAAATTTCTTGATTTTAGAACAGTATGTCATTTCATTCAACATTATACTGGTGGTTTGAGCCAAGGTAATTAGGCGAGGAAAAGAAATAAAAGGCAGCCGGATTGGAAAAAAAGAAGTAAACAACCTCTATTTGCAAATGATACAATCTTTTATACAGAAAATATTAAGGAATCCACTGAAAATAAGACTATTAGGACTAATAAATGGGTCTTCAGCAAAGTTACAGAATGCCAAATCAATATAAAAAAATCAATTGTATTTATGTACACTCTTAATGGACAATCTGAAAATAGAATTAAGAAAATGATTCTAGGGGCGCCTGGGTAGCGCAGGCGTTAAGCGTCTGCCTTTGGCTCAGGGCGTGATCCCGGCATTCCAGGATCGAGTCCCACATGGGGCTCCTCTGCTGGGGGCCTGCTTCTTCCTCTCCCACTCCCCTGCTGTGTGCCCTCTTTCACTGGCTATCTCTCTGTCACATAAATAAATAAAATCTTTAAAAAAAAAAAAGAAAATGATTCTATTTACAATACCATCCCAAAGGATAGATATGTAGAAATAAATTTAACAAAAGAAGTTTAAGACTTGTACATGAGAACTAAAAAACATCATTGAAAGAAATAAAAGAAGTCCTAAATAATGGAAAGATATCAGATGTTAATGTACTAGAAGACAATATTCTAAGATGGCAATACTCCCCAAAATTCCAGCTGACTTCTTTGCAAACATGACAAACTAATCCTAAAATTCCTACGTTAATGCAAAGTATTCAGAATAGCCCAAACAATCTTGAGAAAGAACAATGAAGTTTGAGGACTCACATTTCTGATCTCAAAACTGGCTGCACAGGTATGGTACTCAGGATAGTAATATACTGGCATAAGTACAGAAATAACCTCTCACATTTTGGTCAATTGATTTTTGACAAGGGGGCCACACAATTCAATAGGGAAAGAGTACTCTTTCAACAAATGGTGCTGGGGACAACTAACTAGATATTTACATGCAAAAGAATGACATTCTATCTTACATCATACACAAAAATTAACTCTCAATGGATCATAGACCTAAATGAAAGAGTTAAAACTTTTAAAACTCTTAGGAGGAAATATAGGAGTAAATATTTGTGGCCTTGGGTTAGACGATGTTTTCTTAGGCACGACACCAAAAGTATAAGTGACAAGAGAAAAAAAAAACAACCCAGATACATTGGACCTCATCAAAATGAAAAAAAAATTGTGTTGCAAACAATACCACCAAGAAAGTGAAAGGACAACCTGCAGGATAAGAGAAAATAGTTGCAAATCATGCATCTGGTAAGGAACATGCATTCAAAATATTCAGAATTGTTACAACTCAGTATTTAAAGAAGATAGACAATCCGATTAAAAATCAGACAAAGAAGAAAAAAGAAAAAAATCAGACAACCTGAATAGACATTTTTCCAAAAAAAATATACGTATATAAATGGCCAATAAGCACAAAAATGCTTAACATTATTTATCATAAGGGAGATGAAAATAAAAATTACAGTGAGATACCATTTTACATGCACTAGGATAGCTAGAATCAAAAAAGTCAGACAATAACAAAAGCTGGTGAATACTTGGAGAAATTAGAACCCTCGTACACTGGTAATGGGAATGCAAAATGGTGCAACCACTTTGTAAATCAGTCTGGCTGTTTCTGAAAAGGTTAAACATAGAGTTACCATATTACTCAGTTGTTTCACTCTTAGGTACATACCCAAGAGAAATGAAAACATACGTCCACACAAGAATTTGTACACAGATGTTCATAGCAACTTTATTGATAAGAGCCCAAAAGTGGAAATAACCCAAATGTCCATTAAGTGATGAATGGATAAGTAAAATGTGATCTATCAATAAGCAGAATATTATTTTGCAATATAAATTAATAAAGTACTGATAGATGCCACAACATGGGTGGATCTTGAAAACATCATGCTCAGTGAAAGAAGTCAGTAACAGATATGAATCCAAATGGTAGAATTCCATTTTATGAAATAATCAGAATAGCCAATTCTACAGAGATTGAAAATAGATTGATGTTTGCCTAGGGCTGTGGACGAGGGGTGGAGAGTTCCTGCTGATGGATACAGAGTTTTTTTGGTGTGATGAAATTGTTCTAAAATTAGATCTTGATGATGGTTACACAATGTCTTGAAAATACATAAGAAAGAGCTCAGTGGGGACCATGAACACACACATGCCAACCAAACCAAATGTATCTGCAGACAGAATTTGCCATGCAGGTTGCTGATTCATGACTCCTGTTAGGGATAAAAAAAAGACAAAAACAGATGTTCTTGCCATTAAATCACTGTCAGATTAGTAGGAGAGATGAGAAGACAGGCACGAATAATTACAACAAAAGACAGAATTCTTAAAGTAGGAAGTTCTGGCTGTATGATCAAGGGGAATGTGTCATGAAGATAGTGGCCTTGAAAAAATAATTCTGCTTTAAAAAGAGAGTAGGATGTTTATATCTAAATAAAGCACCCAAACAATCTAATTGAAGTGTGTTGATGTGATTTGAGAGATATTCCCTAAAATGCATTTTTTTTTGCCACACACTCAATGATGGTGTGATTAGATCAATAATTTCCCAAAACCAAGGCCAAAAGCGAATATCACCAAATAGAATGAACTTATGATATATAAGATTAGACCTGACATTTTATTTAAAATTGCATATAGCGTGATAATTAGAATTCTGGGGAGTCAAATATTAAAAGTTTGACATTGTGGTAGCCCCTGGCTGGCTCATTTGGAAGAGCAGGGGACTCTTGATCTCAGGTTCATAAGTTCAAACCCCACGATTAATTGTAGAGATTACTTAAAAAATAAAATCTTAAAAAGTTTGACCCTGTGGACTTGGAATGATAATTTCTCTAACCTCTTAGCTACTGGATGCCTCATTTAGTCACTCTGGCCATATGTTTTAGGTACTAAATACATACTTGCTTTCAACTGGCATAGTTAGCAATATCATTAGTAATTTTATATCCAGCAGAGTATAATTCAGGAAAATGTTTTTAGTTATGTTTTATAAAATGAACTTGAGACAAATCTTAAATAGGCTTTATCTTCAACAATCATTAGAATTAGTTTTTGTTTAATTTTAAACTTCATAGACAAAGCATTCTTACCAAATTATTGTTTTGAAGTTTGATTAGTGAGAACAAAATATAATTTGGGGAGCTTATTTTTCTTTAACCGTTTCTTCTTTTGTTTATACTTATATTCTTTATCATGTCTAGCTCTAAGATGATTTATTATGAAAGTTGTTATATAGAGTTTCAGATATTTTCCTCTTTGTGAAATGTCAATGTGGCAAAATTGATATTCTGATTTTAAATTTATCCTCATTAACCGTGAAAATTCCTTAACAGAATTGTTTTCTTGAAAGTTTTAAAGCTTCTACGGGATCAGGGAACTGATAACTAAATATAATTCTCACAGATTATTTTCATTCATGTTTTAACTGCTCACACAATAAGCAATTCTACTATGACTGGCGTATGACAGTGGTGGGTCGTCTGTTCTAAACCTGGCCCCAAGGTCCTCCCACCTAAATCTGAGAACCAAGCTCTTCAGAAACCTCTTTGCTGTAAGGTTCTGGTCAGAGTTTCCTGTTGAGAGTAATTTGTGTGAGATGTGGAAGATGAAGGTGAGGGGGGAGCCCTGTTCTTGAGAAATCATGATGTTAAGACACGGTGACTTCACAGACTGCTTTAGGAGTTCTCACTTACCGTCCCAATGGTAGCGGTTTCTCAAACTTCCCTGCAAGCGGCAACTTCTCCATATGCCAGTGTTTCAGGCTGACATCATTAGTAGCTTCTCCCCATCTCTGGGCTTCATGTTGGTAGACCTTTATTTCCCAGCTCCTACTTTACTCATATAAACCCTAACTCCTGCACCACACTCATGACTTCCATAATTCTTATAGCGGCTCTCTTTTTAACGATCAAGTTCAGACTGATGTAGTGTTATTCTAGTCTTTGTTAATAATCTTTGTATTATTATTTGTATTTTTTTAAAAGATTTTATTTATTTATTCGGCAGAGATAGAGACAGGCAGAGAGAGAGGGAACACAAGCAGGGGGAGTGGGAGAGGAAGAAGCAGGCTCATAGCTGAAGAGCCTGATGTGGCTCGATCCCATAACACTGGGATCACGCCCTGAGCCGAAGGCAGACGCTTAACCGCTGTGCCACCCAGGCACCCCTATTATTTGTATTTTTATAAGCCGGTCTTGTCTCCATAAGAATGTGTTTTTCCTGGGGCGCCTGGGTAGCGCAGTCGTTAAGCGTCTGCTTTCGGCTCAGGGCGTGATCCCGGCGTTCCGGAATCGAGCCCCACATCAGGCTCCTCGGCTGGGAGACTGCTTCTTCCTCTCCCTCTCCCCTGCCGTGTTCCCTCTCTCGCTGGCTGCGTCTCTGTCACATAAATTAAAAAAAAAATAAAAATAAAGAAATTAAAAAAAAAAGAATGTGTTTTTCCTGTATCTCATTCATGTATTCTCTCCTTAATACTGATGTACCTGTCAGCCTATTTTTTATTCAACCATTGGGAATTCCTTAATCTTTTTTAAATCTATCATCTGTTATCACTGATTATTATTTTTGCAATTAATTTCGGTGATAATAGTAGATTGTACTTAAGCTGAGTGTCAGAATCTCAACATATAACGTGCATAAAATTTTTTTGTTCAGGTTATATCTAGTATGCTTTTATCTATATTTGAATGTAAATTTTCAGAGCATGACAATAAATCTGCATGACAGGCCTTGTTTATATTACTGACATTGTTATACTGATTAGATATGTTGGTAACTCATCAAACACCTGTCATCGATTATACACAACTTCAGGAAGGCCAACAGTTTGTTAGTTCAATGACGGTCCAAATGCAAAGGCTGAAGCTAAAGTAAAGAAAAGATTTTGGCAGAATTCTGGGGAGAAGCTGAACATGAGCGCATCTTGAGAGCATTGCGCATTGGGGGGATCTCAAGAAATATTCACTTTCTGACTAGTTGAGGATATTAATTATGATTTACAAAAAACAGGTGCAGACTCAAAGATACATACCATGTATCAGCACACACAAAAGTTAAGCAAAATGGACTGGCTTCCTTAACTCCAATCTTGTTTAGAGAAGGATTGCTTTAGTTTTCCTCTGAAGTTCATTGAAAGGGGCGCCTTGGAAACTTTCATAATTGATTCAGCATTTTGTAGCAATTAGAATACTAAAGAAGCACTTATTTCACGTGAAAAAAGATGACATTTGAAAAAATAAAATGTCTTCTCATAGTTTCAAGGTCACTAAAATGTTAGGGGAAAGTTGCTAAATGCGGTAAATGAAAACAGATTTTCATTTGTCAGATGCCAGAAATGATTCATTTTTATTTTCAGTTTCTGAATCATCTCTATGTAACTGTCCTGTAGATATTCAGAGAGAGGAATTATAATCTTTTGGCAATACAAGTCTAGAACACCCTCATGGTTTTGTTGTGTAACCGGAGAGATAAACATTGTCTGAGTTAGAAATATATAATCATGTGTGTAGGTAAATATAAGAATTCTAAAGGCTTTTTTTAAATCCATAGGAGAAATATCTGTTAATCTGTTGCTTTCCAGAATGTATTCGAGATAACAAGAATAGCATTCTTTGGCTTTGGTCTGTTGCAGATGGGGCTAACGGGTGACAACTGATGTGCTCAGTAATAGGACAGAAAATCAACACAATTATTTATGTAAATGTTTTCCCTCCAGGCACTCTGGGGACAGCAGGGTCCTCTTGCCAAGATTGTTTTCCTCCAGGACCTAAGAACTAATAACAATTGGTGCGGGTACATTAATCAAAAAGAAAAAGTTTTTAAAGAGTTTATTTTTGAGGTTTATTGTCACTGTTCTTAGTGAATTGATAATCTTAATTGGATATATTTGGAATCAGTCCAAATTCTTATTTGGAGATTGAATTGTTTTAGTGATTAAACAAAGTAACTGAGGTCACCACCCTATTCAATAAGATATTTTTTGGCATGTAATTAATTATAATCTCATTGTAAATCCTTTTGATTTAAAGATTAATGTTGATTCTTTGCTTCAATTATGCTATTCATTTTTTTAAATTAAAATTAAGGCATGCAACAGATCACTATAGAACTTCTTCAAGATGTGGATGCTATTCCTTTAAAAAGACTGCTTTATTTTTTAGTCAAAAGCAATGGATTTAGCCTAACTACATTGATTCTGTTATATTGTATAGTGAAGATGCATGGGGATTATGTATTTTGTAATGATTCTTTTCATTTACACATGTTAGTTCTATCTATCTTCTTCCAGGGAGAAGATGGAGACTGGGTTTTCTTGTTAAAGTGAGCAGAGGAAGAAAGTAGGGAAGTGCTCCTCTCTGGGAACCTGCCTGCTCTCCCGCCTAGAGAGTGAGTGAGTGTACTTTCGCTTTAATAAACTTCTGTGTGCTTGCTACTTTGCTTCTGGCTGTCTTTATTTGAGCGTAGATCCCCAGGTAAACCTCCTGGGGAATCCAAGGACCAAGACCTTCATTCACGCAACGCAGACACTCTCCCAGCCCGGACATACCTGCTCAAGAGAATTGGAATATTACATGAAGAAAATAATTTTAAACATTTTTGGGGGGCAATACCCAGGTGAAGAATTGTTGTTGAAAACTGACCTCCATGCTTCAGAGCCAAATATAACACAGAGACAGAGTTTGGGATAAAGAAGAACAATAGCTTCATCACTTTGCTGGGCAAAGGAGGCCGCCCCAGGCTAACGCCTTCAAAACTGCAAGCCCACCCGGAGGAAGGAGCTGGGAGGTTTTATAGCGAAATACAGGATCTAGCTGGTTTTGACAGGAATTGTGTATATGCTGCCAGCCTCATTTGTCCGGTCTTCAGGGTGGTATTGGGTTTCTGAAACAAAAGGCTAAAAAGGGAGGAGGGGAGTTTGCAGAAGAGACGAATAAGGTTACTTGGTTCAAAATTGAGCTCTGCTTAAGTAGTGCAGCCATTTCGATTTTTGTTTAATTTTATGCTTTTAAGGGGTTTCAGAATATCTCTGTTGGAGGAGGTCATCAGAGGACCTGACCACTGGTGGACCCTCGTGCTAGATCCGGGCAATCAGAGGCCCCGCCCTCCCGTCCAGGACCGTATGTTTCGCCCACCACTTCTCCTGTGGGCGCCATTTTCAGTGACTCAGCCTTGAGAAAGCAATGTGGTATTGCCAACGTCTGCGTCCCAATGAACCTAATTAGGGCCTGTATATAAACTTTTAAGATTCTGGTGGACAGGCGTGGAGATCTAACTGTCCGGCAGCTGCGGAAGAGAAGCCTCCAAAGTAAGTTCCCCTGCTTGTTAAAATTGCCACCTACCTGCCAGCCTGGAGTAGCCTTTTTCTTGAGTATCTCCTTGTGGTCTGTGCGGGCCGGTTTCCCATTCTACCGATTGAATCTGTGCGGGCCAGTTTCCGATTCAACAGAACCTCGGCAGCTGGGAATACTCTTAGGCCATTTCTTTTAAGCTGAGGCAAGAGGGGATGATAATGTCACTTTTGGCTTTTGAACTTTAGCTTTTGAAATAATTTAAGGAAAGAAACTACTGAATAAATAGGCTGAGAAAGCAGTAACGTGAAACCCATTACTTAAGGCTGTCTTGCATATAAAATGAAACGCGCTTGGTCGGCAAATTTTTTTTACTGATACACATTTAAATTTCCTGCAAGTAACTAGTGATGTACTGTATGGTGACTAATGTAACAGAATAAAAAATAATTTTTTTTGCAAGTAAATAGAATCAGTTGATTATTTTAGAGTCTGAAAGGATAAGTCATTCCTGAGCTTTGGCCACAGATTTCCCTATAATGGCAGATAAAGAATAGGAAGGGATAAGGATGTTGAGACTGAAGATGTCATAGTGGCTAAGTTATAAGGTAGTTGTTGTTTCTTTCCCCCCAGACATTTATTTAATTATTTTGAGAGAAAGAGAGAACAAGCAGGGTGGGGAGTCGACGAGGGAGAGGGAGAGAGGATCTCAGACTCCATGCTGAGCATGGAGCCCAGTGCTTGCTTCGATCTCATGACTATGAGATCACGACTTGAGGTGAAATCAAAAGACCAATGCTTAACTAACTGCACCACCGAGGTGCCTGGGAGTTTTGTTTTGTTGTCTTTTTTTTTTTTTTTTAAATTTATTTATTTTAAAGAGAGGGAGAGTGCCTGTATGTGCACACACACATAGGTGTGAATTGGAGGAGGGGCCAAGGGAGAGAATCTTCAATTCAAGTAAACTCCTTGTTGAACATGGAGCCTGACCGGGGCTTGGCATGGGGCTTGATCTCACAACCCATGACATCATGACCTGAGCTGAAACCAAGAGTCAGACACAACCAAATGAGCCACCCAGGCACCCCTGTAATGGAGTTTTTATGCTGAGCAACTTGGACTTGATTCTGTGGAAAAGAGAACAATTTAAGAATTTTAAGTAAATTTCCATGACCCTACTTCATCATTTGTTCTTTTGTTTCTGATTTTTTTTTTAAGATTTTATTTACTTAATCTGACAGAGAGAGACAGCGGGAGAGGGAACATAAGCAAAGGGAGTGTGAGAGGGAGAAACAGGCTTCCCGCTGAGCAGGGAGCCTGATGTGGGGCTCTATCCCAGGACTCTGGGATTGTGATTTGGGTTGAAGGCAGCCGCTTAGGCTGAGCCACCCAGGTGGCCCTTTTGTTTCTGATTTTGATGAAAAATGGCTTTTGCTAATGGATGGAGAATGGTTAGGGGATGGGATGGGGAAAGTGCGTCAGTATTAGAGGCATGGAGGCTGGTGTTAAAAAAAAAAAACAGGTGAAAAATAATGTAGACCTCAATTTTTGTAATCAGTATTTAGGGTGTGATTGAATACGGTGGTAGGGAAGAGGCAGAATCCAGGGCAATTTCTAGTTTTCCATCTTGGTCAAACAAGTGGTGGTACGTTTCATAGACAAGGGAACATGGGATGAGAAGGGGAGAAATTGATTTAATTTCAGCCACGTTAGATTTGAGATTATTGTGGGTCCTGGAACTAATTATGAGTAATTGGCAAAGGGATTCTTCTTTTGACTTTTGGGGTGTGGTAACTTGGAAAATCATATTTACATAAACAGTTTCTAGAAAACTTCTTTGAGACATTTGGTTTACAAAAATTGCAAAGATTTAAAACAGATTCAGTGTTTTCCTGTAAAGCATCTTTATGAAATTGGCATGTTTCAGAATCAGAAAGAATTGGGAGGCTGGCTGGGATAATATTAATGTCAAACTCAACTGATATCTAAAATGTAGAAGAAAGGAACAAACTTATTAAATCTATCAAATCTTAGTTTTCTCTAAAGTTTTTGTGTTGGAATTGAAGAAACATATACAATCAGTATTTATTAAATGTGATGAGTTTTGACTTTTAAATTTGCACTCTATTTAAAGAGGAATGTGAAAAGTGAATGCTCTTAAATAACAAAAATGAATATGGCGAAGTGGAGATACGGTCTAAATCAACTTCTGAAGAGGTTAGGATCGTGTGTGTGTGTGTGTGTGTGTGTGTGTGTGTGTATGTATATATATAGGATTCTGTATATATAGAGTCCTATATATATATTCTATTTATGTATCTGTGAACCTATCTATCTCTTATTGGTTCTGTTTTTCTGGAGAATCCTGACTGACTCAGGTCATTTTATAAAAATGCTAAGGTTGGCCCTGAAAGTTCTGTGTTTTTGAAAAAAGATGTAGACAGGTTTACAACTTAGACCTTGGAAATCCAAACCTAGACTAAACAGTGATTGACAATAGTTGGAATTTAAAGAAGATTAATTACCATTCTGAATAGAAGTGGTTCCATTTCATTTGAACAGATTTAATGGTTAATATTTAAATGTCTGTGTTATTAAAGTTTCACATTTTCAAAGAAAAGATAAAGAATTGTAGAAATATGTATCACCAAGTTTCAATGGAAAAATTGGTAGTATTTGGTAGTATTGCTACATCAGTTAAAAACCTGATGTCATAACTTCACAGATTGTTGGTTTGGCCTAGGGAGTCAATAAATAGACTTAAATTGGGGAGGAGGAAGGAGGTATCCATTTTAAAATCAGTGTGCAGAAGTGACTGGATAATTTTATTTGGAGGAATAAACCTCTGCCTGCTCTATTTTAGGACAAGGATTTATCAATGAGAATTTTCATCTACTTTCCAAATAACCTAAGAAAATACTTGCAATATTTATGCAGAAGTGTTAATTGAAGTAGGGTCAGATTGAAACTGAATTATATAGCTATTAAAAGTGATTGGTTAAATAAATAATTGTGGAATACTACACAGTCATTGAAAATGATATGTTAATCTCTAATTATGCCATGATGTGGTGTTAATCAAAACTATATATGACATTAACATGTACTGATAATTCACATCACTTGTGCTGTTGGAAAGCAACTGTCTTTGTGGGAACATTTAGGTTAGAAAGTGAGAACTGGTGGCATGAATGGAGAGAACTGAAGAATCAAAAGACCTGTTTCATTTGCCTTGCATGACATCGTGGGGATAGAGAAAATGAAGGGAGACACAAGGTTCAGTCAGTTATGGAACAGGGATTGCTTACAATTCAGGACCAGTGCAAATTCTTCAGCAGTGAGTTTACTGAAGGTCCACTTGGGAACTTGGATGTCTGGTGCGTGATTTAAATGTTGGTATGACCGTGATGTCAACTTCTTTTTTGTCTTTCTGCTAAATCTTCAGTAAAAGTCTACTGTACTCCCAGATGCTTGTGTTAAGTGGGTTTTTGATTTTGTGGAAATCAAAAAATGGTCTGAGTTTGATATGAGACACGGAAGAGAATATATAAAGGCCAGGGGCTGGATGCAGAGGTACTTAGGAAAACAAGGAACTACAGGGAGGCTTCTGTACAAGTTTCATCTATAGGGTGTGGATTTCAGGTTTGAGGCAGTGTAATTTAGCTCTTACGGGACAAGGAATCATTAGCTGCCACTCTGTGATATACAGTGTTAACCAGACAACACGATACGTGTCAGTTACCATTGCTGGGGAAAGACTCCAGCTACCTGGAAGATAGCAAAGATGTGCCAGCCACCGGAACTAGAAGTTCAAACACTTCTGCCCAGTACATCTTGGTCTTGGAGTTGCCAGGGAAAACACAATGCGGTGGAGCAACATTTTACTTCCAGAGAGAAGAGACAGAGCAAGATCAGTGTCAGCGGTGGACATTAGTCCCAAGGCCACTGGGTCTCTAGGCAACTAATGTGGGCAGTGTACCTGCAAAGCACCCCTCTTGACCTGTCCCCTCCCTGTGGAGACAGAGATAGCAGTGGGGTTGGCTAGGTACAATATGATGCAATGCTAAGCAGAACAAAGGGGTGTATGCTGGGCTTAAATAGGGAAAGCTAGGTCCGCACAAAGTGATCAGCCCAGGCTGTGAGGGCTCTTTATCTCTGGGCAAGGAAGTGTGCCAGGCCCAATGTCCATTCTTATGAGACCCGGTGGGATCAAAGACTATATCCATGAGACTGCCTTTCCCCAAATATAGATTAGTCTAAATAGTACTTTTTTTGGTTCAAGTTTGAGGCTACACTCAAGCATGCACATACATTCACACATATACTTAAAAATATTAAAACATTATATGCCAATATGCGAGTAGTGTTCGCTCTGGGAGGTTGGATTTAATTTTCTTCTTTATATTTTCCTGTGTCTCATGAATATTTTTTACAATAAATGTCTCTTGTTTCTGGAGTCAGGAAACAAAGATATTTACGTTTTCTAGAACAAAACTTTAATCATGCAGGAGCTGAGCTTTGCAGATTTCTTCAAGAATAGAGCGATATCATGAAACCGTCTTATGTATTCTTTGTAAATTCTGCATATTTGATACGTATTAGAAATGTTCTGTGCATGGCAAGCCTTTTTTTCATTTTCTCTTGTTGCTTTGCTCTGGATGGGTAAATTATAGCTTTGGACGGTTTTTTGAGGTGGACGATATCCTACTCTTTCAATCTGCGCTTTTTCTTATGGTGCTGTCCCCTTTTTCTAGGATGACCTCCTTCCTCATCTTTCCAAATACACTTTGAATGTCACTGTCTTTTTTTGGTAAAGCTGTATCCAGCCCCAGTAGTACTTAAGTGCTTTGTCTCTGCCCCCAAGGTGCCTTATATATACCTAAAACAAGGTCCTTATCACATTATGTGTGCTGCTTCTTATCTACAGCTATTTTCCCCACTAGACAATTAATACCACAAATTGCCATTTCATTCTTTGTGGAAAGAATGTTGATGTGGCCAAGATTTTTGTAAATTTTCACGTTAACTTCTGGTCTCAATTTTTTGCCATACTGAGTTTGATGAGAGATCACCTTGCCCTCTCATGTGTCCTCCCCTGAATTACACACGGCACAGGACAAAAGTTTATTGTGTGTTTGTATTCCTTCTACTTAGCACAGTGCCTGGTACAGAATAGTTTTTCAGTTTGAGTTGCATGAATAATAAGCACTGGGGGCAAGTGCTTAAGGTATGGAGCCTACACTTAAAGCTTAAAGAACTGGAGCCTACGCTTACTCAATCCAATCATAACGATAAGGCTTTTCCATTATATGAACCTACAAAACAGATTTAGAATAGGCTAAAGTATAAGTAGTATAATCATATCACCAAGAAAAAAGAATATATTTTAGAGAGGGAGAGAGGGGACAAAGGGCAGAGGGAGAGGGAGAGAGAGAGTCTTACGAGATTCCATGCCCAGCATGGAACCCAGTGCAGAGCCTTAGGTGGGGCTCGATCTCATGACCTGAGATCATGACTTGAGCTGAAATCAAGAGTCAGATGCTTAACCCACTGAGCCACCCAGGAGCCCCTCACAAAGAATATTTTAAGTATAGTTACATGATTGATGATTTAATTCATACTTGTTAAGAATGATAGTATGTGTTATACCATTCCCCCTTAACATTGATGTTTGTAAAAGAACAGATATTTTCTCTTATCTTTCTAGTGTGATATTTACTTTGCAATGCACTTAAGACTGTCCCATCTGTATTAAGTTTAACTTCAAAAATATTTGGGATCTGTTCTCTATCCAACTCTAGAAGAAAACTGCTCTGTCCTTCTACTATCATACATTATTATTATGTTTTCTGCAATGCATTATACCATGTGTAACTAATATTTTAGAATTATAGAGAAGCATCTGCTTCTGTTTTAATGTCTTGATAAAAGTGTTGTAAATATTGTGGCTATATAAGATTCCTTCCCTTAAAGAATCTGTTTTATTTCACCTGGAAACTATTTTAATTCTTAAATCCTTCACCCAGATGCTGCAACTAGTAGATGAAATGCATAACTTTTAATCAACTTCTTTGTTAATTACTAGTGGAAAATATGCAGCATTACATTTTTAAGAAATGGTGTTAAAATTCCAAGATAAACAAAAAGCCAGGGGTATAACGTTTACTCCTGTACCATACAATTAACCTTTTAGAAGGTGGTGTTCATATTCATTTAATTAGTCAAGTCATGAAAATTATACTTACAAGGCAGAAATAACTGGTTAGGGCCAGCGGGGAGTACTGTTCACATAGGCATGTGACTATTCAGCGAGCCCTGTCTTTTGGAGAACCATCATCCATGAGATTGCCTCCTGATGCCCATTTCACTCAGTCATAATCACTTTAAACAAGCTTATGAGACAGATGGAGACTTGCCCTTTCTCCATTAAGACCTATATCCCAGTGGGAACAGGATGTAGTAATGAACTCAAGGATGCACTAATAAACTCAAGTTGGGTTATATTTACTTTGTTGCTCTTATGTTGGGGGTAAGGGGACAAGGGTTAATTTTTATGTGCTTTTTCCTAGATAATCTTAGTTTTACAGACTGTTAGCACTGAAAGTGGACCTTGATATCTCATTTAATAACCTTCATTGTGTGGGTAAAAAAACAGTTTCATAAATGTTAAACATGTAACCCCAGGGAAAAATAATGTCATCCTAGGTATTAGGATTCATATAAGATAAACACAAACTGCCATGTCACTCTTTGTAGAAAGACTATCGGTGTGCCCAAAGTTGTAAATGATCAAATCCACTTCTGGTCCTGACTTCCTGCCCACACTAACTTTGATGAGAGGTCACCTTGCCCTCCCCCATGTGTGCTCTTGAATCACACAGGACTTATATTTTTCTTAGTTTCTCCCCCAAATGGTAATTTCTTTAACCTCCTGCCATTCAGTTCAGCCCTGTTTTTCCCTTGTTTCCAAATTCCTATTTGATTTTCATGCTGAGTACTTTATTTCTTCTGTACTTGCCTTCCTCCTCAATTGGCTTATTAAGTTTTTGTTTTCTGTACAGACACAGTTCCCTTGTACATTAGAAGGTGTCCAGTGTCAACGATATATACTGTTAAAGTAATATAAGCCAATAAATTAACATAAATAAAAGTAGAAATAAACTGATTTTAATACTTTTTTATTGTTGAGTGAATTTACACAATTTAGAGCCATACCTTTCTTTTTAAGGGGCACTTCTGTTTCTCAAGGACTTCTTACTCCTCTCTCCAACTGGGGTACTTGTCTGGTGAAACTGAAGTTCTGGTTCAGTCTGACTGTTGGGCTCTCTGGGCCTGCCCTGAACGACTAACGGTGGCTGGAGGGAAGTGCCCAGCGGTGTGACTGACCTCTTGTTAATTCATGACTACGCATGCCCTCCGCACAGCCTGCAGTTGGACTTCATTTCCTCGAAGTGACTCACCCACTGCCTGAAATGTCTATTTCACACTTTGTCTTCTTTCCTCAAACCTTCAGTACTTCCTTTTCTCTTGTTCTCTCAGGTGATGGGTCTGCCTTCACTGAGAAAAAGAAGCAAATTAAAGAGAAATTGCTCATCTCTACACCACCAGATCAACCAGCCCGCTTGCATGTGTACCCATCATCTTTGCTGTCCCTGTTGCTAATATGGATGAATGCTTTGTGCTCCTACCTGAGGCCAGCCCTTCCACTCATGCACTGGGGTCCCCTAGTACTTGGGCTGTGTTTCATGCATGGTGCCTTGGCGATACGTACTTATAAATGAATGCCACTCTTTCCTTGGTTGGTATAGATTCAAGGGCTGTCTAATGACTAAAAGGCTGAATCTTAGCTGTTGTTTCTGTGACCTCTACTTCATTGTGCTGAGGCTCCCATGTGTCTTCTCAGGGTGCAGGTTGGATGTGGTTGCCATATGCAAGAATTCACTTTAGTTTTAACAAAGGTTCCAAGGGCTGTGCTAGGGGATGAAGACAGAACAGATAACATGACAGTATCTCTGTTGTCAAAAAGTTTGTGTTCTAGTGAAATGAAGCATTGTTCTGTTCAAAATTTAGTTGACAGGTTTTGAGATATTTTGAGTCTTTCCCTAAGTTTGTTAATTAATTAAAATATCAAATTAGATAAATATAGATGGATATTATCCTTTTCCACTTGTCTGATTGTCTTTTCTTTTGGTTTATTTATTTAGTTTGATGAATATTTTTTTCTTTACAATGTCTTTATTGCCCTTTTACCTGAATTCCAACCACTGCAGCCGCTTTCCCACTGTACTTTACCCCATGATGTGTAATTAAGCTGCCCATGTTCCTATAATTTAAAAGGTTAAAGAATTGATTGTAATCATCACTCTCTGAGGAAAAGCAGCAGGAATAAAATTACAGATAATAGTTTTTCTTTTTTGAACTAAACATGTTTAATATATATTTCTTTTTTTTTTTTTAAGATTTTATTTATTTATTTGACAGAGAGAGACAGCCAGCGAGAGAGGGAACACAAGCAGGGAGAGTGGGAGAGGAAGAAACAGGCTCCCAGCGGAGGAGCCGGATGTGGGGCTTGATCCCAGAACGCAGGGATCATGCCCTTAGCCAAAGGCAGACACTTAACGACTGAGCCACCCAGGCGCCCCTAATATATATTTCTTTTAAGCAGATTTCATGATTTATGAAATAGACCTTCTTATCCATCCCCAGGCTTTTAGGCAGAACAGGAAACAGTCTTGTTCAGATAGATAGTTATTCTCTTCAGTAGTTTTAAAAGAGGAGAATCTTTGACTCTTTTGCTGATGGTTTTATGTTTTATAAATTTATTCTTTTATAAAATTTTTTTCTTATATATCATCTAGCTTTTTTCTGCAGAAATTTAAACTCAAGTTTTTGTCAACTATAACATTTATTTCATCCATCTGACTTCCTCTCTTTAGTCTATATAATTTTATTTCTTTGAAACTTTCCCTTTGGGCTTTTTCTCTCCATTTTCTCTTTCTGATTACTTTTCTATAAACATAACTATCTAATAGCAAAATATCATCCTGTATACATTATAAAACAAATTTTATTTAGGTCAAATACAGCAGATAAATTATACCCCCCCTTGTATTTTTCTTCCTTTTTTTTTTTTTTTTGGTAAAGTTATTTAAATGGCCTGGCAGGGATATTATAATGTCAAGGATGTTTTGACTATTAAAGTGTTTACAGTTGTGTAAGAAATGCAGATTTAAACACCTAAGTATAATCAAGAGAATGGGCTTTAGAGTCAATCTGTTTCTAAATTGCTGATTCTCCTCTTAAACTTACAGTCTAGTGGGAAGATAATATCTGTCCATGAAAAATGTGCTGTGGTGTATTAAAGGTCTTCACAGGCTGAAAGGGTTAGGGTGGGCTTCAGTAACTGGGAAGGTAATCATGACCTAGGTGGGAGTTTGGGCTTAAAAGAATGAGTAGGATTTGCCTGGGGAAAAGAGAGAAGATATTGTAGAAAAGGAAAATTTCTGGGTGGAGACAAGGGGCCTTGGGATTAGCAAGATATATGAGGATAGTTGGGATTTTGGCTGATATCTTCTGAGAAAGGCAAGTTTATTCCTTATATTAATCAGGGTTCTCCAGAGAAACAGAACCAGTACTATCAATTATCAGGATATTTATTGTAGGAATTGTTTCATGTGATTATGGAGGCTAAGAAGTGCCACTATCGCTGTATGCAAGCTGAACTAGAAAAACTGGAGGTATAATTAAGTTTGAATTGAAGGGCCTAAGAACCAGGGTGCGGATGTGGGCAGGAGAAGATAGATACCCTAGCTCAAGCACAGAGAGCAAATTTGGCCTTCCTCCACCCTTTTATTCAGTTGGATGAAGTTTACCCTTATTAGTGAGGGGATCTTTACTCAGTCTATCAATTCAAATGCTAATCTTTTCCAGAAACACCATGACAGATACACCCAGAAATGTTTTACCAGATATGCGGGCACCCTTTAGCCTTGTCAAGTTGACACCTGCAATTAACCCTCACACTCCTAGAAAAAGAAATATTTAATTGATTCCTCCAAAAGCAGTGCTGTTTCTGATTATTATACTGGAAATAATTGGGAGTTTGGGAGAGCAAAACACTTGACTAATTCTTTGTTCATTTTTGGCTCCTTTCTAGCCATCTGTCCATACTCAGTCTTAAACAGATGTATTTTAATATGTATTTTCTCTGGATATAGTAATAATTAAAATAAAAGTGACAACAGCTTCAAGTACTCACTAGGTGCTAGGAGCTGTACTAAATGCTTTATAGCTGTAAACTCTCTTAGAAGAACCTTACAGCATAAGTGCTATTATTATTTCTGTTTTATACATGAGGCAAGTGAGGCACAGAGAGCTACATGAGATGTTTGTGCTGTCTAAATGGGCTATCTGTCCTATCGGATGGGGGCCTCCAAATGTAGGGTGATGATCAGGTGGAATGCATTGACATGGGCAGTGAAAGGATTCACCTGAGGTAGATCAAAGGAGATGGATGTTTATTGAATATACCACAGGGAAGCAGGAGGCAGGACAGCAGAGGAGAGGCTGTTTAATGAGGCAGTGGGTCAGGGCTGTTTTTATTTTTATTTATTTATTTATTTCTAGAGAGGGAAAGAGGTGGGGAGGAACAGAGGGAGAGAGAATCTTAAGCAGATTCCACACCCAGGGGGAGCCAGACGCAGGGGCTCGATCTCATATACCTAAGATCATGACCTGAGCCGAAATCAAGAGTTGGATGCTTAACCCACTAAGCCACCCAGGCCATCCTGGGGCTGCTTTTAAAGGGGGAAGGTGAGGAGGTATGGGGACATATGGAAGTTTCCCTTTTTTGGTAACTGTGCTTAGTTGTAAGTAGCTCATTGGTCAGTTTGGGTCTGTGGATATTTTGAGGTGGGTCACCTGATGGGCCTGCCTGTATTCAGCCAGGTGGTCACTGTGGGCCCTTTCTACATTCCATTGCTCAAGCCTTTTGCCTAAAAGTAGCCTCTATAATGTTGCTCAACATTATAGCCTTGTAATCAGCAAAGCTGATATCTGAACCCTCACTGGTTCCAGAGATTGTGCTCTTAATTTTATTGAGAGCTTGTGCCCTGGACTTAGTCACTTAGGCACTTTGGTTGAGCATCTTATTACATGCTGGACACTCTGGGGCTAAACAAATATAAGCCATGGCTCTGCCTTTAAAGGTCTGACAACTTGTTGCTAAGTTGTGAGGAGTGGATTCATAGATTTTGGCTGCTGAGAAGAGAGATGACTAATGAGATCAGGAGGAATCAATGCCGTCTGTGCTGAGATTCCAAGAGGAGTTGGATAGATCATCTGGAACCAAAGAGAGAGATACTCAGCTTACCTTTGAGAGTGAATAGGCAGAGGCGNAGGAGGAATCAATGCCGTCTGTGCTGAGATTCCAAGAGGAGTTGGATAGATCATCTGGAACCAAAGAGAGAGTGAATAGGCAGAGGCANAGAGGCGGTATATTAGTTTTCTAGGGATGCTCTAACAAAATGCCACAAACTTGGTGGCTTATAATAGCAGGAATTTATTCTTTCATGTAGAGGAGGCCAAATGTCTGAAATCAAGCTGTGGCCAGGGTCATGTTCCCTCTGAAGGCTTTAGGGAAGAATCCTTCCTTGCCTTTTCCTAGCTTCTGGCAGCTCCTGGCATTTCTTGGTGGTCCTTGGCTTATAGCTGCATCTCTCAAATCTCTGTGTCTGTCTTCACATGACCTTCTTTCTTGTGCCTCTGTGTGTCCTCTCCTCTTGTAAAGGCACCAGTCACTGGATTTAGGGTCCCTGCAAATCCAGTATGGCCTCATCTTAACCGATTTCATCTGCAAAGACCCTTTCCTATAATGTCACACTCTCAGGTGGATATACTGTAAGTGGTAACAGCACAGGGAATGTGTAGATACCACAGTCTTTGAGAAGAAGGGAATAAGTGGGAGATCTTTGTGGGGAGAAAATGTGAGTTTTACTTTAAACTATTTGTGTTTGAAGTGACATTTTTGGATATGTTTCAATGACAATATGAAACAACTTTATTTCCTTGGAAATATCACCCATTTCTAGGTCCTGTAAAGCTCTTGGTTATTGCTATACAAGAAATTAAACAGGTTATTCCTCTGTTGAAATATACTTTCTTCTCTTTCATGAGTTTACAACCCAAAGCTCTGTTTTTCATGCTTTTCTACATCTCCCTTTTCTTCTTCATAATTAGCATTGTTGATGGCAAATACATATTGAGTACCTATTACATGCCCAGAACCAGTCTGAGACTTCACACTTAATCTTTACAGCAATCTGATGAAAACTGCTCTATAACCTTTTCATAGGTGAGGAAACCGAGATGATTTTTATTTCAAAGCTGCATTTTAATGAAAATGAAATATTCTTGGGATATTTGATCTCATAATCAGTAATGCAAATTTTAGTTAGAATGGAACCACAAGTTGTGCTATCAAGACAATAATCAGATGAATAGATACCTCTTATACTGGATAAGTTCTCAAAAGCTCAGGAAATACTCTGCCTAGAAATGGGAAGTTTTCTTTGACTTTGATCACAAGACAAAATTCAGAAAATGCTGGAACTTAAAAGCATATGTTGTAGAATCAAAGATATCTGATCGATTTAGTTTATCAACTTGTAAATTATACTATGCATTTCTTTTGGTGATAGGAAGTTACTGGGAACTTGGACTGCTATTTGTTGTATGTGTATACACACACACACACACACACACACACACACACACACACACAGAAAGTGTTACCTTTAGAGCAGCTATTTTAAGCTTCTGTTTCTCAAAATTTTATGGGAAGGATTCTAGAAGGCTGACTAAGAACATCAGTATTGGAATCAATCTTCTGACTTCCCACTGTGGCTTGCTACATGAATGTGGGAAAGTTGCCTAAACTTTCTGAGTTTCAGTAACCTCATGGAGATAAGGGTACTTAACAGATGGGACTATTTTAGTAATTACATAAAATTATATGTAGTTGCCTGTAACAGAGTAATTGCTAAAGTTCTTAACTAAAATTTAGTAATAAATAAAGAATACACTTTTACTTCATTATTTATGAATTTATCCTTAATGGCTCTCCTAATGCTTGAGTTTGTTGTTGCAATTTCATTAGTTTGTAGATGCATTTTAGCTTACCTTCTTTTAAGTCACAGAATTAAATGTTAAATTCTTTCAGCTTTCAAATGTAGACACACCAGTGTTGGGAAATAAGAAAGATTCAATTCATATGATTGTTCAATTGCTTGTAATATATACATAATTGTTTTTATGGATTCCTAGTTAGGTCTTTAACAATATGTAGAACACATTAGAGTTTGATGTAGTCAAGTGATTTGCCATTTCTAAAACTCTTTGAAAAGATCAATATTATTATTAGACTATTAGACTATTATTAGAATGATCTCCATTTTAGGTAGCTCACTAAATTCTGGTTGACGTATTAGTTGATAATGACCCTATAATTTCTAAATCCCAAGGTAATTTACTGTCTTCTGATGCATATAATGCTTATTCATAATTTTTAACAGTAAGATTTAGCTACTTTTATAACTAGGGATTTTTTGGTATGTAAATGGATTTTATCTGTTGCAGATTATTAAACTTAATTATGCACATTTGCATTTTCTTTTGATTTTAACAGTTCCTCCTGTTTGCCACATACATGTATATTTTAAATAAAATAATATTATTTTTACTTTCTAGGTCTTTACAGAAAAGTGACAAATTCACAATTGGTTGCCATAAGTAGCACCTACCCCAAAATGACTTATTTCCCATGTGATTAATTTGGTTCTCAGTATCTTAGGAATCAGAGGAAGTGAAATTCTATTAGGTGATTTATTTTTATTTCTCTCATAAAACAAATATGAAACCTGTGGGCATGTCTTAGATCAAAAAGTATAAGGGATTTACAGACAGAAGCTAGAAATCAATAGAGATAAATGTTTGTTGAAACATTCGAGTAATAATTTTTAAATTCTATCAGAGTCTGGACTATGGGGCTAGTTATAAAATTATCTACTGGATAATAAACTCAGTGTAGACTATGGAAGTGTCATACATAGTTTAGGTTTTGAAGTCTCCATAGATCTCCATCCTCATACATTTCTAAGTATTATTTCAATTTGACATTTCAGTTATAGGAGAAGAACTGAGTAAATTGTTTTTTGAAGATTGATATATAAAAATTAGTTGCTTTATTCTAATTTTGACTTTTAAAAATATCTCAGATTATAGACATTTATTTTTCATACTTGTTTAGGTTTCTTTTTAAGTGACAATTGTTGACTTACATTTTAGACCAGTATATGTTTTACATGAATACAACTCTAAATTACAAAAAATTAGATTTTAGATTGTTTAAACATTTGATCCAATTATAATAGAAATATATTGAAACAAACGAAAAAACCCCATCAACCTCTGCTTTCCAAGAGATGATTTTAGAAGTCATATCAGTGAGGATATAAAATCATTATACTTTTATTTCAGCAAGTATTGATAGAAAGTGAAAGTGAGCGTAGCTCATTTATATGACTTTGGATATGCAAAAGGTATTCCTTTGCTCAGTTTGGGTACAAGGATGGTAATGGCTGACTTACTCTAGGAAGACAGGAGGGCAAAGGGAAGACCAGAGAGGGTAAGGGGGGAGAACAGACAGCAGAGAGGATGGTTGAGTCACATGATGTGGTGCATGAAGGGCACTTAGGAATAAGGATCTAACAGTAAATTAAAAATTTTCGATTCTCCAAAGTATAACTTCTTCCTCTCCTCCATGCTTTTATCAAAGTCTGTAGTACCAACAATCTTTTTTGCTTGCGTGTATAAATCAAGAAGTGCTGGAGGTGAAGTCATAGTTATTGTTTGTATTTAAATTAGTTCCTTCATTCTTTTTAATTAATTAGAATTGAAGTATTCTCATTTTTTAATCTCTCAAATTTTAAAATGATCAATTTGAAAGTATTCCCAAATAGAACACTTTGATCTTGTGTCATTTTCAAGTGACGTAAGCATCATCTTAAGGTCTCTAAGGAATGCCTGGCAGTAGCAGTATCATAGATCTATACATAGTGTTCCTGTAGCTGGTCATTTGCACCCCGCATTGGTGGTCTGTGTGTCAAAGCCCAGAGTGGTGTTAACAGCCCTGAGTGCCTATTTACTCCAGGCTCCACTGACAGGAAAGTATGATCCATTGGCAATTCATACACTGAATTTATGTCACTAATGAGTCATCAAGTGATTTATAGTGTGCACTATTACTATCCTGTGTCACAAAATATAGAAGTCAGGCATCCATATTCGTATAGGGGCTATAGAACCATTTGACATGCCATCAAGCATTTAAAAAGAGAAGAGGATTTCAAGTGATATTAATGGTATTAGTGGTAATATTAGGTTGCACAAACTGTTCTTTTATTTGGTTTTTAATGTATTAAGCAACAATCATAAAATCTCTTGAAACTGGGCTTAGTTGTGGTGAGGTCAACATGTATCCATATAATGTGGCACAGAGTTCATCTCAATTGCTACAGTGTAGTGAAGTTATAATGGGATTATTTTGTCATGTAGAATCCAAGGATTTCTACTCCTTTTCAAAACGCAAATCTCAGGAGATTACAGTTATAGACTATGTTATTGACCTGATTTCTCTGATGGGTTAAATTCATTCATGTTTTCATCTGAGGAATTTTATGCTTGTAATTGTAAGCTCATGCAATGTGCCCTATATTCTAGTTCATGGCTACTTTGCTTCACACAATCCCATTAAATGAACTATTGGGCAGTTTGAATAATTAGAGCATTGTTATATGAATGCCTGCATATACATGTATGTACATCTATTTAAAACTGGGCTAACAAGATGCCAGCTTTAATTTACATTATACGGAATGACTTCATTATAGATTAGTTTTCTACCACTATATAAAATATGCCTTGTCATACCATGGTTTAAGATAACTGAAAATATGTTTAAGATTTTTGTGAGAAAGAGAACATATGAAAATACTTTAGAATATAACACTTAAGTTTACCATAACATTTAGTATCTGTACAGTTGTACAGAGGGATTCAAACCATCTACAGTATAAATTCTTAGGTAATTTATTTCCATTTTGCTAATCAAATCCCAGTGCTTATTACACCAAAGCTATATGTTACTCATTTTTCTGATAGCTAAAGATTGTTTCCCTTTCCATTAAGATAACTACAGAATTTTGTTGGTAAGATTGCATTATTTTAGCTCTGTTTATGGCTATGATTTGGTTTTGGAAAGAGACAGCCAGCAAAGCATATATTGAGCTTGTGATGTATTAAAATGAACATTGACATTAGCTTAATAGGAATTTGAACAAATAGTGTTATATTTGGTGTTTAGTATGTTTACTCATACAGTCATAGTGGGCTGTCCATGGAAAGATCTGTGGAGAAAATGAGATTTAGATCCTTGTCTTTGGACCACAATTTCCCTCAGAATCTTCATTTCTGATATTCCATTGTTTTCTCTTCTTTCAAATATGTTAGCTGGCAAATGAGCTAGGTAAATATTATCCTGAAAGAAAAACCTATTTATTATTTAGTTAAAATTTTATAAATATTATAAAATGAAGTAAGGTCATGTTTCTATGATTCCTGGAATTTTCATTGGTTTATAATATATACTTTCCTGTTTTTTTCTAATTTTTTTTTAATTAAAAAATGTTTCCTCTGTTTTTATAAATCAGTGTCTGTAGCCGACCTAGCCAGTTAGCAAATAGATTTCTATATCCAGTCCCCTTCTTATATTTCCACTGGAAATCAGAACCTAATTTCTCACTTTCCCAGTCCCTCTAATGATGAAGTGTCACTTTGGGACACAGTACACAGATGTAAGTAGAGGTATTTGGAGAAAGATTTTACTGGTGGTAGTTTTCCCCTGTTGTTGCTTTCAATTCTGGTATAATGTCTGGTATTTGGTAACCATTTTGTAAACCTGAGGTATTAAATATGAGAGAAAAGCCCTGTGCACTGGAAATCTAACCTCAGCAACTATTTTTCTCACGTGTAGTTTAACATGGTAGGCACAAGCCACATCTGAGCAGTGAGCACTTGAAACGTGGCTTGTCTAAATTGAGATACACTGTTAGTATAAAATGCACACTGGATTTCAAAGACTTAGCATTATAAAAAAAGGGAAATTAAGTCAATATATATATATTTTTAAAAGATTTTATTTTTGGGGCACCTGGGTGGCTCAGTCTGTGAAGCGTCTGCCTTTGGCTAAGGTCATGATCCCAGCATCCTGGGATCAAGCTTCCCCCCCCACCCCAGGTCAGGCTCCCTGCTCAGCGGGGAGCCTGCTTCTCCCTCTCCTCCCAGCTCATGCTCTCTGTCGCTGTCTTTGTCTCTCTCTCTCAAATAAATAAATAAAAATCTTAAAAAAAAAAAAAGAAAAGATTTTATTTTTAAGTTATCTGTACACTCAACATGGGGCTAGAACTTAAAACCGGGAGATCAAGAGTCACATGCTGCACCAACTAAGACAGCCAAGTGCCCCAGAAAATTAAGTCATTGTTTTTAATATGGATTGCATGATGAAATATGTTAGATAATATTGGGTTAAATAAAATATATTAACTTTACCTGTTTTCTTTTACTTTTCTGGTATGGCTATTACTTGTGTTATTACATATATGATCTGAATTTGTTTCCTACGTTTTATTTCTATTGGATGGGACCGTTCTAGACTTTTTTGTGTGTGAGAAAGTGACATTTAGGCCAGTAAAAGTTGGACTGACTGTTGCTTATGGCTGAAAGCTTTCCTTGATGCTACCAAATGCCATTTCCAGTCACTGAATGAGGGGATCATGGAAGTCATTGGTTGACTCTTTCCTACACATTTATAAATGTTATAGTTTTGATCAAACCACAGTACAGGTTTCCCCCACTATCTGAAAGTAGAGTGAAACCTGTAAAACCTTCTGTAAGTGGAAATGGCATGAAGCAAAGAAGCAATTACCATTAATTTATATTTATGTAACATTTTTGAGCATTCCCAGACCCCTAAAATAAATATCTTAGGACACATCTTGCTAGTGGGTACACACAATAAATTGAGATAAAGCAGAGATGCTCACAGACACAGTTCAAAGTTGCGGCAGCCTGATGCTGAGATGCTGGGTGTAGTTCCCGGGGAAGGAGCCTGGCGGAGCTGCTTGCTCTCACTGCTTGCTGCAAAAGGAATGCTGAATGCTATTTTCGCTTTCCCCTTTTTTTGCAAAAGTGAAAATCCTCTTTAGATTTCCCTAGGTTATCGAAAACAGATACGGATGTGGTCTTTCATTAAGGAAAGTGGTCTAATACCAACTTTTGAAAGGCAAGGTGATGTAGGAAAGACATTAGGATTCGAAGCTGGCAGCCAAGAAGGAATTCTTGAGATATATTTTGTGCAAAACGGTGGTTTTATTAAGGCACGGGGACAGGACCTGTGGGCAGAAAGAGCTGCACTGGGGTCACGAGGAGTGGCCTATCATATACTTTCAAGTTGGGAGGGGGTTAGGCATAGCATAAGTCTCTAAGGAATTTTGGAAGTAAGGTTTCCAGGACTTGAGGGGGCTAGATATTGTTGGGAAAGGGTCATTTATTACTGTCTAATAAAACCCGAGTTGTGAAGACCCTTCAGATGTATATCAGTGGGTCATATGCTTGGGGGGATGATTGGCAACATACATCTNGGTGGGTGGGTGGGTAGAGATAAAGGAAGTTTCAAAGGAATTTTTGTATGTTAATGTAGACTACCCAGGGTCCTGGGCTGAGATCCCCTTTTGCCCTTAGCAAAGCATCAACATTGAGGCAGCTGAGTCCCTAGAGGAATGTCAGTCTGCCTGTTTCAAGGACTTGTCAGAGGGCTCTAAGTAGTGAGGAAATTTAGTAATTTTTCTTTTGCTTTTGTTTCCCACATTAAAGGGATACCTGTATAGGCTTTACCACTTTTGTGCTCATCCAATACTACCTTCTGGTTATGATTACTTTCAAACAAATACATATTTTTAACAGTGAGACAGACCTGGGTACACATCTAGGCTCACCTCTGTATTGTCTGTGGATACTGTTTATTTAATGTCTCTGAGCCTCAGATTCCCTAGTTTTAAACCAAACAAACTAATTCCTGACTTGTAAGATCATGTAAGGATTAAGGGATGTGATTTATGTGAAATGGGTAACTCAGTGCCTGATACCTGGTTGTTGCTTAAAGTATGGTAGCTCTCTGAATGAAACGGTGGAGCTTGGTCTCCGGCAGTGGTTGGGTCAGTGGCTGAGAGAAAGAGTTTGTATAGCGTGTAAAATCCCGATGTAAAGACCCCGGAGGGAGGGTTCTGTACGCAAGCAGGGGCGTGATCATCCACTAAGGGTCCTGCCTAACGCCCTTCTCCCACCCTCCACTGCCACATTTCCAGTTGCTCTTGCCAAGGCCAATGGAGATTGGGATCCTGCCTGAATAAAATTTGAGGATGGCAGCAAAACACTAGTGAGGAAAAGCAGTGCAATTATTAATTTACAGAAGAAGAACTTGTTTGACTAGGGACTCAGCACAATTTTATTTTTTTTGTGTGTGTGTCTGTTTTTCCAGAGTTTGTGCTGGCAGAGTGAGAGGGACAGTTTTGTTATTTTAAATGTTTTAAGAGGAAAGGGGAATGATGAGAGGAGTAAGAGCATAGTAGTAGACGGTATTGTTACTGATGTGGGAGAAAAGTGGGGCGCTGGCAGGTGCTCTTGGAAGGAAAAGGGCATCCACAGAAACACATTCATAATTTTTAAATGCATCCTCACCACCCGCCACATGTTCTACATGGGGCCCGAAAAACATCCACATGGGTAGCAGTAACACTGCTGAGATACATGATTTAATAAGAAAGTCAGTGTAATTGCAGTCAATATCTCAAATGTGACGTTCTAAGAGGAGCACAATTGGGAGAGATAATGGTTTAAAATGGATTAAAATTTAAACAATTCCCAATCAAATGAAAATGTTCTGGGAATAGTGCCAGAGTGTATTGTTGAATTGGTTTTAATATAAGCATTCTATATTTAGCCAGCTGAAATTATTTGCATTTTTCCTGAAATTATATACGTGGATATGTTATATGGATATTTAAAATACAATATTTATTCTTTTAAAAAAAACAAACCTTGTTCTTGGTGGCTGAGGTGTCAGAGTGTATGTTCAGAATATAGAATTACTGAATTTCAAGATGGGATGGACTCTTAGAGGTCAGTGAATACAATTTCTTGTTGATAGAAAATGCATTTGGGGAAGCTGAGGCTTCGAATCAGCAACTGAATAGCTAAGACAGGCCTGGAACCCAGCTCTGGTCATGCCCAAATCAGGGCCTCTGTCCATGACATCCAGCCACCTTGTAAAAGAACAGTGAAAGGCTGCTTGCCAAAAAAGCTACCAGTAGGACCCCTGGGAAAAACTTGCAAACTGCCAAAGAGGTGGCGTATGGAAACAATGAGGATAAAAAGTAAAAGTTTGAAATTCTAGCAAAATATAGGAGGAGATAGGAAGTCAGAGAATAAATTACATGCCTCCTTTCTAATCTTAGGTGGCCAGGTCCTCTTCTACTCTGAAAACCAACAAGCTAAGTCTTTGTCCCTGATTGCCTGCATCGGCTGTCTCCCAGGAGCTAGGCCGTCCACATGTGGGGGTGTGGTTATGTGTACATAAACGTGTGAGGGTGTAAAAATGTGTACCATGTCTCCATATGCATGTGTGTATATGTGTGTGCAGGTCTGTGTGTGAGTGTGTGTGTGTGCCAGTGCAGAGGGCTCAGAAGGAAAAAGGACTGGCTTCCTTATACACNGAGCTAGGCCGTCCACATGTGGGGGTGTGGTTATGTGTACATAAACGTGTGAGGGTGTAAAAATGTGTACCATGTCTCCATATGCATGTGTGTATATGTGTGTGCAGGTCTGTGTGTGAGTGTGTGTGTGTGCCAGTGCAGAGGGCTCAGAAGGAAAAAGGACTGGCTTCCTTATACACGCTGAATGTGGCTCTTGTTCAAAAACAAAAAAATCTGAAGATAGGAACCAAAATAAGAGGAAAATGCAGTGGTGGATGTCCTATGATTACAATGAGATTTTCACCTACCTGTATTGTTCAAATTCTTTTTGACCTTTGGGGATAGAGATGACCTTTAGCTTGCTTTTATATGTTCGATAGTACCTTGTGCGATGCCTTGTTGTACTTGGTCGCATATGCTCATTCTTTCCATTACCGTGTTTCTATGTTATGAAAGGCCACAAGTATAAGTGTTGGCCTTTTATTTCACTCGTTGGTTTGATCACTAGGTAGCACTTTGAATTTCCAACTCAAATCCCTCAGTTTTGGGAAATTACTGGATCTTTTTTTTTAAATTCCCTTGTCTTCAGGTTTTTGTTTTTTCTGTCTGGAACTCTTACTGTTTGTTGAATTCCCCATATTCATATTCTGTTATTTGTTTCTCCTTTCCCTTATTTCCATAATTTCCCCCTTATATTTTTTGAGCATGAATATTTAATTTCTAACATCCTATTATTTCAATGACAATTGTTTAAAATTTAGTTTTATTTCTTTTTTCTCTAATTTTTTTTCTTTAGGGATCTTCTCTTCAACCTCTGAGAATATTCAATATAGTTTATTTAAGTTTTCTCTGCTTTCTGCCTTGTCTCCAGTCTCTGCTTTTATTTGTTAGAAGGTTTTCCTCAATGTCAGGTAATCTTTGGCTATCTGTTCATATTTGACAGTAAGGCAGGAAAAAGCAGATTGGAAGCTTTGTGTGCGTGTGTGCGTGCGTGTGCGTGTGTGTGTGTGTGTGTGTGTGTGTTGTAGCAAAGACAGAGTTTATTGAGTAATGGGCTTCAAGATAGTGGGCTCAGCTTGGTCTATTTCACTGAATTTGTTTCATTATCAGAAGGTTTTTGTTTTTGTTCTTTTGAGATCACTTCTTTTCTCAGAGAGGACTCCTCCAGTGTAATAGCTAAGGAATATAAGCTTGGCTTTCATTGTTCTCAGCGCAAAGTGGGAGAAAGGGATTTGCAATTCATCCCTTCATATGTAGACTTTTACTTGTTCACCACATTTTCATCTTGTCTTGGTCTGTTCAGGCTGCTATAACAAAAATACCATCAAGTGGGTGGCTTAGATAACAGACATTTATTTCTCAAAGTCTAGAGGCTGGGAAGTCCAAGATCAAAGCCCTGGCAGATGTGGTGTCTGGTGGGGGCTCATTTTTGGCTTATAGATAGCTACCATCTCACTGTTTCCTCATGGTGGGGGTGGAGTGGATGAGAGAGGGAGGAGGAGAGAGAGAGAGGGAGGGGCAGGGAAAGAGAAGGAGGGAGGGAAGGATAAAGCAGGGAACAAGGAGTGGGCAGACAGAGAAGAGAGGGAGAGGGGTGCATCTCTTTCCTATCTCATCTCAGAAGGGCACTAATCCTAAGGGCTCTACTCTCATGATTTATTACCTCAGAAAGACCCACCTCCAGACACTACCACACTGGGGATCAGGCTTCAGATCACATATGAATGTGGTTGTAATGCAAACATTCAGTCCACAGCACACCCTCAGCTGTGTTTAGTGTCCCAGAGTGATCTGCTTCATCTTCTCCATAGGATGCTTCTATGACTTTTATGGTGGAAGAGCTGGACAATCAGTCACTCAGCTGCATGTCGAGGGTATAGGGAAAGGGATTGGGAGGTCTGATGGGTTCAGTACATGCATCTCTTCTTTGTACCACCTAGCACCTCTAACTCCGGGGACTTCCTGGGGTTCTGTTCAGTCAGCTGGCATTCTAAGACCACCTCCATGCAGTGGCATCTTGGCATCTCTCTTCCTTCTCTGATGTGCTATGTCAGTCTCAACTCACCTATTTCCAGATTTCAAAAATTTTGCTGGTTGTCTTTTCTACAGTTTTCTTTTCCTTGGGATCTCTACCCTCTGCCATGCCCTTACAATATCATAACTATACTTTCAGTAAAGTGTGGTTAAGGAATAGAGTAAATATATTCATTCAACCTTCAGTTAGCCATGTTTTACTGGAATAGATCCCCAAAATACAAAGGCTATGGCAGATGAATGAATGTATTTAAAGCCATTGATACGTATTGGCATTTAAACATTTTAAAAATTATTTTTAACAGCTTCACTGGAGAATAATTGATATCTAATGAGCTGCACATAAAGCACACAGTTTTACTCCTTTTGATATATGTATATGCCTGTGAAATTATCATTATAGTAATAAAAATATCCAACACCCCCAAAAGTTTCCTTGTATCCCTAGTACATTGTATCTGTAGATCATACTGGGGAGAATTGACATCTTAACAATATTGAGTCATTTGGCACTTGGACGTGGTATATCTCTCCATTTATTTCCATTTTTAAAAATTTCTCCCAGCCAGTAATGTTTTGAAGTTTGTAATATATACGTCTTCTATATTTTTTGGTCAGATTTCTGCCTATGTATATCATATTTACTTATAGTATTGTAAGTATCATATTGACTTATAATATTGTAAGTGGTATTCAAAAAATTTCAATATCTTATTGTTCATTTCTAGTATATAGAGATATAATTGATTTTCAATTTTGAAATGTATCCTACAACATTGCTACACTCACTTATTTATTCTTATAACTTTTTTTGCATATTCCATAGGATTTTCTGTATGAAAGTTTATGTTGTCTGTGAATAAAAACAGTCTGTCTTCTTTTTTCCCAATCTGGATACCTGTTATTTCTTTATCCTGCCTAATCACATTGGTCAGACCCTCCAGCCTAACATTGAATGGTGGTAGTGGGAGTGGGCATTCTTGTCTTCTGATTTTGTTTGTTGTTCTCTTTCTAGGTTCCTTTTTTTTTTTTTTTTAAAGATTTTAAAAAATCTTTACTATGTCCAGTGTGGACATAAACTCACAATGGAGATCAAGAGGTGCATGCTTTACTGACAAAGCCACCTAGGCACCCTTCTTTTTCTGGGTTCTTTTTTTTTTTTTTTAAAGATTTTATTTATTTATTTGACAGAGATGGAGACAGCCAGTGAGAGAGGGAACACAAGCAGGGGGAGTGGGAGAGGAAGAAGCAGGCTCATAGCAGAGGAGCATGATGTGGGGCTCGATCCCATAATGCTGGGATCATGCCCTGAGCCGAAGGCAGACGCTTAACCGCTGTGCCACCCAGGCGCCCCCTTTTTCTGGGTTCTTAAGGTGGAAGCTGAGTTCGCTGATTCAAGATCATTCTTCTTTTATAATCCGGGCATTTAGCGCTGAAAACTTCAAAGCACTGTTTTGGAGACATGCCACAAATTTTAATTTCGATTTCTCACTTCATTGTTTTTTAAACATGTTAAGTTCCTTAGGCATTTTAAAGCACAATAATATCTTGAATTTGTTTAATACTTTACATTTTCCAAGTTAAAAAAATTTTTTTTTTCTTATTTTATTTCAGGTTAAGTTGAAGCAAGCCCTTAATATATCCTCAGTTGAGCAGTCAGTCATTTAGCAAATATTTGGTGAGCGCCATACTTTGTACCAGGTACTGGGGATATGCTAGCAAAGAAACAATGTCCCCTCTGTCAAGGAGTTTATTTTATTTTATTTTTATTGGAATACGAATTTTAAAGATGAGATGTGGAGACAAATGAAGTTAGATAATACACCTATACATGGTAAACTCTAATCTTTCAACCATAAATTCATGGTCTCTTTCTTATACCATTAACACTTCAGAACTTTTTTTCATTAAATATAAAAATAGAAAGGTATCAATACAATATATGCATATTATTAAAGCCAAATAAAATAAAGAACCCTCAGTAAAACTGCAGATTATTGTTTGCTCATGCTGATGTAAAATTAACTAAGTCTTTATAGATTCCATGAAAAAAGATGTACATAATGTTAATACTACTGATTGGGAAGAGGAGAACTATTCTACCAACACACATTCATTTGGGGCAAATAACTTTATTTTCTGGCTTCCAGTTTCCACATTTAAAAACCTGCAGTTAGGTCAAATGATCTTTCATTTTGCTTCTAACTTTTAGATACTAAATTCAAATTTTAAATATTTATTGAGTATTCACTACAGTGCTCTATTAGGAATTCAGAATAAGGTAAGGCACAGTACTTGTACCAAAACAGTCTAGTTTAGGAGGCAATAAACATAGGGAATATTTTAAAATGCCAGTATGAGTGATACAGACGACAATGATCTGGAACGACTGGGAATGATTTTGTCTCTCTAGGGGACATTTGATACGTGTGGAGACGTTTTACTTGTCCTGACTGGGGGGATGGTGACTCCTATTGCTGGAGTCACCAGTAGAGTGGAGGCCAAGAATGCTGCTAAGCATTCTGCAGTATACAGGACAGCCTTCCACCTAAGACTTACGTGGACCAAAATATTAGTAGTGTTGAGGCTGAGAAATGGCTCTAGAAATGCAGAGGGAAAACCATCATGGGAAGGAAAGATAGGAAAGTTTCACCAAAGAACTGTGTTTTTCCATGAACTTCTACAGTGGTTACATCTGGAGAAACACAACATACACAAGGTTATAGAGAAGGAAATCAGCATTGTTTATTTGGGGGAACAGTGAAAAACCTGGTGCAGTTGGAGTTGGGGGCTCACATATCAGATAGAAAGTTAGATTGGTGTCATATTGTGGAGAACCTCAAGTGCCAGGATGAAAACATCTTACTTTATTTATTAGACAATGGGGAGCCATTCAATGGGCATTCTTGAGAGTAAGCATTGTTTTGGTTAGATGAGTCTGGCAGTGGTCTGAGGATCTATTGTAGTGGAGAGGCTGAAAGACCGTCAGGAGGTTTTAACAATCCAGGTTTGAGGTATTGAGTATTAATTCAAGCAGAACTTGACTTAACCGTGATGCTTATACCAAATGTCCTAGTCGAAATTCAATTACAGATTAGGGTAAAGCCATTCAGTGGCAGTAGTGCCAAATCATGTTTTCACACAAGTGTATAAACAATCAGTTCTGGTTTGTAAGTGATGTGGACTTTTTTACACTAAGCAACTTTCCTTATGTGTTTATATCTAGTGTGTTGAAAAATTGTGATTTTTATCTCACAGATTGAAATGATGAAAACTTTCACTTGAGAACATTAGCTTTTATCATTTATTTAATTTTAGGTTCTTTCTGTCCCTGGTCCCTGTGTCCCTTCTAGAGTAATGTTCTCTAAACTCTGGGTTCTGTAAATCAGTGCACTAATACCTTGCTTTGTAAGTTTGCCACCATGTTGGTTTCCACTTGCCTAGGCAAAGAATAACTACCAAAAAGTTCATCCCTCAGGCTTTCAGTGGGAGTGGGGTGAAAATATTAGGAAATTTCTCAATGTGTTTAAGTTTCATTATTGACTTTATATCAATAAAGTCAACGCAAGCAACAAATTTTCTTCCTTCTTTCTTTTGTTTCCCACTGCTCTGATTCAATAACTGATCCTAGTTACATCAGTGTAATTAATGCATTCAAACTTAGATTTGGGAAAGAAAGTTGTTCCTTTGAAGTCTGGAAGGAGCAGTCATATCCATCACTGCAGAAGTAAATTTTTCTACCCAGTTGTCGTAATCACTTTGTTATACCCTGTTTTGTAGCAGGACCTCAGTAAATATCAAAGGTGTGAACGAATAGATGAGTGGATGAAAGGTATCCAACAGAGCATAGTAAAGATCCTGGAATCGATTTCTGACTTTGTCAACTGTTAGCTTTTAGGATTTTTTAAAATTACAAGAAAAACAACAACTTCTCCTCCCCCTCCTTCTTCTTCTGTTCTTCCTCTTCCTCTTCATCTTCCTTCTCCTCCTCCCTCTCCCCTCCTCTCCCCTCCCCCTTCCTCCTCCTCCTTCTTTTTCTTCCTCCTCCTCCTCTTCCTTCTTCTTCTTCCTACTAGAAAGGAACTTCTAGGAAATTTTAATTTAGAAAGTGAGCTGCTTTCAGATACTGTTTTGGTGATACTCATGACTGATCTAGATATGTTTATTTTCTTAATGCTTCAAGTTTTTATTTAGATTCTAGCTAGTTAACATATAGTGTAATATTAGTTTCAGGAGAAGAATTTAGTGATTCATCACTTACATACAACACCCAGTGCTCATCACAAGTGTCCTCATTAAAACCCATCACCTATTTAGCCCAACCCTCTGTCTGCCTCCCCTCTGGCAATCCTCAGTTTGTTCTCTACAGTTAAAAGTCACGTTTATGGTTTGCCTCCTTCTCCTCCTCCTCTTCTTCTTGTTCTTGTTCTTCTTCTTCTTTTGNCCTATTTAGCCCAACCCTCTGTCTGCCTCCCCTCTGGCAATCCTCAGTTTGTTCTCTACAGTTAAAAGTCACTTTTATGGTTTGCCTCCTTCTCCTCCTCCTCTTCCTCTTGTTCTTGTTCTTCTTCTTCTTTTGTTTCCCCTATGTGCATCTGTTTTGTTTCTTAAATTCCACATATGAGTGAAATCATATGGTATTTGTCTTTCTCTGACTGATTTATTTCGCTTAGCATAATACACTCTAGCTCCATCCCTGTTGTTGCAAATGGCCAGATTTCAGTCTCTTTGATGGCTGACTAATATTCCATTGTATATGTATGTACCACATCTTCTTTATCCATGTATCAGTAAATGGACATTTGGGCTCTTTCTATAATTTGGCTATTGTTGATAGTGCTGCTATAAACATTGGGGAGCATGTGCCCCTTTGAATCAGTATTTTTGTATCCTTTGGGTAAGTTCCTAGTAGTTCAATTGCTGGGTTGTAGGGTAGTTCTATTTTTAACTCTTTGAGGAGCCTTCATATTATTCTCCAGAGTGGCTGCCTCTGTTTGCATTCCCACCAACAGTGTAAGAGGGTTCCCCTCTCTGATTTAGATATGTTTAAATCACAGAAGAAGATTGAAAATAACTGACTTAGTCTTTTGAATTGAAATTCTCTTTCATGATGAATGTGCCTTTTGGAAAGTTAAATAAACTATGAAGTAACTTTTCTATGAAGAAAAGTATTAAAATGATTTCTATGGCTAACCATGTACTTGGTCTGTAAAGTAGCTCAAGTACAGCCACTGCCTGGTGATCATTCTGCTGATAAGAAAATCCAATCCAGTAGGTTATTCTGTTGATGAAAACAGAGTCTTACTCTGTGATAGACATTGTGCCAAGGTGTAGGAAGAGGACCTTTCACCAAAAATCAGAGGGAAGATAAGGGAGGAGATACAAGTGTCAGTGCCTGTGTACACTGAAACATTACCATTAGAGCTAGCTCATTTGACAAAGACTCAAAATATTCCCTTATTTGGTTTCCATGTTCATAGAATGCTCCAGATTACTTCATAAAAGATGAACTTGATGAGTAAATAACTTCTTTTTGCAACAAGAAGTATTGGAAGTGAAAAAAGACTCAAAATGCACTTGTCTGTGGTCACTCAGAATAGCATGAAAACTGCCTGGGAGTTGGCTGCCTATCATTGATACAGAGATTTCCTTAGATTATTGTTGTAGATAATTAGGAAGATCTGGAGCTGGTGTTATGATACCATCACCTTTTTTTTTTTTTAAGATTTATTTATTTGAAAAAGAGAGAGAGAGCACACACGCACATGCACGAGCCTGGAGTAGGTGCAGAGGAAGAGAGAGGGGGGAAGCAGACTCCCTGCTGATGGGGAGCCAGATTCGGGCTAGATCTCAGGACCCTGAGATCATGACCTGAGCCAAAACCGAGTCAGACGCTTAACCATTTGAGCCACCCAGATGCCCCGATACCATCACCTTCAATCACACAAAACCATTTTTTAGGACAGCTTCTGGGTAGAGATTGCCTGCCTCTCATCCAGCAATGTTAGAACTTTGCTTCCGAGGGCAGCTGTTGTTTCCTGGTTCATGCTAATTACTGTCTACTATCCTGCCACTGTAGGCCTTGGCTTGAGGTCACATTTTTTAAAGGTTATATTGTAGATTTCTGTTAAGCTGCCTCAAAACTTCTAATATGGGGGAAATTTTAAATCAAATAATCGCTTTTAAAGATATCTGAGGCATCTGTTTTGAACTATGGTGTATCATGCAGGACTTGATTTAGGAGGCACAGTTGTAACTAGACCACAGTAGAGATTCTTCAGGATGGTTTGATCATTCCTAAACAAAAATGCAAGGCTCAGATGAAAATATTTCCACTTGCAAATCCTCCTAGAGTGACTCTGCTTGTCTTAGACACACAAAGACTCCAAGTTTCACATTTGTAAAAATAGCTGCTAATAAAAGAGAAATGAGGCTGCTGCTTCTACATCACATAGGAAAATGATAATTAACCTTCAGGGTGTGTGGCTTATTTGCTTAAGAAATCTCATGGCAAGACTTTGGCTCTATGAAAACAGGCTTAGAACTTAATCTGGAGTAGAGAATAAAACAAATGTGAGATAAACTATGCTGCATGATTAAGTAAGAGGAAGATGGGGATTCTCATACGGTGTCTGGAGGGGGCGGTAGGTTGAAGGGATCTAGAAGTAGATAGCAGAGAGGAGACAAGTATTAGGACAGCAGGTGGGAATGGGACCCAGCAAATTTTACTGGACAAAGGCAAAAACACAAGTGACTATAGAGAAATTCCCCATGGTGGTGATAACTATGAAATTTTCAAAGAAAAATGATGTCTAAATATTCATCTTAATTTCTTATTTGGTCCTATACGTAATCTCCCTCATTTATTCCCATAACTTTAGTAAAAGATACAGTAGCCTTGAGTTAATAGTGTTTTTGGAAATGGAGGAGAAGCTCTATCTTTGTTTGGGCTGTGTACCAGGGACAGCAGCTGCAGTGTGCACGACAGTGGGGTGGGAGATGAGGACCTAAATCTGGCCTGAAAATTTGAAGCCAGAGTCAGTAGTCTAAGGAATACTGTACGGATGCTGAGTATTCTATTGTAGTATGCTTATGGGGCTCAGGGCTTTTAGCATTTACTTCTTATTATTTTTAAAGGCTTTTTTTTTAGTAGCAGTTTCAGGTTTATAACAAAATTGAGAGACAGAGATTTCTCTTACACCCTCTACCCCACATATGCCTGGCCTCCCCCATTATCAGCCTTCCCCACCAGAGCGGAGCATTTGTGGCCAAGGATGAACCTATGCTGACAGATGGCAGTCGCCCACAGTCCACGGCATACCTTAGGGTTCACTCTTAGTGTTGAACATTCTGTGGGTTTGGACAAAAGTTAATGACACGTATCCATCATTATAATATCCTGCAGGAATATTCACCATCCTAAAAGTCCTCTGTGCTCAACCTATTCATCCTTCCCCTTCTTCCCATGCTGGACTCTTGGTATTTTATGCAGATATTAAAAAAAAAAAAAAAGAAGGGGCGCCTGGGTGGCACAGCGGCTAAGTGTCTGCCTTCGGCTCAGGGCATGATCCCGGCGTTATGGGATCGAGCCCCACATCAGGCTCTTCCGCTATAAGCCTGCTTCTTCCTCTCCTCCTCCCCCTGCTTGTGTTCCTTCTCTCGCTGGCTGTCTCTATCTCTGTCGAATAAATAAATAAAATCTTTAAAAAAAAAAAGAAGACTGTTGAAGACTGGAAAACTTTGGAAAACTTCCTTATAGTAGAAATACGCCCAAGGAGAGGGGAGAAGGGAAAAGGTGAAATAATGAGAATCCCCTGTTCATGGCATTTTAGTCTTTTACCTCCTCAAATATTTCATATAGGTTAAATGAAGTTAAAATAAAGCCAGGCACAATCTTGAGAGAAGAAAATGAAAAAGACCAAAACAAGCTAGCAAGCATTCAGAAGACAAAGTGATGCTGGTTAAAAATGCGACGAGTCTGTGCGGTTGATCTCTGTCAAAGGGGTTGTATAACAATTCAGGCTTTTATTTAGCACCATCTGGCAAAGCTGCATCTTCTCCCTCAAGGCCTGGGACCTTTCTCAATCTTCTGGTTTTACTGCCCCCTAAGGATATCCCTGAGTGGAATGCACCCTGACAAAAATGATGCTCTTGACGTTTTTCTGAAGATAGAGGGGAGGGTTAGAGAGGCAGTCACGCACAATGGCTCATCAGCCAGTGTTCAGAGAAAGGGGACATTCTTACAGGAGTGGGAAGTATAGAAGATAAACTGGATCAAAGTCCTTAGTATTTCTAAAAGGAGTCTGAACACTAGGGTGGGATTTGAGTGGATAATTTAAAGGTGCGTTATCCATTTAAGTTGGCTTGATTGGGTGTCAGTTAATAAGGCCTCATCTTCAAGAAGATACCTGGCAGCACAGCCCTCAAACTTTAGAAGATTAAAGATTAGAAGATTAAAGTTATTCTGGAAGGAAAACAAACACGAGGCTTTTTGTATGACCTGGAAAATTTAATCCCCTGGGCTTTATTTTCCTTATCTGTGAATTAAAGAGATTGGAATAAAAGATTTTCTAATGCATCCAGTTAAAAGATTTTATGATTTGATAATGTTAACCAAACAGAATTTATTAACACTGAGTGCTAATTAAATTCAAGGCACTCTGAAAAATTCTAGTGATACAGGAGTTTAAGACTGATCTTTGTCTTCAAGGATCATGAAAATAATTGGAAAAACAAGATAAAGGAGTAAATGAAAAAGTATAAATCTCGTTTCACAAACTAAACTGTACAAAAAGTAAGGCAACTTTTTGTTTTCTAAAAAGTAAATTTAATATGAAAAATTTGATCTCAGTTACTGTAGGGGTTCCCTATCCTTCTCCAGAGTTGTGCCACACACAGTTGTGGGGACCTTTACATGTTCAGCTGGGGGAGACTCTGGTATGCAGTTATCAGGTCAAATGTTAATTTTAAGGCATTCAGGGTTCCACCCTGCCTGGCTTCCTCAGGTCCTGTGCCGGTCTGCTCCTTCCTTGTCATGTTTGGGAGGTGGGGAACTTCTCCAAGGCTGCCTGTGCCCATCTGTGACATCTACCACCCAGGCAACATTCTCCATGTTTTTGAGCCTTTGCCAGGTGCCTTCAGGGACCTGTGCGCTCTGAAGAATTGTGGATGTTGCCTTGATCTTCTTGCTCTTCTTGCTCAGGATATATCCTTAGTCTGGGGTGAATCATTTTTCCTTCATGCTTCTTCAAAGCTCTTCTGTTTATGTTCATGAACTCTCTAAGTTGTCCATTGGGTTTTGGTTTCTGAAATTCCAAGTAAGAAAAACATTCAAACTACTTCTTAGTCTGCCTCCCCTGAAGCAATGAGTCACAGAGGCTGTGTTCTTTAAATGGAGGTAAGAGAAAGGAGAAATATAATGAGAAAAAAATTAATATCTTACATAACTTTATTTGATTAATGACTACAAAATAATAGAAAGCACAAGAGAATGACCTCTTCTTTCCGGATGTGTTTTAAAAAATTATTTTGTTTATTTTTTTTTGTTTGTTTTGTTTTGTTTGATAAATGCATTTTAACCCTGCCTGATTGTAACATGTAGTTTTTTGTAAGGCCCCTGGAAGAGGCCACTTGGAGGGTCTGAGAAAGGGGGAAGAATTGCCAGCCTTATCAAAGAAGGGCTAAAGGGCACCTGGGAGGCTCAGTTGGTTAAGCGGCTGCCTTCAGCTCAGGTCATGATCCCAGGGTCCTGGGACTGAGCCCTGCGTTGGGTTCCTTACTCAGCGGGGAGCCTGTTTCTCCCTCTCCCTCTGCCTGCCACTCCCCCTGCTTGTGCTGTATCAAATAAATAAATAAAATCTTAAAAAAAAAAAAAAAAAGAAAGGCTAGAGGATGTCCATCTTCTCTGCTTCACAAATTAACAGAAAATTAAAAGTATTCTTTCTAGAGAGGAAGTCAGTGACAAAGCCGATGAGGGTGGGTAGTTTAAGAAATCTGCTGCTGTCAGTGTTGAGTGTAGAAGAAGGGATGCAGGGGGAAGTGAGCAGAGAATCACATAAGGAAAGAAACTTTTGGGAAATGGTGCTCCCTGTCTAAGGCCATGTAATCACTGGATTCTAAAATACAGGTTCTCACCACGTGCTTCGAGGGTCTGTGAATGCCTGGAGAGAGCTTGTAATATTCTCTTTGTAAGTGTTTGGTTTCTCTTCAACTCTGATAAAGTGAATATTGTTCGACTTTTGGGAGGAAGTTTGGTAGGAAGTTGTCAGAATCACGGTGCCTTGCCAAAGGTTTGTAAAAGGGTTTTTCTCAAGGCGCAGAAGGTTGAACTTGGGCTTTTATGCGGGAGTAGTTGGCCAGATGAAAGGGCAGTCTGACATCAGAGGGAGCATCAAGGTGGCCTAGTACCCAGAGAGATGACCAGCACAAAGGCTCTAGTGTGAGTACTGTTCAAATTAAGTTTATGTCATCTGGGGTAGATAGAGTTGGTGAGGAAAAGAATCAAGGGCCTGTATGCCCAGAAATTAAACCAGCCACGCCAGTCTGTGGTTAGACCAAAGTTGTGTGATGGTTTAAAAATGTGGACCATGAATAGGACTGTTTCTATAATTTTGTCACTATGTTGTTGTTATTCCAGTTTTGTTTTTCCTTTAGCATTTTAGGAGAGCCCCTTTTGAAAATTCCAGTTTATCTCAACTGAATTATGGGGTAAAAATTTTTTTTCCCTCTTCTCCCTGTCCAAATTTGGAGAACAAAAGGGTCAGTGTGAGGGTCCCAGTTGCCCAGCAGACCAGAGGTAGGAAGAAGTGGTGGAGCTATGATCACACTTGAAGTGTTTCTGCACTAAAGACAGGGCGCACTAAATGCTGAACATGTAATTCTTAAACCGAACCCTGTAGAATGTCCTGGTAGGGAGAAATCGCTGTGGTTGGGTTTGCTGGAAAAGATTTCATGAAATAGTTTTCATTTGAATTAGACCTTGAAATCTGGGTAAGAACTTAGAGAAATGTGCTTAGGTATGTATATGCCTTATCTCTATATATTAGTTTCTACACTCAATTCATGAAACACAGCATGTGCTGGGAGCAGTCCTGTAAGTCATTTTGCATATTCTGGGTTCTCAGGCTTGGCTGTGTGTGAATGAGGAAGGTGGGCAAGTTGCTTTCAAAGTTACCACTGTAAAGTAAGTTGATGGTGGAGTAAGTGAAGGTATATGGAATGTTCTACAGAAACTAATTTTTAGGAAATCTGAAAACCTGTATGAATCATCATTTTAATATTTCCTTATATGAGTTATGAGATGGGAGATAAATATTAGCAGGCAGCAAATTACTAACTATGCTTTAGCCTATGGCCAAGAGAACTCTGACCTTGACTTTCGTGTGCAGTGGGCAGGTAAGAAAATAATTTGATTTAAGTTGCAGGTATATATCTGTAGGACTTCAACTGGGAAATTATTCATTGAACTATAGATATAATAACATTTAGATGGCTTGTTTAAGAAGCAAGGCTTTCATTTCAGAAAGACTGACTTCTAGATTTTGTTCTGTTACGAACTAGCACTGTGACCTTGGGCAAGATACTTCATCTCTTTTTGTATTTTCTCATTTTGAGAGTTAGATTATGTCAGGGGTCTCTGATCTTTCTCTGGGTAGGATCTACTTTTCTTTTCCCCCTCCAAAAGCTTATGGCTTGATAACAAAAATTCTAAATGCTATTTTGGTTCTGAAGTTGGTTAACAAAGAACTGTTACTGACTTCATTTTATAACTTGATGTAATTTGTAGTATAAAGCTCTAATCCTTCCAAATATGTCAAGGTCTCTAGCGTTAGGATTTAACATACGAATTTTGGGAGGACACAAACATTCAGACCATAACAGAAGTGTTGTATGAGTATTAAAACAGTTTTGTTTAAAAAAAGGTTTTTTGTTTTTAAGTAATCCAAAACCCAACGTGGGGCTCGACCTCACAATCCTGAGATCAAGAGTCACACATTCCACAACCCACTGAGCCAACTAGTTACTCCCTCTTCCATTTTTTTTAAACCTCCCTAAACCAGGTTTGACTTTGTGGTCTCTGGGTGATGCCCTTTGTTAATGTTCCTGAATTTCTATCAGTGAACAAATGAGGGCCTCTCTGTGGTATCATTTCTCTTCCTCTGAATTTTATCACACTAAACTGGCAGGTAGCATTCCGGGAAGAGAAGGGAACCGGGAGTCAGTGTACAGGATGGAAGCCTTCTATGTGCTCGAAATCTGTTGATCTAGACTAGTCAATGTCCAAGATCTCTTTCTAGCATTAACATATTAAAATTCCATATGAAGATTTAGAAATATTAATACCTTTTTATTTTGTTTTTTTAAAAGATTTTACTTATTTATTTGACAGAGAGAGAGAGAGTGAGAGAGCCAGCACAAGCAGGGGGGAGCAGCAGAGGAAGAGGGAGAAGCAGGCTCTCCACTGAGCAGGGAGCCTGATGCGGGTGCTCGATCCCAGGACCCTGGGATCATGACCTGAGCTGAAGGCAGGTGCTTAACTGACTGAGCCACCCAGGCGCCCCATTAATGCCTTTTTAAAAAAAGATTTTATTTATTTATTTATTTTAAAGCGGGGGGGGGGGAAGGGCAGAGGGAGAGGGAGAGAGAATCTCAACAGACTCCTTGTTGAGCATGGAGTCCTATGGGGCTCAATTCCACAACTCTGAGGTCAGACCTAAGCCTAAACCAAGAGTTGGGCACTCAACCTGCAGAGCCACCCCTGCTTTTTGAAAACAATGTCTAAATTTCTTTTTTTTTTTTTAAGGGTTATTTATTTATTTATTTGACAGAGAGAGAGTGAGAGAGAGAGCGTGCACAAGCAGGGAGAGCAGTAGAAGGAAAGGGAGAAGCAGACGCTCAACCATCTGAGCCACCCAGGCACCCCTGAAAACAATGTCTAAATTTCAGAGCTAGAATGGGAACACAGAGTAAGAGGAATAGGATATAATTCATCTTATAAGGAGAGTTGAAGTTCTCTTTGCTTGATGATGCTAAACATCAGTGACTCATGTTTCTATACATGTGTCTTCTTATATAGCATAGAACTCTGCTTGAGCCCCACTATTAGTGAATAGGGGCAGGGATTCTCATCCTATCTTTTTCCTTCAAGGAGGTTATAAGCACTGTGATAAAAAGTACTGATTTTTCTCTGCACAAGATACCTGCTGACACAGGAATTCAGTGTTTGCTTTATGTGTAAGGAATTTGGTAGGTAAGTTTTAAATGATATTGAGTAACAAAGAAGTTCTAGAGTTTTACATGTGGAGGGAATCTCAAGATTTTTGCTCAGTGTTTCTACTTCAGGCATACTTCTCTGTCCACTAATTAAAAAAATTAGATATAGTTAGGAACATAACCTAAAATTTTTAATAAAAGTGACATTTTGTCACATTCTTATATTTTTCTATCTGACTTTTAAAAGCATGTGGGGGGCGCCTGGGTGGCACAGTCAGTTGGGCAGCTGCCTTTGGCTCAGGTCATGGTCCCAGGGTCTTGGGATCGAGCCCCCATCAGGCTCCCTGCTCAGTGGGGAGTCTGCTTCTCCCGCTCCCTCTGCTGATCCCCCTGCTCATGCTCTCTTTCTCAAATAAATAAATAAAATCTTTAAAAAAAAATAAAAAGCATGTGGATTAACTCTGAGAGAAGGGTGTATAGAAATCACGACCTTTGCCACATTTGACCTTAAGCTTCTGAAATTAGATTCCTCAATCTAGTGAGAATTCATAGCCTTGATTATATCTGTAACAATTGAAGTCATATGGTCATTTTATAATTATTACATATTTATAGTGTACAGATTTTATGATATTTATAGTTATAATTTAATAGCAAACACACAGTTTCCATGCTGCAAATGGCTATTAAAATCACAGGAATCATGGAAATTAGATTTATTTGGACTTCTGTGGCTGCCTGAATTCCACAAGATAAATGCCAGATTATTTTTTTATTGCCAGATCCCATACTTAAGGAAACCATGAAAAACTTGGAATTTCCTAAATAATTGTCACAAATATACAGTTCAATTTAGACTCCCAAAAATGCATTATTATGCAGTTTCTTCTTCCCCACCCCCAAACACTGCCTTGCCTTCCTTTTCTCCAACCCCCAGTACTCCTGCATGCTGTTCAGATTCTTTTGGCTTTGTATTTAACATAAAATTCTGAGTAGTTTTTATTTGTTTGGGCTAGATTCGTAAGAATTTCAAGCTGCATCTGTCAATAGGTTTTTATAAATCACTTGTTATAGGTTTAAAACTGTCCTTAGATTGGCAGGCATGTAATAAACTCTCAGGCATTATTCTTATTTTCAAAGGGCTAATGGTGGTAGGTATTATAAAAATTTCAAAGAAAGGTTGAGGTTAAAAAACTCTTAGGAGACTATTGTGGGAAAGATGAGCTGTGGATAATAGCATTTCCTGTTAGTTTGGTACATTGACAAGAGGGATGCAGACCAAGGAATCTGAGATCCACTGATGGCTACTAGTGAGTTCTGGAAGTCAAAAGAGACAGATGACGGGGATTAAGAGTTCATAGAACAGACATTAATTTATCTGAACAGTGACTTCATGAGTAGATTTGCTATCTCATTGAGATTTGAGTGGTTTACACCATATTTAATAAAAATTATCTGTGAAAGTATAAGATGCATGCATGTGTAAAAATATCTATGTATTCATCTATCCATTTGTATTTATCAATCTATCTACACTTATGCACAGGCAAGTACTCATAGAAACACCCCATTAAATAGCCATACTGATCCTAATCCAAAGTTTAAAAATATCCCAGGATATTTCTGAAAGAAGTACACCTATTTTTTTTATTTTAATGTTTTTTTATTATGTTAGTCACCATACTGTACATCCCTGGTTTCTGATGTAAAGTTCGATGATTCATTACTTGCGTATAACACCCAGTGCACCATGCAATACGTGCCCTCCTTACTACCCATCACCAGTCTATCCCATTCCCCCACCCCTCTCCCCTCTGAAGCCCTCAGTTTGTTTCTCAGAGTCCATTAACTGATCTTCATTTTGCAGATTGCTGTCCATCTAGACATGAATGACTCCTTTTGCCTGAAGATTTTCATTCTTTTTTCGTGTTATTTATTTCTGTGGAATGCATGTCAGCCTCATTTACATGTTTCATAAGTTGTTAGTAGGAAATCATATTCACTCTTCTTTTTTATAGGCTCCAAGTTTCTGATTTACTTTTGACACGATTCTATTTTTCAGGATATTTCTTCAGAGAATCTCAGATTTTAATCCATAAATGTGTGGTAGAATCAAGTCTCTGCCTTTTTCCTCATTGTTATATTCTTTCCAAACAATGGAGTTTTAGGATATATAAACATTAATTTCTGGTTGACCACTTTTCCAAGGTCATATTATTTTGCTTCAATTAATATTACATTTGAATATTTGCATATCCCATAGTGTCTTTGGATTAAATAGAAAACATGTGATTAATTCCATTGGTAGCCACATCACTGGTCTGGATACCTTATTAACATATAAATGATTCAGTTGAAAATGGAATGTATTCCCACTACATTTAGTCAGAATGTGGTAAAAGCTGCTTTGTTAGTGTATTTCCCATTTATCTCTCATCCCTCTGTATCTAACGTCCCTACCCTCTTTTTTTCTGATATCTATTCTTACAAGATCCTCACTGATAAATGTTAGCTTCTGTCTTGTGCTTAAAATTCTATTTTTTTCATTAACTTTTAAAATAAAATAGAAGCTTACATAAATATTAGCCTGGCTTTTCTGTAAGGAAACCAAATCTAATCCTAAGTAAATTGTCATTAGTAAACCTTTTAGGAAAGGTCCCAATTTTGATTGGTTGTGCAGGCTGTGAAATGAAGAAATGGAGAGTCAAGATAGTAATGTGGTCCTAAGGCTGGTTATGCTATGTACTCTGGCCTGGACTCGGGGGGAGGAGGGCCTCTGGACGGTTTCTTGGAGTAATAACATCTAATTTGACCTGAAGAGCCAAAGGTAGCCTAAGAAAATAGGTGGTGGGAGATTGATAATAAAGGGAGGGAAAGATTGTAGAGAGAAATCAAGTGATAATAAGTATGTCAGGGTGAGATAACTGAAAGTGATTCTGGGCATAGGAATAGAGGTCAACCCAGACAGGTTTGGAGAAACCAGCTTCATAGGACCTTTTAAATTAGCAGATAGGATTGGATTTTATGGCACGAACTGCTGAAGTGAAACAACGTATTAACATACTTAAGTGTTGTTAAATTAATTAAACAGGGAGGCCAGTAGACTGAGGTGGCTTTCATGCCACAGTGGCCTAAATAAGCAGACCAAATTCTAAGCCTGGAAATGTCTCAAGGTTATAAAGTCAAAACACCAAGGACTACTGGTCACGAACAGCCAGCCAGGCTTTACGCTATAGCCAATCCAATAATTCCCTTTCTTTGCTTCTGTACTTTTCTATGTACAAGTCTTTTCCCTGGAGCCTTTTGGCAGTGTTCCTAACCGCTTCTGATCTGGTGCTGCCCAATTCTAATCAATTTTTGCTCAAATAAACTCTGAAAATTTTTAATATGCCTCAGTTTATCTTTTTTTTTTTTTTTAAGGTTTGTGTGAGAGAGAGAGTGAGAGAGCACTGACTGAAGTGGAGGAGGGGCAGAGGGCAAAGGAGAGGAAGAGAGTTTCAAGCAGACTCCCCGTTGAGCATGAAGCCTGACTTGGGGGCTTGATCCCAGGACCCTGAGATCATGGCTGCCTGAGTTTATCTTATAATAGTTCTTAAACAAGAATGCAATTCTAGTGTCAATAATGTAAGTGTAGTGCTGTATTTTCTTTTAACAGCAAATGACTGTCTTGACAACGTTTTGGAAGTTCAATCAAGAACTTAATCAGGGGCGCCTGGGTGGCACAGCGGTTAAGCGTCTGCCTTCGGCTCAGGGCGTGATCCCGGCGTTACGGGATCGAGCCCCACGTCAGGCTCCTCTGCTGGGAGCCTGCTTCTTCCTCTCCCACTCCCCCTGCTTGTGTCCCCTCTCTCACTGACTGTCTCTATCTCTGTCAAATAAATAAATAAAATCTTTAAAAAAAAAAAAAGAACTTAATCAGCCAATATCAATCAATGGAATATATAACTTTTTTAAAGCAAGAATTGCTTCTAAGGAAATGATCTTATTTTGGCATTTCTTAAAATCTCTAACAGTGACTCCGGATCGTCGTCCTGCTTTTAAACAACATCTAGTTTAGTTCTGAGGATGTGACCGATGTTTAGTAAATTCCTGTTAATTTAAATGATATTTCTGACCTATTCACACCAAAGCTCCCCAAAAAGTCTTTAAGGAATAACTGTCTCCTGACACAAGCAATATAATTAAGGTAAAGGAATTTTCCTTAAGTATTTTTGTGTTTTGATATGAAACATCAGTGTCATGGAAACATTTATAAAAAAAAAAGCAAGAGGAAACGTAATTATCTAGGGGAAATTTTGGGAAATACTTTAAAGCCCTTGGAGGAAAGCACACATTTACAGTATTATAAAAGGTAAGGAATTAGTCACTGTAGACAGAGCCCCTCTGGTGTTTGGCATTCTCAGCTGTCTTAATCAAAACCCAGAAATAATTTGAAAATAAGGCTCCTGAGCGTAAACATCGACAAAAGTTGCCAAAAAAGTTAGCAACACAAAAATTACAGGAGAAAAAAATAACTAGCATTTGCGTGTATGGTGCTGGCTTTCGAAATCGGTTTTTAGGAGACAGAAGTGAAGACATGAGAACTTTTAAGAAATACAAAGGAAAATAAGAAAGAAAACAATGTAGAAGAGAAGAAGGGAGAAACTGACAAGAGAAACGGCAGCTGAGATAAGAAGCTATGGTAGCTACTGCGAAAAAGATCAAAGGCTGCAAAAGCTGCCCGCCTCTAAAGAAGGAAGGAACGTCGAGCCGAAAAATATCAAGCTCTGGGGACGTGTAGCTAAAGAGAAAACTCATACTTAACTTAAATAATTTTGAGCATGTGTCTTGGCCACTTTAAAGGCTACAGCAGTATTTGATCAGTCTAGAGACAAATTTAGAGATTCCTTTAATACAGGAAAATATTTCACAACTATAAAATAATTGCAACCCATTTAGAAAAGATCAGTACACTTGATTTCTTTTAATACAATCAATAAGGAATAATATAACATATTTTAGAAATGTTTTCAGAAGCTGATTAAAGTGAAAGTTCCAGAACTTCAAGTATCAAATCCTCATCTGAAACTTAATTTACCCAAATAACTCTTTTCTAAGCTCTATCCCCTCCACTATGATATTTGTCTTAATATCAATAAATCAAAATTTATTTGTCTCAATCATCCAGTTAATTTTATTGATACATTTTACCCACCTCCTCATTTCATCTGGGTAGAAACAGCCTGATTTTGGTTCTTATTATTAAAGTGCTTCCTTTTTGTATAGCTGGTTTAATAGAAGATCATTTTAAAAATTTGGAGAAGGATATAATCACTTTCTCAATTGTTAAAAATTAGAAATCAAGGTTTCAGTAATACATTTATGTGTTCAGCTGGAATCTAGAGCGTTCAGTGTTACAGAAAATTATAATAGTAATCCCCTGTGCGTTAATATACTGCCTGAAGAATAAAATGAAACAAAATGCAAATGTTGAGACTTTTCTACAGTCAGAGGGTTTGGACATTTTCCATTTTTATCTGCTCCAACCACACTGCCAAAGGGCTGCCCTGAATTTCCTTATCTTTAGTTTCATACCTGAATTGGATGCAGTTAGTTGTTTTTTTTCCATTTTAAATGTGTGATTCAATTTTGAGAATTTTTAAAAAATAGTCTAGGGCTTGTAAAAATCCTTGGAGTGGAGCCAGATCTTCCTGAATTAATGTACATTCTCCTCTGCCATCAGCTACACACGAGCGCCATTGACATTTGTTGTGCACTTTTTGTACCCAGAGCTCGCATGCCACACAATGCCATTGTACTTTACAAACATTTCTCCAAATTTGCTTTGAGCAGGTCAGATTCCCTTTCATCAGTATGTGATGATCATAATAGGAATGTGTGGTCAGAATCCAAGTACAATAAACAGAAGACGTGCAAAATCAAAATGTAAAAGGTCAGCAGCATTTTGTTGCTGCCCACATCTTTGCATTGCTAGTGATGAAAATTGGCATGCGTAGCAGCAGGAATTTTCTATCTCATTTTTTAATTCCTCTGTTGATTTGTAATCTAGAAGAACAATTTTCTTTGGGGACTTACTTTTATCTCCAGTGAGTGCTCTTTGATACCCCAGACCATTGATTTTAGAAAATATTTGGAATAGTTGTTTACTGTGATACACTAATTCTGAAAAGTTATTAAAATGTGGTGGAAAGATCATTTCCATTTGTTTTGTCTGTCTGTCTGTCCGTATGGGCTGGTATGTAAAAATGGTGCATGAATATTAGTAAATGTCTGTTCACAATGATGTTTTCATGGGCCGCAAGCCTTTAAAATGTCTCTATCCTAAGTTACATGCCCAGCATATGATGATACATCATTTATTGAGTTTCCACTGTCTAGGAAAGATGATGAAGCCTCGCACAGGCTTAGCCCTATAAGGTCTCTAGCATGTTCCGTGGCCAGCCATTTATTTATTTTAATGTATGGTGAAGCTAATGAGGAACAAACCTCAGATATCACACGTAGGATTTCCCCACACCAATAAAAGAGAAAGTAACTACGGTAAGTGGGATGAGTAAATGTTCCAAAAAAATATTTTTATATTTGCTGGGGGACTTGGTGTCCTTTTCAATTCCATTGATGTGTAGCAAGCACTAGATATCGAAACATGGGGTTCTCCTGTATGATTTGCTTAGAAGTTTCCTTTGGAAGAACTGCCACACCACTGCTCTATGTAACTGCACTGTAGCTCACTAAAGTCCTTGGTGTGCTTTGCACAGTTAATAGTTATATATATTTCACGTAATGGAAGGCACCCCAATTATGTCTGGTTAAGAAGCCAATTCCTCAGGGCGTGGAGCTATGAATTCACTGGAATAGAAGAGCAATCAGGTATGAAATTAAAAAAAAATCTCTAGATAACCTATTTTTTGAAGAAGGTGATAGTGCTGATGTGTGTAATTGTGGTGATGTTCATAGTAGAAGCTGGTGCTGTTTTCCCCAGATTTCTCCTAGGTGTAAGCATGCATGGTTCAGAGGCAGTAAATGTTGCCTACTAGAGGAACACAGTTATTTCCTTTTACCCCCTGGGCTGCCATTAGTTGCTGTCTGGAGATGGAGAGGGAGGTTATATTTCCCAGTATCACTGCCTTCAACCCTTGGCAGAGTGCAACCAATTGCTAACACGGAAGTCCCAAGTTTTAAAAGGGACACAACTCTGATATGCCACTAATGCTCCCGAGCTCTTGATGGGATCAGGCTGAGGCTAGGACTCAACTAAAACCACACCTTGGCTCAGCTTCTTTTCTTGACCTGTTTCTTCTATGCCCTTCAGGTGTTTCCAAGAGCACTGCCCTATTGAATCCTGTGCATGGAAACTAATTCCATGCTCTGACTTGAGGCAGTTGGATCTAGGACAACGTTGATTCCACTCCTTCAGTTGTAGAATGCTTATTGCAGACATTGTGCATTCATGTACGAAACTGAGTAAGAAATAATTCCTGCCTTTGAGGCAGTCACGGTCTGGTGAGGGAAGAACACCTTACAGGTCATTACAGAGTGATACATGCTTTGATAGAGGATAGAGCAAGAAGTATGGCATGAGGCATGGTCAGGAGGCTTCAGAAAGGAGGTGACAATTGAGCTACATATTTATCAGTAGGGATTTGCTAGACAATTAGAAAAGAAAGACAGAAAAAAATTCTTTTTGTTCCCCCCAAACATACAAAAGCATGATGTCTTTGAGAGACCACTGCAAGCTTAATGTGTTAAGAGGGGATATGGAGGATGACGTTGATTTAGGCAAGGGGAAGACTACGTAGGGCACCAATGCAAAGAGATTAGACTTTATATTACAGGATATGAATTTCTTTTTTTTTTAAGTTTTTGTTTATTCATTTAAGTAATCTCTATACCCAAAGTGGGGCTTGTACTCATGACCCTGAGATCAAGAATCACATGCTCTTCCAAATGAGCCAGACAGTTACCCCATGATATGGATTTCTGAGAGAAAGGATCTTATATGAAATTAAAACAATATTAAAATCTATAGAAAGAAGGGGGTGCATTGAGAAAAAGGAGGAAGGCAGTGAGAAATACTAATGACATAGGTAGTTCGCAGAATCCTTTGAGGGTGTGAGATACGAGAGATAGATTCAAGAGATTTAGAAAAAAATCGATCATTTATTAAATGTCAGGGATGAGAGAGAGAAAGATTCTTTGATGAATTCTGGGGATCTGACTTCAATAACTGGGTATCTCATGGTTCCAGGAGGAATGTAATGGGAAGATCTGTTGATTCTATCACCAAACATTTTTTACTTATATTGTCTTGCAAATTTCTAATAGGTCTTTAAGTAGATCATTTCACTGGTAGCTGGGATATACTGGAAGAAAGATCTGTTGATTTTTGTCTTTTAAAAAATTATTTATTTATTTATTTATTTATTTATTTATTTATTTATTTATTTATTATTTACTTACAGTGTGTGAGCAGGGGGAGGGGCAGAGGGAGAAAGCGAAACGAATATCCAGCAGACTGTGCTGAATGCAGAGCCCCACGTGGGGCTCGATCCCTCCGCACTGAGATCATGACCTGAGCTGAAATCAAAAGTTGGATGCTTAATCGACTCAGTCACCCAGGTACCCCATGTTTTTTATCTTTTAAAAATCTTTACTAATGTTTCTCTTTCAAGTTGTTAATGCTGTCCTCATTGGCAAATTTAACTCGTTTTCCCTCCAATCTCTTTATCCACTTAATCATTCCTGTCAGTTGAAAAATTGACCCCATCCTCTAGAAAACCTTGTCCTCCTATTTATTTTTAAATATATTAGATAGTTCTTAATAACTGCAAATTATGTTTCTATTTTCTTTGCTAGTATTGCTCTGTTTAGAAGTCTTTTTTGTAAAAATAATACTGTTTCATAGCTTCCAACATACTGTTAGTTGCAAATCTTTTTTATTGAATAAAGATGCTAAAGCAGTGGTTTTCACTAGAATTTTCCCAGAATTTCTTCGGGAGCATGTATTAGAAGATTCATGTGCATATTTCTATAAAGTTTGTATGGTACTTATAATCTATAAGGACAGCTAAAGCTGAAGCCCAAAAATCTTAAGGGACTGGCCATGTAGAAGCCTATGTTGAAATATGGTGGACACAGAAAGCAAGCAGAGCCTTTTATGGAAATGTCAAGGACAGATGCCCTGATTTGCAGATAATGATTTGCAGATGAACTGCTTTTCTAATGGGCAACTCCAGTATAACCAAGGTGATTTAGCAACTGTACCTGAGATTCATTTATTTAATGATTCTCCCAAGGAGCATTAGTGAGACTTGTTAATCTTTAAATAAAACATGTAGGTAACTTGAAAGTGAAATAGGAATATGTGTGTGATCACTTTTGTCAAAGTGAGGAGGACTTCTGTTTTCTCCATTATTATTTTTGAGTTGGGAAGTTTGTTTTTAGAGTGCATTCTACAATAATCTTTGATTGTTAGCTATAAATTTCCATTAGATTAAGAAAAAACCCAAAATGCTCAAGTGATTATAGGCCAAAATTATTTACTTATCTATAATTTTTTAATTTCCTTTTTTAATTTTTAAAATTTATTTAAAGATTTATTTATTTGAGAGAGAGAGAGAGAGAGAGAGAGAGCTCACATGCGAGTATACGTGAGTTTGCAGAGGGGCAGAGGGAGAGAATTTTCAAGCAGACTCCCTGATGAGCACAGAGCCCCACGTGGCGCTCCATCTCACCACTCATAAGATCATGACCTGAGTCAAAACCAACAGTCAGATGCTCACCCAGCTGAACCACCCAGGCGCCCCTACAGTGTTTTTATTTTTAATATATCCTGAACTTTTAACTGATCCATTTAACATGGACAATGACATTTCTATTCATGTTTCTGAAGTAAATATAAGTATTCTTGAAAATAAATAATATATTAAAAATGTATAAGTAATTATATCCTCTGAGGTAAGGTACAGTTCCCTATGATGTAATATAAAACTGTTTTTTTTTTTTTAATGGTGCCATTCTGGTACTTTAATTACTAAGTTTTCTATTTGTACGAGCTAGTTTATACTCTATGCAACCCTAAATAGATTTTAATATTTTACTAATCAGTAGAAAAAATATATTCCATCTAAGGAGAATTCCATCTAAATATTAGTTATGACAAAAATCATCTTCAGGTCCAAAAGACTTTTATAATATATGATTTTCAGATTCTGAGACTATGCAGTAAAGCAAAGGTTATTGACTTGGTAATGAAATAGAATATGCAAAACAGTTAAGGGATTGAAATAATGTTTGATTTGGTGAATTTACTTACAATGTGCTATTGGTATTTAATAAGGAACTGGTATACCATAGGAAATTATTTTTAAACCAAAACACAAAGTAAATGGACATTTTTACTTCTTTGTTATTTTACAAAGGGCATTTCTGTTTTACCACAATGAATCTTGCCAACCTGCTAGTGCCTTTGACCCTGATCAGAGAACCTTTTACTTGAACTTGGCCTTTCCAATAGGGTAAATATGATCATGGTTGTGGTTTGTGGAGGGCAGAGGCACAGCCAGCTTGGGCTTATCCAACCAGTACTAAGTGCAATATTATGGTGTAGAAGAGGAAACATGCCAGCTCAAAGATGAAAGACTTTCCTGTGCTTCACTTCTCAAAGCATTTAGAATTATTGAGTTGGCCCCCGATGTACAGAAAAATATTCTAAACTGGAAAGTAATTTGTTTGAAAAGATTTTCTCCCATGGTGAAAACCCATGAAAATAACATCTATATATTATAATATATAAGGTGAAAGTTGATATCCTATATCTCTAAGTAATATTTTCCTTACATGAGGGAAGTCTCTGGAGTCTGGATAATTAAAACTATCCAATAATACTGGCAAAGTGGATGTAGGTTGGGATTTTCCACCACATAAGTATTGGCTAAGTTTTATTGCCTGAAAAAAAAATGTGCTTTTTCATTAGTGAGTTTTTCTATATTACCGTGTGCCAGTTGTAACATTTATTTTTGTTTTACACAAGTTTTGATTTTTCCTCATATAATTAAATTCAGATTTTTATTGGCTAGAGTTGGTTTCTTAGAAATTTTTGTCTTCAAAATGACTCTTGCAAGTAACATCTAAGTAGTCTTGTTTTTGCCTCAAAAAAGGTACAATTTAGATGGAGAGGAAAGATGAGAAGTGAATACTGCTGACAAATGAATATCACTTTCATCATGCTGTTCTCGTGATTAAGAACCTAACATGTCTTGGGGCATCTGGTTGGCTCAGTCGGTAAAGTGTCTGAGTCTTGATTTTGGCTCAGGTCATGATCTCAGGGTCATGGGATCGAGCTCTGCACCAGGTTCAGTGCTAGGCATGGAGCCTGCTTAGGATCCTCTCTCTCTCTTTCCCTTCCTTTGCTCCCCCCACCCCCGACCAGCTTAGGTGTGTGGCGCACTTTTTCTTGCTCGCTAGGAAAAAAAAAAAAAAGAACCTAACGTGTCTTAAAGCTTCTCTCAAAAAGTACTAACTCATCTATTTGACTTTGGAGTTCTTTCATCAACAGCACTTATGACCCTGATATTATTTTTCTCCTGTTGTCAGTAATCTATCTTCCTAGCAATACTTATCCAATTTTATCTGTTTTCTTCTTCTGAAACTTTTTAAGTGATTTTCCTCTTGTTTCTGCCCATTCAAATCTGGCACATTCTTCAAGCCCTGCTGAAACAGACCTCCTGGATGAAGTTTCATAGATAAACTGGCCAAGAAGGCTCTTCTCTACTATCTATCTCTCTATCTATCATTGAACTAAACACTAAACATTTGTGATATCGGTGTAACAAACAGATAAGTAAACTTACCTTTGTGGAGCTTACATTCTCTGGTTATACATGATGAAGAGGAACATATTATAATGACTAAAAGCTTGAGTTCAGAAGTTGGACAGAATTGGGGCCAAATTTCAGCTCTAACCTCACTTAGCTTTGGTTGCTTTTCCTCCCTATGCTTCACTCTCCCCGTGTGTAACTTGGGGATAATTATAATACCTTCACATTAGGTTTATTGTGAGAATTAATTTTTTTTAGTTTTTATTTTATTTTTAAAGATTTACTTATTTATTTATTATTTATTTATTTATTGGGAGGGAGGGACAGAGGGAGAGAGAAACTTTAGCAGACTCTGTGCTGAGCTGAGCACAGAGTCCAATGCAGGGCTTGATCTCACGACCCTGAGATCATGACCTGAGCTGCAGTCAACAGTCCGAGGCTTCGCTGGTTGCACCACCCAGGAGCCCCTATTGTGGGAATTAAATGAGATAATGCATTTTTGAAGAAACTAATACTAATAATATTCTAGAATTTATTATGTGCAGCTTCTATCACTTAAAATATTAGGGAATTATTGATATCATCTCCTTCAAAGGTAGCGTGTTATTAAAATGAGAATGAATAAGGAGGTTTCATTGAATGCACCAACCATACAAGTTCGTTTGGCATTATTGATATTTTCACAAAAGGTACTCTTTTCCTCTTATGCATCTGAAAAATTGGAAAAGCAGCTTTTGCCGATTACCATAGTTCTGAAAGGCAGTTTTTACTCTTCAGAGGCTTACCTGCCTTCTGATTATAAAAGAGCCAAATTACATGATTTTTTTCACACATATAGGGTATTATTTAGTAGATGAGTAGGTCATTGTACCAAAAGGTAACTTAGCTGCTCTCAAAAAACTTTTCAAATGAGTTAATATGTACCTAGAGGAGAGAGTTAGTAACTAATGATCCCACCAAAAACTGACTCTGTCACTTACTCTTCTTAATGATATTTTATTGCTCCCTTCATATGAGATGGTTCTTTTTTTTTTTTGATTTATTTATTTATTTATTTATTTATTTATTTATTTATTTATTTGACAGAGATAGAGACAGCCAGCGAGAGAGGGAACACAAGCAGAGGGAGTGGGAGAGGAAGAAGCAGGCTCGTAGCAGAGGAGCCTGATGTGGGGCTCGATCCGGTAATGCCGGGATCACGCCCTGAGCCGTGAGCCGAAGGCAGATGCTTAACGATTGCGCCACCCAGGCGCCCGCATATGAGATGGTTCTTAAATCAAAGGATGACATTTATCTAAACAACTGTCTGAATTTATGGAAGTAAATGGACTTGGTTCATTTATTTATTCATCCATTTTTTTCTCATAACATGTGCTTGTTCATTCATTAGATTTTTTCATTTTACTATTTTAAAATCTATAAAAGAGGTAAAAGATTGAATGAGAGGTTGACTTGGGGCATGTAAAGAATCAAAGAGCTGGAAAGTAAGGCTACATATTGATGCAATGCAACAAGAACAAATGACTTACGGTAGTCAGGGAAGTCTTTTTGGAGTCAACGTTTGGAACATAATGAATGCCATGCATTGGCTAAGAAGCAGTCAAGTACTAAAGAAGGGTACATAATTAATCTTTTATATTGGGATGTTTTATAGAAAGACTGTTTTATTTATTTACTTATTTTTGAACAATACACTCTGCAGTTAGGTAATAGGATGTAAAATGCAAATGCCAAAATAAAACTTGCTCCATAAGCAGTCTATCTAAAGTTCTGAAGGTGGTGGAAAATTTTCTGTATACATTTAAATTTCAGTAAATGTTGTCTTTTCCTTAACTTTTTTTTTTTTTTTTTACCCTTACTGATAGGAAAATATGTCAGGACTAAAACACATTCACATATACACTGAAAACCACTTAAGCAGGATGCACAATTTTTCCTCAACCCATGTGGCCTTGAAAATGAGTGTGTGAAGGAAGAAACTGGTCTATATAAAAGTGTCTCTGATTCTTGGGTGGCTTATGGTTAGTGTTATTGTTTTTAAAAACCACTCTTGGCTTCTGTGGTACATTGACCTGTGTGTGGAATCTCAAAGTAAATGTTTTCCACTCTGTGGGACACTGGGTCAAAGACGAAAGGTTTTGTTCCCTTTCCAGTAACAATTTTCCCCCTCCGTATTCACATGATGATTTAAAGCCCCTTTCTTTATTTGAGGCAAATCTTCTTTCTTAGAACAAGCATTTCATAATTTGGGAAGCCAACTTCCAAGGCCTGAAGCTCATTGTAAAGCAGGGTGAGGCAATCCTTTATTTGGTCTAATTTTAAGGCTGTAGAGGGCTTGCTTTCCACTACAAGGAGCTGTTGTTCCCAGCATTAGCCCTGAACATTTTGGTTAGACCAAATTTCTCTAGAATGCTGCAACTAATGCTTTCTCTGATTTAAGCTATTATGAGCTTGAACAAAGGATTAGTTTATTTGATTATGTAGAAAAGCTCTGAAGGTATGGACAGTGGATGGGTACATTTTTATCGGGGAGAGAGAAAGGGTGAATGAGGAGTTTGATGCACTATCCAGTTGGATGATGGAAAATAGGGAGACAGTCTTTACTGGAGGCAGCCGAATGGATGCCTTGTGAAGGGGGAGAAGACTGAAAGTGAACGACAGATGTTAAAGATGAGGTCTCCCAAAACAAACTGCCTGCATGACAACTTTGTGTTGTTCTCTGACTAGACTGAGACCCTGTTTGGGGTTGCCTAGAGTGAGCCATGTCTGACTCACCAAGACATTTGTCTTGTGAGAGAGCTACTTCAGGGATTCCAAGAGTTCAGATGTGGCATAGGGCTACATCATGCAAAACTGGATTAATCTAAATGATTCAAGACTTACATATTCCCCCAAAAGAAAATCTGGAGCACCCTTTAGAATTTCAGTAGGAGTGGATCTTTGAAGCGTGAGTCCTTTAGATACAGCCTGGCCTATAGTACACTAAGGTAATATCATTTGTCGCATTGTCTTAATATGCCCTTTGCCTTGTATGTCCAGCTCTTCCCCTTTACAAACACTTCCCACATGTGCCTCCACCAAGGCCCCCTATCTCTCCTTACCTTTGCTCTCATTTCTTGCTCCACCTCATTCTATTTCTGGGCAAACAGAATAATAGTAGTGTAAGTGGAGAAAAAAAATCTCTTCCTCTACCTGTCTTAGGTTCTCCAGTTGGGGCCTTATAAATCAGAGTGGCCAGAGATAGATAACAAGAGAAAAACATGAGTTTGTTAACATGTACATGCACTTGGGAGTACCTGGGGATGAGTAACTCAAAGGGGTGATTAGATTTAGGCTTATATACCATTTTAGGCTAAAAGAAAAGGGGCTTGGGGCTTCTGGGATAGGAAGGCAAGTTTTGAGAAGGTGTCCAGGAAAAGTATGGTAAACAAGGATTTTTTAATAAGGTTTTCTGTGTAGATTTAAGTCAGGGCCTTCTTCATTGATCAGGATTGTTAGAAGTCTACCTCTTTCTGGTGCCGGAGAGAGAGACACACTTACAAAGAGAAATTTCCTTTACCAAGGTAGAACTTGTGCCCAGTTTTTAGAGCTTTTCCAGCCCCAGCTGGTTCTCAGTGACCTTATGCTCAAAATAATCCATATGCCAAAGAGACATATTATAGTGTGGTACATTCTGGTACCCCACATTAGCTTCAGCTTCCTGCCTCTGGGAATTAGGATTAAGTCATATTCATGGATTGGCCAAGACTACTTGATTTCTCACTCTGAAGGCTTTTTGGTGTCCCTGACTAGGACCTAGATTTTCCTTTCTTATCAGGTAATACCATGATTTACCCAGCTGTTTATGCTACTTATGTATGATACTTCTTATAGCTCACCCCTGTTTCCAGTCCACTGGGGATTTTTGCTGATTCCACCTCTTGAATCCATTCTTTGTCTTTGCAGCTGCCATGAGACGAGGATATTGACATCTGTTACCTACATTATAGAATACTCTCTTTATATGCCCGCCGACGTCCACTCTTGTTTTTTCCGCAGTCTAGTCAAGGATGACCTTCCTGAATGTGAATGGGATTCATATCATTCCTGAGATTAAAGATTTTTAATGTCTTCCTATTAAATTTAAAATAAGATCAGCTTCAAAAAAATTTAAATAAAATCAACCCCTCACCAAGGTCTGCCCAGCCTCCATTTCTAGATCTTCATTTTAACATTCTCTCTCATACTCACTATTCACTATCTCCAAGCATAATGATCTTCTTTCAGCTCCTTGGTCACATGAGGCTCTTCTGCATCTTGGAACATCTGCCTGAAATGGCCTTTTTTAATATTTCTTTCATGACCAGATCTTTTTATTTATCAAGTTTTTGATTTCAGTGCTATCCCAGCTCTCAATTTTGTTGTTGTTTGTTTGTTTATGGTACTTGTCATGGCATGCAATTAACTTATTTTTCTGTTTATATATTTGTTCTGTCTCCTGTACCCATATGTTCTTTTTGAGATGGTAGTCCTGCTATTCTTTTTTACTCTTCTGTATTGAGATTGTAGTACAGTCCCTGACACATAGTAGCTACTCAATAAATATTTGATATGCAAACACCCAAGGGCAAGTCCTGTTCCCAATACTTCAGATAAAGACTTTATCACTATTGACTAAGGGTTGTTCCTCAAAACATGTCTTTGATTTTATAGGATTATCCTACTTTATATTAAATTTGCATCTGAATGAATTGGGATTAGACCTCTCAGAAATAATTAGGTTTTTAGCTATTTCTCTCTAAATAAACTGCTAAACAATTTTTTTGCTCTAAACCTAAGGAATTATTATTGTCAGAAACTTAGGTTTCAAAATATACTAGTCAGCTAATCCAAAGCCATGAATACAAATTTTATAGTGTTTCCCCCAAGCAAATCATGCATACTGTAAACCTTTTGAGATTTTTACTTAAGAAATTGGTTTCCTAGCCATGCACATCTTTCTGTTTTCCCACCTCCTCATGTCTCTTATCTGTCTAGGAGAGCTAATTGCAAAAAGTTCACAGATGTAATTGCATTGAACATCAGAATAAGCTATTCTTTTGAAGTAAAACTGAATAACTATAGTTATTAGTTCCAAAGTATATCTGACCCAATGGCATTCAATAGCATATATCTCATTACTATATTGTATAAAAGGCTTGGCTCCAATTCAGGAGTTTAAACTTTGCTCACTGTACATTTACTTTTCAGTAATGTTAATTAGCTAATTTGTGAGACACAAATTAGCTATAATTAGTATGGTGCTTTGATATTTTATTTCTAACAACAGGAAGATGATTTACCTTCAAAAATAATAAAAGATTTAAATCTAAGTAAGGATCTAAATTACAGTCGTTGAGTTGTGAAGAAAAGTGAATTCAGTTAATCCCCATTTGCATGTGCCAATTAGTTAAATATTAATCAATTTCCTATATAAATGGAAATGAGACTACCAGGATTCTTTGGTAAGATAATGTTTCTCATTAACACAAACACAACCTCCTGACATTTCAAAAAAAAAAAAAATCTTTCCATTTTCCCTCTTCAAAATATCTGTTGATTTATTTTTCTATAGTTATGGAATCTGTTCATCCCAACACGTTTGTAAGAATTTTTTCAAAATTTCTCTTAGAATCTAATAATAAAGAATAGCTATTGAGGAGAATTTAGCGTATACCTTAGTTAGTTATTATTATTTTAATTAAAGTATAGTTGACACACAATGTTACATTAGTTTGATTTGACAAGTCTCTACATGATGCTATGCTTACCACAAACGTAGCTACTGTCCGTCACCATAGAACTATAATACCATTGACTTTTTTCCTTATGCTGTATTTCTTTTTTTTATCCCCATGACTTATTCATTCCACAACTAGCAGCCAGTATCTCCCACCCTCCTTCACCCATTTTTCCCATTCCCCTACCGCCCTCCCCTCTGGCGACTGTCAGTTTCTTCTCTGTATTTATGGGTCTGTTTCTGCATTTTGTTTGTTTATTTTTATTTATTTATTTTAGATTTCATGTATCAGTGAAATCATATGGTATTAGTGTTTCTCTAACTCATTTCACTTAGCATAATACCCTCTAGTCCATCCATAGTGTTGCAAATGGCAAGATTTCATCCTTTTTTATGGCTAATATTCCATTGCATATATATCTCTCTATATATCTATATCATGTCTTCTTTATCCGTTCCCCTATTGATGAACACTTGGGTTGTTTCTATATCTTGGCTATTGTAGATACTGCTGCAATGAACATAGGGGTGCAAAGAGAGCATAATAGTGGTTTGAAAAGCTATAATTTTTTTTTTATTAAAAAATTTTCCAATCTTGGAACTCAGTTTTGTATCTGAAGATGTGGGAAAGCAAAGTAAGAAGCTGAAAATTTTCAGATGAGCTATGCTCCAGTGAATTTATCTATTTTCCTTCCCTTCCTTCTTCCCTCCCTACCTCTCCTCCTCCCCTGGATATGGAATATGCCCAAGATATGTGTTTAAAATATTTATATTTAAAGCAAATACTTGAGTTTGAAAAATCACTCAAATTTCTTGGTATTGAAAAAGCTGTTTGATCTTTGGAAAATCAAAGGAACAGAAATTTTAGTGTAACTATTAAATGAATGATTTTTAACAAGGCTTTGACAGGACTTTTAGAGCTCAATTTTGCAAAATTCAGGGCTGACATAGACATGATATTCAGAGAAATAGGCTATGTCAACATACTCAGCCTTTCAGTTAGTCCTCTGGAGTATGTTTGCTCCATGGCGTCCTCACCCTTTATCATCATATTGATATACTCCTAAAATTCAATTAAAAATTATTACTGTGGGAAGTGAGATATCATAATAAAACCAAAATGGGCCTTTGAAATATGGTTTATGTGGGAAATACTATAGTGAGATGAGTAGAGTGGTGGTCTGTTTTCCCATCTTACTGCAGATTTTAGTTTTAGGTGCTTCTAGGTATCAGCTAGCTTCTAGATTTCCAAATTATACTTTCTTGATTAACCATCAGAATGTTTTTCCTCTATCATTTATAAAAGGCAGTATTAACCATTATGATTATTTAGAAATTTTTTGACCAAATAACAAACTTATAAAGATAATGGTGTAGACTAGAAGAACACTGATCATCTTAAAAATGTTTTTCTTTTTTTGAAAAAATATTTAATAAAAAAACAAATAAAAATTGCCCATAATCCTAAGACTTAAAACTAAATAGAGTAATAAGAGAATAGCCTCTTCTGCTCACTGTTCTTAAAATCCCAATCCCTAGAGGAAACTATAGTTAAAATTTTAGTGTCTGTTTTAAAATTTTTTTCTTAGTTTTATTAAAAAGTACCCCACACATACATTTATATAAGAATTCACACCCTTTTCAAAAATGGAATCTTGTCAAAAAATAAGGTAGCATAATTTATTCAACTATTTCCTTATTGATATATAATCAGAGGCTTTTGTTTGTTTTTTGTTTTTCCCATTACAGTGCTTCAGTGGGAATCCTAGTACAGAAGCTTCTGTGCTAGTGTGTTTCTTTTTTTTATTTTTGTTTGCTTATTTGTTTATATCACTTTCAAAAATATTGGACTTCTTTCAGTTCCATAAAGAGTTTGTGAGAGGGGGCTATTTTGCTGTACCTTCATCATCCCTGATTATTATTCTTAATTTTTGTCAATCTTATGATAATTTTTTATTTCCTTAAATACTAATGAGCCAGAACACCTTTCAAATGTTTGCATATACTCCATCTGCATTTCCTCTGCCTTGAATTCCTGATTTCTCAAGGTGTCAAATATATACAAGACTGAAAAAAAAAATCAGTTATGAAACTCCCAAAATTTGGAATAAAGTTTGAATCTAGATGGCTTCCCTAGTTGTATGATAAAATAACCAAATTCTATTAATACTGCTTTTATCTTCATGTTCTGCATTTGGCTAGGATATGGAACCAACTGACCAGTAGTATGAACCTACAAAAGAGGATATTTGGAAAAAACCTTGCATCTGAGTTGATGACAGCATATATTTTGCAGTGGTACTCATCGTTAAATACCTATCTTAGGGCTCATGCAGCTGATACCCTGAGTTAACAGTCCATTCAAAGCCCAGAAGCTAGGACTACTTAATGGCTTTACAAGAAAGCAGTCACTCAAATCTTAATTTACCTTTGGAAATGTTTTGATTTGGATTGCAGTTGTCTAAATGGGGACTGGTATATATGCATGTGTGTGTGCGTGTGTGTACTGATGTATGTGTATATATCTCTGTATTTATATAGAGATTTTTCCCCCCCAAAATGTGTGGTGATTTCAGGAGCATATCTGTTTTAGCAGGTTGACAGATTTCAAGGTCAATATACAAAAGTAAAGTTTATTTTTATATACTGGCAACAATTAGAAAAAGAAATATAAATAGACCATTTTCAAAGCATCAAAAAAAAAAATTCCTGGGAATAAATCTAATTCCTGGGACTAAATCTAACAAGAAGTGTGCAAGACCTTTATACAAAAGACTACAAATATATTGAGAGAAATTAAAGAATACTTAAATAAACATAAAATGAATATATCATGTTCATGAATTGAAAGACTCTATATAATAAAAATTTCAGTTCTTAAACTGATCTATACATTCAACACAATTTTAATTTAAGAAATAACTAGAAGTTTGTGTGTGTGTGTAAATTGACCTACTCATTCTAAAAGTTGCGTGGGAAATTCAAAGGGCCAAGAATTACCAAAGAAATCTTGAATTATAAAAATAAAGCTGGGAGATTTGCACTGACAGGATTATATTATATATCATATATTATATGTTATATATTATACATTATAGAGCTACAGTAATTTAAAAAGTCTGATATTGCACAAAGAGAAACAGACAGGGGTGCCTGGGTGGCTCAGTCAGTTAAGCATCTGACTCTTGATTTTGGCTCAGGTCATGATTTTAGGGTCATGAGATTGAGCCGCTCGCATAGGGCTCCGTGCTCAGTGGGGAGTCTGCTTGAGATTCTCTCTCTCCCTCTCCCTCTGTGCCACCCCCCTCTGCTCTCTATCTCTGAAATAAATAAATAAATCTTTAAAAAAAAGAGACAGGGGCGCCTGGGTGGCACAGCGGTTAAGCGTCTGCCTTCAGCTCAGGGCGTGATCCCAGCGTTGCAGGATCGAGCCCCACATCAGGCTCCTCTGCTGTGAGCCTGCTTCTTCCTCTCCCACTCCCCCTGCTTGTGTACCCTCTCTCGCTGGCTGTCTCTATCTCTGTCAAATAAATAAAATAAAATCTTTAAAAAAAAAAAATAAAAAAAAGAGACAAATGATGCAGAGAATAGTGTCCATAATAAACACTTACCACATGGGCACTTGATTTTGATGAAGTTAATTCCAGTGATACAAGAAAAGGATGTTCTATTAGATAAATGGTGCTAGGTCAATTGAGTATCTATATGAAGAATTGATCATGATTCTTAAATAATATCACACAAAAATAATTTTTGATTTTAGAATTAAATATGAAAGGTAAGACAATAAATTTTCAAGACAAAAATAATACTTTCTTGACCTCAGGTAGACAAATATTTCTTAAATAAGACATAAAAAATACTAAAAAAAGAAGACATAAAAAATACTAACCATAAAATAAATGACAGTAAATTGGACTACATTAAAATAAAGAACTTCTGTTTATCAAAATACACAAATTAGAGATGAGAAAGGCAAGCCTTGGGCCGCAAAATAAGAGAAAATTTTGCTGTATTTGTGTGTGTGTGTTTGTGTGTAGAAAAATGTGCAAAGACTTGAACAGGACCTTCATAAAAGAGACCATCCAAGTGGCCCATAAACATAAAAAATATGCTTTAATACAGGGATTCATAAAGTTCTGCTGTAAAGGGCCAGATAGTAAATATTATGGGCTGTGGTAACTGAAAAATACCCCCTCAAGAGATATCCATCCATATCAAATTTCTGAAACTTGGTGAATGTGACCTGACATGGAAAAGGGTGTTTTTCAGATATAATTAAAGATCTTAAAAATTAGATCACTCTGGATTTTCCAGGTGAATCTAAATATAATACGTATTGTAAAAGACACATAGAAGAGAACAGACATACTAGAGAAGGACACAGAGTTTGAAATGTGGCCACAAACCAAGGAAGCTAAGGAATGCCAAAAATTCTCCCCTAGAGCCTCCAGAGGGAGTACAGCTCTGTCAACATTTTGATTTCAGACTTCTGGTTTCCAGAACCATGACAGAATAAATTTTTGCTGTTTTAAGTGATTCAGTTTGTGGTAGTTTGTCATGGCAGCCACGAAATGGGCCATATGATCTCTGTCATAACTATTTAACTCTGTATTCATAGCATATAATCAGCTGTAGGCAACAGTAAACTAATGTGTATGCCTGTGTTCTAATAAAGTTTTATTTCTAAAAGTTTGGAAAGACTGTGGAGCAGGGAATTCTCATATACTACTGGGAGGAATATGAAATGGAACGAGAATTTTGAAAAATTGTTTGGCATTTTCTGCAATCCAGAAATTCTGCTCCTAGATTTAAATAGAAATTTATAAATACTTGCCCCAAAGTACACATATAAAAATGTTCATAGTAGCACTATGTAATAGTTCTAAACTGGAACAAAATTCAGCGGTAGAATCAATCAGTCGTGGTATGTTATAGACATACAGGCACACGCATATACACAGTCATGTAATACTACAAGGCAATGAAAATGAATAAATACTGCCTCCTGTAATAACACGGATGATTCTTGCAAAAAATATTGGGAAAAAACAGTTACAAAATAGTAAGAAATAGTACATAGTGCATAATTAACGTTTATGTAAAGTTCAAATGCAGGCAAAGTATTGATGGTGTGGTAGGAGTCATTGTAGAGATTACTTTTGGAAGGCAGTGACTAGGGTAGGAGGCTTGGGGGGGATATCTGGAATTTTGTTCTTTGATAGTTACGGTGGTTACCCAGTCGTGCTTACTTTATAAAAATTCATTGGACTGTATGATTTGTATTCCTTTCTGTACCTATGGTGTACTTCAACCAAACGTTTGTATACTTTTGGAGCCTCATAGCATGAATTTTAATCACTAGTACTGTATCATGTGACAAGTAAAAATCTTAAGTAAAAATAGTGACACTTTCTGAAAAACATTCTTCAAGATAGTATTTTTGAAAATCAGTATTTTTAAAAATAGTCATTCTGACTTGGGGATAACCTAAACTTCTTAGTTAATATTGTTGTTTTTAAGCAATTAAAAAAAACCATTTCTAGTAGTTAATGTTTTTTCTCAAACATGATTAGTGATGAAAAATTGGAAATCCTGAACTTTCTTTTTTTTTTTTAGTTTACTGGGAGTATTTTTGAAAAAATACATTTTTAAATTGTAAGATACTGGGCAGAATTAATTAGATAATAGCTCTTTGGGATTAGTAAAATTTAGTAGGGAAGTCTAGATTGCTGGCAACGGCTATCTGTTCTTCTAAGCACCATAGTTCAAAAGTGACTTCGGTTGTAATATGAGATTAACTTGAGTAGCTTTCTTTAGATCATATGCATATAGTCAATTCACTGCTCTAGTAATTTAGTTGAAACTTTCCTGAGGTATTGATATTTAGACTTTCTAAAGTCTTTCATTGCCATAAGCCACTTTATTTAATTCCTTCATCTCAGAAATGGGAATTCTACCACCTTCCTGACATCACAGTGACATGATGATTAATTAGTTAATGTTTGTAAAGTGCTTTGAGGATGTAAAGTGCTAAATAAGTGTTAAGCCCTGTTAAGTATCACAGTCAATCAATATAATGTTTTATTGTACAGAATCTCATGTGTTACTTCAAATGCAGTATACTAATTTAGTTAATGTGAGAGTTCTTATGAAATTAGAACTGTTATCACAAAATCGGCAGAAATTTTATAAATTATGAAGATGCAGCAGGGATCAGAGAATTATGCTGATTTATTTATTTAGAGTTTTAATTTGTATTCATTATTTTTCATTTTTAATTTTAAAGAATTAAAATTTCTCACCTCAACTTTCCGTTTTAATTTTATGTATTAAAAATACTCATAAAATAATCTATGCTGGAGTCTCCTTAGCCATCCTCAATTCTGAATATAATATTTCATTTCCAAAAATATTATTGATCTCTTTTTAAGGATATCTGAGGGCTGGAGTTTTAATGAGTTTATCTTTGTTCCTTTGTAAAATCTGATAAGTGGCTTTGCATTAATAAAAACTGGCAAGGATTTTGTAATATGGCTTTTCGGTACTATAAGACAACTTTTCTGTTTAATAGTGGTAGTCTCAGAGTGGCTGAAAGAGACTTGATGTTATCCAGTTATACTGACTCTAAGCCGAGATATACAGAATAATTAAGGAAGTAAGAAACATAATTTTTTTTTCATTCCCTTAATCCCAGAGGACATTCATGTTCTTTGTGCAGGAAGTAAGAGTTAAATCAAGTGTATTTATCCACATTTAATATAGAAATGAGCAAATTATAACTTGAAAATAATTCCTTATTATTCAAAATAGTTAATAAATTATTCTTAAAAAATACCTGAAATAGATTAATATAAATACCTGAAAATATGTTGCAGTCTTTGTTGCAGCATGTAATTTCACTTTTTTGGGTGAAGATTTAAGGCAGATAGTGAACAAAATGGAAGAGCAAACACAGAGTTTATGTATTCTAGACAGCTTTCTCTTGCCGTTGTAGACCTAAGGAAATTCCTTCTCTGTGTTGACGTCAGTACTTGCATGAGAATAATCTGAGAACAGCGAAAAGATTTAATTAGGTAGCTGACTTTGCAAAAACAAACCACACTTTAAAAAACATACAGATCCGAGAATCTTCACTTCTGGGAAATTGTTTTTCCTGGATTCCTAAAGATCAGCTAGTGTAATTTTATGGAGGAGAACACTGAGCTTAAACGCATTCCCTGGATTTGCATGGGGCATGGGACTGTAGACCTGCGCACTGCTCTGGCAAGGGCCCTCATCCTGGTCACCTCTCCACTGTCTTTGTGGATAAGGGGATGGGTACAGGGTTTGGAATTAGGCAGAGTTGGCCTGGGGCCAACGTTTGGCTTTGTTGCTTTCCATGTGTGTGACTTTGAGCACATCCCTTCTCTGAATACCAGTTTCAGTGCCTTACAGAATGGAGAAGTGATGCTTTTCAGGGTTGCTGTGAAGATTACAGGTAAGGCACCCAGGGAAGAGCCTGACATATAGCCAGCTCAATAATTGAGGGTCACATAATATAACTGGCTTATGGTCCTTTTATACATATCATCTCTGTTAGAAAATCTCGATTATTACAGTAACTATATGAATATAGTGTTTTACACACAGCAACTCTACATTTATTCATTTGATTTTACAACAACTGATAGGTTTTCACAACTGTTTTATTTCTATTTTACATATGAGAAAGCTAAGACTCAGAGTAATGGATATGTGTAACACAATCAAGACTCATAGAAATTAAGTAATCAGTCCAAGAAAGGCCACACAGCTTGTGCCTGGGAGCTGGACCTTTGTCAAGTTGGCCCATCTGCCCTTCTGCACCTTCTGCTGTTGCTATCTACCTAGATGACTCATTAATTTTACCGCGTAGTAGTGATCCTAAGTATAAGCAGGAGAAATGCCCCCAGAGAAAAGAGAAGGGAAAAATGAGGGCAGAAAAACGAGAAAGAAATAGTTAAGAGTAGAAAAATTCAGAATGCAGTATGTAGGGTTCTTGAGTAACCAATGCTCTGATACATTCTTTACATTTATTATAGGATTTGAAAAAATCTGGTATTTTGTTACTCTGGTGTAAAGTTAATTCCATAAGAATTTGAACTTTTTTTTCTCAGTCTTAGTGTACTATCAGTTAGATGAGGTCAGTTTACATAATATCCTGTCTTTGCTACCAATTTTACTGACTAAAATAAATTCAATGTTGTATCTGTTACTGACGTGGCTCCCATTTGTCACTGGTAAATGCATATTATGTCCCACTCCGCGACAGTGACTTTATCCACGGTTCCTTGGGGAACTAGAGTATATCACTTACAGGGCTTGGTGAGCTCATAAAGCTATTTATAATGTGTAACACAACCATTAATAGTTTGAATATTTATAACCATAGTTAATAGCTATATATCACTGGTACAACAACAAAAAATACATATGGAAAGAAAATGGTTTCTTTCTCAAAGGCAAAACTGGTATCTTTGCCTTTAAAGGAGTGGGAGGAAAATTAGATTTGTACACAAAACTGGATATGGCCCCTCAGGAGAAATGTGTCCTAGGATTTTTGTAGTATATCCTTAGAGCGTTGTTACTTACCTGAACACTTACCAGAACATTTTCTGCTTGTTTGTTTTGTTTTCTTGCCATCCTGTGTCCATTTGGTTCATGTTGGCTTAATTTACCTAATAGACGTCTCAGAGTTAACCCATACTAAACTGAAAACTTGATCCTCACAATCTTGGTCCCACTTGAAGTTTCCAGATCACTTAAAATCATCCTTTCCTAGTTGATGACATACTCCTTTCTTCCTGTTTCTCGGGCCACAGACCTTTGAGTCATCCTTCAGTGTTGTCTTTCTCTCTCTGGATCCCTAATGAGAAACATATTTATCAACATAAAATATCATATAATATCACGCATTTCACAGAAGCCCTGAAGCCCAGACATTTATGGACTTTAGGTGAAGAACCCCTATAAAATGCCCCTTCCAGGTTTATAATCACATTATGCTTTATAGTGAAAGATTTTATTGTAAAATGATACAAAATAAAACACGATTCATTTTCCATCAAATAGATGATCCTTCAATAGTTGGTTCTTTTAATAAATAGAAAATAATACCTTAATTTATACTTCTCATTTTCTCTTCAAGTATTGATAGTAAGAAAAGTCTTACATGGAAGATCTGTCATGAAGGATCTTAAGGATCAGATAAAGAACCTCAGGTCTGCCTTACGAGATTCTAGAGAACTTAGATATTCATATCGTGACCAAAAACAGGGTTTCTGCAGCTCATTAGGCTTAAAACATTAGTTTAAAATTGCAATATGACCATCTATCCTGTATACAAGCGAGAGACATTACCAACTTGAATTTTTTTTTGAAGACTCACTGGGAAACCTTATTCTTAACAATAGTAATCAAGTAAATTTTCAATACATAATTAGAAATTGCAATGTTATTGAAAAAATCTGTTGAATGTGAAAAATTCTTGCCTGAGACTCTAAGAAGCTCTTGATCTTAGAGTTACGACAAAGTTTATTTATTGCTCTAAGAGCCTGCTTATCTTTTTAGGTGTAAGCAACAATGAAGGGTGTGATTTTTTACTTGGCTATATAACTCTTTTCTATACCTTTTATAATATAATTTCTAACAAAATTCTATTTTTATTTTTAGCCTTTACTCTTTAGTCATTTATAAGTGAAAAATTCAACTTTTAAATTAATGCTCCCAAATTTAAAACAGTAATTGAAACATTTCAACTGAAATATTGGTTATAAACCCTCTGAGATAGCAGGGGTAAAATTTACTTGATATGAACAGAACAATTTGAATTTAAAGTCTTCTAGGTATACTTTATGTGTTTTTATAAAAAAGTTGGGAAGTTCCAAAGAAATTTTAGTGATAATGTAATTTTGGAATATAGCTAACATACTTAGAATTCTAATTTTTAGGAGTTTATGGTTTAAGAAATTAATCAATTTTTAGAAGCCCTAGTGAGTTAGGAATTTTTTAAAAGACTTTATTTATTTATTTGACAGAAAGCGAGAGCGAGAGCAAGAGAGAGAGAGAGAGAGAGCAGCAGCAGAGGGAGAGGGAGCAGCAGACTCCCCACTGAGCAGGATGCAACTGAGCCACCCAGGCACCCCTTGAGTTAGGAATTTTTAAGAAGCTAAACAACATTTATATGTTTATAAAATCATTTTAAAACATGAGCAGCGAAGTCAGAATTTGTGCTTATAAAATAAATAAAATACAATAATATCATTTTATTGTTAAAAATTAAAGAAATATTCCTACATACTTAAAATAACAGTCTAGATGGCTACTATAGAATCATAAACTTCTAGAGATAGAAGAACTTGAGTTTATTTCATTGTAAGTTAGGTGCAATAAACAACTCTTTAGGAGGTCTCAATATTGAGATTAAAAAAATCCAAAAATATTTTCATTATTAACTATGCTAGGCACCATGTAATGTAAAAGAAGTACATGACACCATTTTATTGTAATCACAGCAAACAGCGTGATACATAAGCATTTTGCTGCTTCTCTCTTCTCCCTCACCACTGGCAGTCACTACTAACTGAAAACTGCATACATTTGCTAAACCTACTAAGAGTGGCCTCAAAATACTTGACAACACATTCCTTAAATAGTCACTTCCTATTTATCTGAGTGGGCTAATAGGTGAGAATTACTTATCATTTTCTTCCTGTAGTACAACCCCCTCCATTTAGCTTGTAATCTTGGCTAAGAGTTATATTATTGTTTCTTTCTTTCTTCCTCCTCCTCCCCCTCCTCCTCCCCCCTCCTCTATCTGCCTCCTCCTCCTCTTCCTCTTCCTCCTCCTTCCTCCTTTTTTTGGGGAAAGATTTGGTAATGTATTTATTGCATAACTTTTTCTCTGGGATTGCCCAGTGTACTGGTGTCAAATATTATAGCTTTTTCCTTAAACTGGCCTATGCCTTTTGAATAAATCCAAGAGTTTATCTTTTATGTTTATAGATGGTATAACATGTCTAATAATTTCAGAAAGCCTAAAAATTATCAACAATCCTAAAATTCTGAGTATAACTTACCTACTCCAGGAAATAAAGCCAATTAACTTTATTTAAAGATATTAAAAGATGAGGGCACATTTAGATATAACTTAGATGTACCCAGTATAGCAGCTGGTCCACTCTTAATAAAGATGTATTTTTTCCTTATTATTACTGTTGTAATTTAAACAAGAAGTCTCTAAAAGATCAATATGCTATTAAAAAAAAATCCCAAGAATAAATAGCATGCATATCTTCATTGCAATAGTCTTTGCTTTCCTTAACTTGAAGCATAAAAGGCTTTCAGTAACCGATGTTAAATTCTTAAAATAGACTACATTATCTTCAACCATGTTATCTATTTCCATATGTCATAAAATGACTAAGTTTCTACCAGAATACCAGGAAATATACAAAAGGAGTCAGTAAGTGGTATTATTTTCCTAATGCCTTTGAGAGAGATGCTAAATTTGATTCTGATTTTTTAAATGTAGCATGATAAAATAGGAAAAGGAAAAATATATTTTAGTTGTTAAAATCATCATAAAATTTTCACAGATTTCAAATACCCTATAAACATGTGAAAAGGCAGATGTTCCATTTCCACTAATATTCATTCATTGAACAAATATTCTGAATGTCTTGTAGATGCTAGGTGTTCCATGTTATAGCAATGAAAACTAACCAAAACACACCCCTGTGGTAAGCAGCCTTTAAATGGCCCCCAGTGATCTCAGCCTGCTGGTATTCACAAACTGTATAACTACCTTCCTTGAGTGTTTGCTAGACTTAATGATTCACTTGTAATGAACAGAATATGGCAAAAGTAATGGGATGTCATTCCTGAGATTAGGTTACAAAAAGACTGATTTCTGTCTTTTTTTTTATTATTATGTTCACTTAGCCACTGTATAGTACATAATTGGTTTTTGATGTAGTGTTCAGTGATTCATTAGTTAAGTATAACACCCACTGCTCATCACAGCACGTGCCCTCTTCAGTACCCATCACCCTGTTACCCCCTGCCCCTACCCTCTTCCCCTCTGAAACCCTCAGATTGTTTCCTGGGATCCATAGTCTCTCATGGTTCATCTCCCTCTCTGATTTCTCCTCTTTTGGATTTCCCTCCCTTCCCCTTTGGTCCTCTGTGCTGTTGCTTATGTTCCACATATGAGTGAAACCATATGATAATTGTCTTTCTCTGCTTGACTTACTTCAGTTAGCATAATCCCCTCCAGTTCCATCCATGTTGATGCAAATGGTGGGTATTCATCGTTTCTGATGACTGAATAATATTCCATTGTATATATGTACCACATCTTCTTTATCCATTCGTCCGTTGAAGGGCATCTCAGCTCCTTCCACAGTTTGGCTATTGTGGACATTACTGCTATGAACATTGGGGTGCATGTGCCCCCTCTTTTCATTACATCTGTATCTTTGGGATAAATAACTAGCAGTGGAATTGCTAGTTTGTAGGGTAGCTCTATTCTTAACATCTTGAGGAACCTCCATACTGTTTTCCAGAGTGGCTATACTAGCTTGCATTCTCACCAACAGTGTAAGAGGGTTCCCCTTTCTCCACATCCTCGCAAATTACTAGAACTCATACGGCAGTTCAGCAATGTGGCAGGATACAAAATTAATGCTCAGAAATCTGTTGCTTTTCTATATGCTAACAATGTAACTAGAAAAAGAAATTAGGGAATTGATTCCATTCGCAATAGCAACAAAACCCATAAGATACCTAGGAATAAACCTAACTAAAGAAGTAAAGGATCTATCCTCTAGAGACTACAGAACACTTATAAAAGAAATTGAGGAAGACACAGAAAGATCGAAAAACATTCCATGCTCATGGTTTGGAAGAATAAACACTGTTAAAATGTCTGTCCTGCCCAGAGAAATATACACTTTCAGTGCCATCCCTATTAAAATACCATTGGCATTTTTCAAAGAGCTGGAACAAAAAACCCTAAAATTTGTATGGAACCAGAAAAGACCCCAAATTGCCAAGGGAATGATGAAAAAGAAAAACAAAGCTGGGGGCATCACGTTGCCTGACTTCAAGCTATATTACAAAGTTGTGATCACCAAGACAGCATGGTATTGGCACAAAAATAGACAAATTGACCAATGGAACAGCATAGAGACTCCAGAAATGGACCCTCAACTCTATGGTCAACTAATCTTTGACGAATCAGGAAAAAATATCCAATGGAAAACAGACAGTCTCTTCAATAAATGGTGCTAGGAAAATTGGACAGGTACATATAGAAGAATGAAACTGGACCATTCCCTTACACCATACACAAAGATTAACTCAAAATAGATGAATGACCTCAACGTGAGACTGGAATCCATCAAAATCCTAGAGGAGAACATTGGCAGTAACCTCTTTGACATCGGCACAGTAACTTCTTTCAAGACACATCTCCAAAGGCAAGGGAAACAAAAGCAAAAATGAACTTTTGGGACTTCATCAAGATAAAAAGCTTCTGCACAGCAAAGGAAACAGTCAACAAAACTAAGAGGCAGCCCACGGAATGGGAGAAGATACTTGGAAATGACATTACAGATAAAGGGCTGATATCTAAGACCTATAAAGAACTTTACTTGCAAATGACATTACAGATAAAGGGCTGATATCTAAGATCTATAAAGAACTTCTCAAACTCAACACTCAAAAAACTAATAACCCAGTCAAAAAATGGGCAGAAGTCATACAAATGGCTAACAGACACATGAAAAAATGCTCAACATCATTAGCCATCAGTGAATAGAAATCAAAACCACAGTGATTTCTGTCTTACTCAAACTCTCTCCTGCTCTCTTTCTATTTCTCTCTAGGAGCCCTCACTGTGGCAAAAGCAATCTTCCAGGTTGCAGGTTGCACTATGGAGAGGCCCATGTGGCAAAGAACTGATAATTCTGTCCAATAGCCAGTGAGGACCTGGCACATGCCAGCAGCCATCTGAGTGACCTTGGAAGTGTATCTTTTGAGACTTCCCAAATAGACTGAACTTGGAAGTGGATCGTTCTCCAGTTGAGCCTCTAGTTGACTGTAGCCCCTGCCAATACCTTGACGGTAGCCTGTAGGACACCTTGAATCAAACATACCTAGCTAAGCTGTGTACAGATTCCTGACCTACAGAAGTGGTAAAATAATAAATATTTATTGTTTTGAGTTGCTAAGCTTTAGGTGTAAATAGATAAACAGCAATAGATAACTAATACATCTTCCCTCATTGTTTATATTCAAATGTATATATCTGCCCTAAGGAGAAGACATTTTAGGGTATGGTAGATAAAAAAACTAATGTGAACAGTACGGAGTTCTTCAAAAAATTAAATACAATTACCACAAGGCTCAATAGCTCCACTTCTGGGTATGTGTCCAAAAGAATTGAAAACAGGGACTCAAATATTTGTACACTCATGTTCATAGTATTGTATTCACAATAGCAAAAAGATAGACACAACCCATGTGTCCACTGACAGATGGATAAACAAAATGTGGTATATACACGCAAAGGAATATTATTCAGCCTTAAAAAGGAGGAAATTCTAATATATGCTACAACATAGATAAAAGTGGAAGACATTGGATTAAGTGAAATAATCATACAAACACTGTATAACTCCACTTATACATGGTACCTAAAGTGGTCAGATTCGTAGAGCCATAAAGTATAATGATGGCTGTCAGGGACTTGGAAGAGGGGACGGTAAGGAATTATTGCTTAATGGGCGTGAAGTTTTAGTTGGGGAAGATCATAAGAGTTTTGGAAATGAGTGATAGTGCTGATTGTATGACAATGTGAATGTACTTAATGTCACTGAACTGTACATTTGAAAATAATTAAAATTGTAAATTTTATGTTATTTATGTTTTACCACAGTAAAACAAAACAAGAACAAACAAATGGAAAAAGAACTATGTAAAGGAAAACCCTCCCTTCACTCCTACACTTCCCTTAAGCTCAGACAATTGAGGGTAACTGAGTAAATTTCAAAGTGAGGTGTGTTTTGAGTCCTCAGGGTGTGATGTGAATGCTTTTGGTGGTGATGGAAGTCATTGGCCGTGCTCCTTCACCTTCAGAGAATTCAGAAGAATGAGAGTTGCTTGATGGCTGTGGAAATGATAAAACCATATGCGGTAGAAAAAGACAGTGAAGACATGGAAAATACAGATGATAGTCCAAGCTGGTGTGGACTTCATGGAGATCAGATGAGAGAAGGTAAGACTGAGCTATAGAGTCTGCGAAACATATGACAGAGCCTCGATTGGTCATTGATGCGGTGGGGGTTTGGAAGCCCAGAGATTATTCAGACTTTTAAAATTCCCTTTGATCATTCTCTTGCAGGAGCTTTTGTACATGAGGTTTTCAGGACTAGGCCTATCATGGCACTTTACATAAAGCTGAATCTTTTCTATCACATAGTCAAAGAGAATTTAGAATGAGAGGTGGGAGTTTGGGACCAGACTGAGAGTATTTATTCAGTCAGAGAACATGTGGGTACATATATAGCTGAGTACAATATAAGGCCTTTGGCTTTACACCTACAAGTAAGATTTAGAGGACAGAGGTAATCAAATGGGTGTCAGGCTACCAGATAGAGACTCCTTGCTGTGTCCTTCTGCATGGAGAACCAGATATGAATCTGCTCATCAGATTCTATACTATGCAAGCTCAGGGATGGTATATTCTTCTCTAATTCTAGGGATGAAAATCTCCAAATCCTGGGGCCACTTTCTCAGACTACAGGTTTTTTGGTTTCTTCCAACATTGGAATACAACTGGAAGGTTATATCAAGGCTTATTTCTCAGGGTCTTTGGTGCCAAGTGTTTTGTTTCTCTGGTGAATTTAGAGCAGTGTGACAACAGTGTAGGAAGAGCCTTCTTACAGAGTGCTCACTGATAGCTCAGTGGGGGCTCAGGATCATTTGAAAACTGTTTGCCAGTGTTCTGAGGGCTGACTGAGAAGTCAAAAAAGCAAAGTGGGAAATCACAGTGGATAGGAGATTCAAGGGCAAGAGAAGCATTTTGCCCTCCCTGCCAGTGACCTGCCTCCTTTTATAATTTGCGCTTCATATTTGGGTGTTATTTATATCATCAGATACTGACAGTTCAGTTATTAATAACTGTTTCCTTTAGACCATATCACTATAATTGTGAAGTGAGGTGGATCATAAATTTGCTCTCTTCATCCCTTTACATTATGAGGTGTATACAGGATGCTTCAGTTGGTCACAAGGAGGCACAGATGATTAAGAATAACTTTCCTTCTGAAGCCTGAAATAAAATGGAAGGAAATAAACATTTGCCTTGTGACGTCATCAGGAGGATAATAAGGTATGGAAAGGGTAAAGAGAAGGAATGCTTGTGGGGGCAAAAGAAGCCATCTTAGGAAAGATGAACGTTTATTAGAACATAAATTCACCTGTGTAAATTTTAATGGTCCTATTGGCTTTATTCATCAATTCGTGAATCAGGAAGTATCCAGCTGGTAGACAGAATGGTGCTCCAAAGAGCTTCCCAAGGAGACCGATTTTTCCACAATGAAGTGAGCAGGTGCAGGGAAGTTCTGCTTATCATTTGCTAACTGATTAAAATGGGGTTACTTTCCTTATGTGGAGCAAAGGACTGTTTTGAAGCTGGTCAGGTAACCTGTTCTCAGTGGGCAAGTGCTGATTGGTTGATCTGGGCCTTCCTTTTCTGGGAGAGCCTAACATAGAAATTTAGTTAAGTTTTGGTTTGCGGGTGTAAGAATTGAGCATGAATAACTCTATTTTGGGTCTAATCTGGACACTTTAACATGTTAAACAGTCTTAGCTCATGGAAACAGTTTTAGCTCATGGAAAAGCAGGGGAATGTGAGAGAGCACGAAGAAAGCAGGTAAATGTTTTAATACTGCTGTAGTAGGGGGTATGGATGGCAGAAGAGTCAGATATGTCAGGAGAGGCAGGTAGAAGCCAGACCCTGCTGCGCTCTGTGCTCCTGGCAGAGTATCCTAACCGACAATGGCGGTATTATTGATACCCTTATAGACAGTGGAGATATTGGTGATAGAAGTAAGATGATTAAAGTTGTATTTTTTTGTAGATGAAAACCATCAAAAGGAATTGTTCAACAACAAATTTAAATGAGTTCATGCATCAGTTGCATGAATTATGTGGACTGTCTTCCTTCACTTCCTCTGTCTCAACCGCCACATTTTTAAGGTCTTCTGTGATTACTCAGATGTAGATAATTCGCATACCATCTCACTCCCGTCTACTCCACCCCTCACCTGTGAGACAGTAGAGGGTTGTGGTTTAACTAGAGGTAGAAGAGCCAAACAAAGCAGTTGATTTATTTGTAAAATAAATATTTAATACTACTATGTTATTTTTTAAGAACATTTTTGGAGGCCTTTTTATCTGGGAAGCAAAACTGATCATTAGAGTTCCTTGGTTGCTATATTTCCAACCCAGAAGAAAGTAAAAATGCATTCTTTTTTTTATTTTCTTCAGAATTTTAAATTACCCCTCTTTTCATATTTTCTTCCTTCCTCCTGAATATCGTATGTCCTGTTTTTATTTTCAGTGATTTTTGAAATATTATAAAATTAATGGTGTTATGGTGAAAGTGTTCTTTATGGAAGGGGTAATCACAAAAGAAATACATGAGTAAAATTTCATAGATACTAGAAAAAATTAATTTTTGTCTTAGATTACTTTCTTAAGTTTATCTTTAGACAGGCTAGTTTGGTTCCATTAATTGTGTGATATCTATCGAATTATTACAAAAATAATATACTTGTATTATGAAATGGAAAATAAGATATAACAATTTCCCTACCATGAAAATTCTATACTGTAAAAGTAATATAATCACCAAGGTAAAAATAGCTTGAAATCCTATAATATGAAGATTTGTTTTATGATGAGCCTGAGAGAGATTACATATTTTGAAGTATTTGATAGGGTCTTCTGTTCTGACATTGGAATTGATTCCCAAGAATAGTGTGGATGGAAAATCAGTTTGAAGAGAATATTAAAAAAAAAAAAATCCTCCCTAAAATCCAGTGAAGGAAATATATTGCAAAATCAAGTAGCAGTAGCAACAAAGCAAAGAAGACAACATGAAACTAAAATCCAAGGCATATCTGAATTTGTTTCAGACTGAAGTCTGACTCTTTGTTTTTCAAGATAACGTGTTTTTGTTGCTGGAAAGTATAAGTTAGGTAGGACTGTTTCTTTTTAGTCCTTTCTATTATTCATTCATTAGACAGTGGATTTTTGGGTGGGTGCTATATGCTAGTCAGTATACATAGTTGCCGTCATAGGGATAATAGTTGACTGGGGGGACACAGACCAGAAAATAGTAAACCAGAAATGAAATAAGAACTGAGGAGTTCTTATTGGATATAGCAATGAGGAGAAAGCTTCACTGAGAGCTGCTTCAATAAAGTGTTAGTCATTGTGCGGTTTGAGGAAAGATAGATATTTGAGACTGACTATAGATAACTTCAATCAAGTTTGGCTTTGATGGTTGAAGAAGGATGGGGTGGTGGTAGTTTACTGAGGTCTTATCAGTTTACTGAGGGCTTATTCCCTTTACTGAGGAAGCCTTGTGTATTCAAGACTGAAGAGAGTTAAGGTTGTTCAAATGCTAACCTCTGGTAAAGGTTGAGGTTATTGGACAGTCACAATACACAATGGCATACAGATGTCTGGGAATAAACAATGAAACCCATGGGCTAGTTAGGGTAGGAATTATATACCATTTTTGAAGTAGGGAATAGATTGAGCATCTTTTGGGATTCACTTTTCAGGTAAGATTAGTTGAGGGAGATGGTAGGCCTTAACTACCACCCCCTTGCTTCTTTACCCAGATTTCTATAATGTGAAAGGTGGGGAGGTAAAAATAACTGAAAAAGGGACTTGTTTTTGTCAAAGACTCTACCTGCTTTTCATTCCCTTAGATAAACTATATCATGGCTAGTTCTAAATTAATTACTTAAAAAAAAGCAATAAATCTGGGTAGGGCAAGGTTTTTACCAGAACCTTCATATACTTCAAATTATTTCAGTGAAAAAAAAGTGAAGTAATACCCTTACAAATTGATAAAATTTTGGAATGTTAATCTATATATTTTCTCTTGTATTCAAGTTTTCTTCCTCTTTTGTCCGTTTAAGGAGTTATTATTTCTCTACCATGTCATCAAACCAGGCATGGGTAGAATGGAAAAGAGGTTGCAAGTCTGTCTGGGTTTTGTTTTCTGAAAACTTAAGTGTTGAGAAAAAATTGGAGGGATAGTGGAGGAGTTAAAAGGAAGAGGTTCATGACTACAGACAAGATGTCTTGGACATATTGTATTAGAGTGATATTTCCTCTCTAGACTGGCAAGATTTCTCCATGCTTTATAAGTTCGGGGAAGTAGCTGAGGAGGAAATCTCTGGGTCCTAAAATTAGTAACAACCATTCCTTATATCCAATAGCACTGCTGGTGAGGCTGTGAGATCTGAGGGTAGAATGGCTTGTTGGAGTCTTGGCAGGAGGGATCGTGGGCATGGACAGCTTCAACAAAGCCTCCCGTGGCCCCTAAGCATGGCTTCGAGGCAGCAGAGGCTTTAGATCTGCCTGGGCCATGCAGCAGGAGCAATGGGTAGCGCAGCAGCAATCTGTGGTGACTGAAAACTGGACCAGATGCCCATGTGGTCTCAGATGCCTTGATCTATTTCAGAGTCACTAGAAGAATTCTGCGTGCTGTGATCTTACTGTTCCAGAAGGGGTATTTATTCTCACTTTGGTGAATTTTGAAGGACAAGAAGGGGAGGCCCCACAGAGAAACATAGAAAGAAGTAGAGAATCCAAACTGTATTGTTGCTGCTCTTCTGAAGACTTTGTGTGTCTTTAACCAATATATTCATACTGAAATTTTTCACTTTGGACTCACTTTAGTATAGATTTATGATTCACTAGCACAGAAAGTAATGCACACTCTAGGTCTATGGCCAGATTTCTGGGTTCCTGCTGCTGAACAAGTGAATCATATAGCTTCTTTATAAAGAATTTTAAAAATGTAGACTTGCCTGTCTATAGTAAACACCAGTAAAAAAGGGATCGGTAGTAAATTACCTTTTATTTCAGTTTTAGGGTAAAAGAAGCCAGTATACAATAAATGTTTTACATGTACTTTCTCATTATTCTCATAGCAATCATATGAGAAAAATGATTCATGAAAGGTAAGTAATTTTTGAAGGTAAGGCAATTGAGTTGCAGAGTTGCTTTTTGAATGCAGGTTTCTCTCTCCTTCTCTCTCTCTGTATCCTTCTCTTTCTATCTTCTTTCCACAGTAGGGGTATTGATTTTTGACAAATATACATAACGTACAGATTTAAGCTTGTATGTTTTGTATCTAAAGTTGTAGCTTTGTGCAGATATTCCAATAGTATTACTTTTTACAAAACAAATTAGAACACCTTTGGCATTTACCTTCAAAGTGAGCCATGTGAGAAAAAAAGTTTTATTTCATGTCTCGTCACATCATACATGTCTTAAATTGACACTGGTCTGGTCACTGACAATTATAATGAGGTTTGGTACTGTATAACTAGTGGGTAATTTTAAAAATTCTTAATGTATAAAAGATATGACATCTACGTTCACTTTAGAAAAAATGTTATAAGCTCTTGAGTCAATTAAAAAAAGGCTTATAGTGTGAGATCATAGCATTTTAGAGCTGAAACAGATCTTTGTCCAACTTCCTTACTCAGCTCAAAGTTACTTTTAAGTGGTTTAAGTGTGGTTTAAAGATAACATACAGATTATCACATTAGAAACACAAAGTTATTCAAGAAAATGTTCACCACAAAGATTCATTTTCTGTCTTTACACATTCTTAAGACATTTAATTCCAAGAAGGAGATTTAATGTCCACCACTAGAGTTAATGGAACAGTGAAGACAGATTTCTACTTAATCCCCTTGAACCAAGGAAAGCTAATTTATAAGGCTTCATATAACAATGAAGATTAAGAATTTCATGAAATCCAGATGGACAAACAATTTCTATATTATGTCTTTTTCATACCTTTTCTTAAGTGTGTTTTAATTTCACTTTAAAATATAAATGAGGATTTAAACACTGTGGATTTTAATCATTATTCATTACTGTTATTTTTATGATGCAGAAAGATTGTATGTTTTATGCTTCCCGATAGCTGAATTAAATATGTTTGTATTGTTAATATCTTTATAATGGACAGTCACTTCTAAAATTTTTTTTTTTAAAGATTTTATTTATTTATTTGACAGAGATAGAGACAGCCAGCGAGAGAGGGAACACAAACAGGGAGTGGGAGAGGAAGAAGCAGGCTCATAGCAGAGGAGCCTGATGTGGGGCTCGAACCCATAACGCCGGGATCACGCCCTGAGCCGAAAGGCAGACGCTTAACCGCTGTGCCACCCAGGCGCCCCCACTTCTAAAATTTTTAAAGTTGTTTATAAAGGAAAAATGGAATTTCAATTTTCTTATGACTAAGAACTTTTTTCTGAATTTACATTAGGAAAAAGCTCTCAATACTGTACAGCTGTCCCATTTTATTAATGAGGAAGAAAGTAGCAAATACTTTTATTTAGATGTGTCAACTAAGTAATAATTTTTAAATACTACAATACTTTTTATATCTATAGCATCCTATGTAATATTTATAATTGCTCAAGGGATTACTGATGGTGTAAAGTGCTAAAGAAATGCTTTTAAACATGTTCAATTTCCTTTTTTTTTAAAGATTCTATTTATTTGCGAGAGAGAGAGAGTGCGTGCATGCGTGCACAAGCAGGGGGAGTGGCAGGCATAGGGAGAAGCAGTTTTCTGCGGAGCAAGGAGCCTGACAAGGGACTTGATCCCAGGATTCTGGGATCATTGCATGACCTGAGCAGAAGGCAGACACTTTACTGACCAAGCCACCCAGGCATCCCTTCAATTTCCTTTTCTGGAGTATGTGGTCATTAACAAAAGATTCTTTTCCCCACCTGTAAGAATGCATGTTATTATGGATGGAGCATTATTAATTCGCTAGGTAGAACGCATTATAACCAAAAATTGCTCATGCTTTCCAAAACATCCAAAAGTACAGAAATGTAAACATTCTCCGGGCGCTTGGCTGGCTCAGTTGGTTAAGTGTCTGCCTTCAGCTCAGGTCATGATCTCAGGGTCCTGGGATCAAGCCCCACTTTGGGCTACCCACTCAGTGAGGAGTCTGCTTCTGCCTCTCCCCCTGCCTCTCCACCTGCTTGTGTTCTCTCTCTCTCTCTTTCAAATAAATAAATAAAATCTTTTAAAAAAATAAAAATTCTCATAAAAATGTGGATTAAGTCAAATATTTAGGCCATAAAAATCTCTATTAAAATTTGAAATGAGATAAAATATTTTTAAATATTCACATAATATTTAATGTCTGTAATTCAATATATATTTTAAATGTTAATTTAAAAAATATGTTGTTAAATAGTTTATCTAATTTACCTAATGAAGGGATAATCTTCAATAAGCCCTTTATATAGCCTTTGAAATGACACATGGATTTTAACTTTTAATACATTTTCACTAAGACTTGAAGACTTTCTGAGGCAATGTTCTTTAAAAATATGTTGATATACTGTTACATGAGTAGACTGTAGCTTTCTGAAGTCAGAAAATGTGTCGTATTCATCCTGGTGTCCTCAGAGCAGCACAATTAATAGGACTTGGCCTATTTATTCAGTCTGTTGAATATAGATGAATGGTAAGTTTTTCTTTATGAAACATCTTTAGGATGTTGTATATATATTGTATTTTTATTGTTCCAATGGAAGCTTATCTTTTGAGTTTCCTGATGCATCTCCATTCATTTAAAAATGCATTGACAGGTAACAAATGAAGTTATTTACTGCCTACCCATATGAAAATGAAATGCAAGTTACAATATCTAAGAATTTTGTCTACTTGCGTAAATATTGAATAATGGCATTGCTTAGTAAAGATAAATTTGGTTGAAGATAATGAAGCTCTTGAAATTGAGAGGCATGAAATTTAGGCTTAAATCATTGAGGTAGGCAATCGAATACATTTTAGGTCTTAAACAAGGGTTTAAGTATGATAAACTCAGGATTTAGAATAAATGAGCCTCATTTCACAATAAGAAACTCTAAACAGATGATAAGGTTGAAGACAGAGGTATCAACAGAGAGACCATAATTCTTGTATGAACTGTATGGTGGAAATGCGAATAGAGAGGGAAGTGATAGAATATATCTAGCAGGAAATACTGATAAGAAGGAATACAGGCCAGGGTGCCTGGGTAGGTCAGTAGGTTAAGCATCTGAATTTGGCTCAGGTCATGATCCCAGGGTCCTTGCTCAGTAGAGAGTCTGCTTGTCCCTCTGCCCCTTCCCCTGCTCATTCTCTCTCTCTCTCTCTCAAATAAAAAAAATTTTTTTTAAAGAAAGAATATAGGCCAACGAGAAGGTGAATTAGAAATTTCAAGCTGGTTTCACAGACAAAAATACCTTGAACAACTGAGGCATGAGGGAGAGGGGACTGGCAAATTTGATGACTGGTTTTAGGCTCGTTAAATTTGAAATGACTATAGGGCATGAAAGCATTCACATGGAAATATATATATAACAGCAGTCCATTTAGAAATGTGAATGATAATGCAGAGCAAAATATAACTTTTTGAGCATAATCAACAATGAAGCAGTAGTTGAAGTTATGGTAAGAGAGAATGCTACAAGATTATGAAGAGATGGAAGGACAGAGTCACACTGAACACTCTAAATTGAAATGCGAGTAGGAGAAGGAGCTACCTGAGAATAATTAGAGTCAAAAAAGAAAGAAGAGAACCAGATTGAAGTAGGAGATGCAGAGTGTAGAGAGAATTTCAAGGAAGGAGATAGAGCTGCGGTGTGCAGAAGCCTGTTCCTGTCAGCTCAGGAAAGTAGATTGTTAGATTTGGGGGAATTTTATGGGTCAAATTTTAAATGCAGCCATTCAAAAAGTTAGATTACGTAAACTTCAGTTGAACAAAATATATTAAAAGCAAAGTAAATAAATGCAACTTATCACTTTCTAATTGTACTATCTTTCACTGTTATCCATACTCTTTAGGTTATCTATTTATATTAATAGGTAACTGTATGGTGGAAATACTATATAATTGTGTTCTATTCTATTGTCCATCTCTTCACAACCCAGCATGCAGTGATATCACATTGGTAACTTGAAATCAGCAACGAGGGAGTATGTGAACCATTAAAATGGCAAGTGCTAAAATTTAGGCCCAGTTTATAGTTCTGTTGATTATCTAGGCAAAGGATTGGCAAACTACATCCCTTGGGCCATATTCAGCCCATTGCTTGTTTTTGTACATAGCTAGACTATTTGTACATAGTAAGACTAGTGTGCATAATCTAAGTTTTATTGGAATACAGGCATACCCTTTTGGTTACATGCTGTCTGTGGCTGATTTTGTATTACAATAGCAAATAGGAATAATTATCACAAAGAGTATAAGGCCCACATATTTTAAAATACTTCATATCTGACCCTTACAGAGAAAGTTTTTTATTTCTGGTCTATACATAAGAAAGTGTTAAAGAACATATGCATAATGCAGATTAAATTTAAGTGTGTTACGTGTACAGGTGTTATAGTGAAGACCACAAGAATTTGAGAAAATATTCTTCTAGTATTTGTAAACTATTATCTGAGTCAGCAAAAAAGTTGCTAACACGATTGACAAATGTGTGAAGTTCTGACATATGTCTGTCATTTTTGTACTCAAAAACATTAACAAAAATGTCACCCAACAACCACATTGGAATTACACTCATTTGTCAATCTCAAATATAGATTAGCTATGGATACAAGAGTTTGGCAAAAATCAAAAATCCATCTGTGAGAATCAATTGGCTGGATGGAATTTTCAATTAAGAATATATGTTTTAGGGGCGCCTGGGTGGCGCAGCGGTTAAGCGTCTGCCTTCGGCTCAGGGCGTGATCCCGGCGTTATGGGATCGAGCCCCACATCAGGCTCCTCTGCTGTGAGCCTGCTTCTTCCTCTCCCACTCCCCCTGCTTGTNCATCTGTGAGAATCAATTGGCTGGATGGAATTTTCAATTAAGAATATATGTTTTATTATTATTTGTAAATTGTATCATATATTTTTTATCTCAGTAAAATTTAAAATAAAGTTATGGGGGAGGAGTTAAGATGGCGGAGGAGTAGGGGTCCCCTTTCTCAGCTGGTCTCCTGAGTTGAGCTGGATAGGTACCAGACCATTCTGAACAACCTCGGAATCAGCCTGAGATGCAGGAAGACACATCGGGATCTCTACAAATGAACATCTCCAGCGATGAGTATTGAGGTACGAAGCAGGGAGCTGTGAATCCGCACACAGATATCGGAAGATACATGGAAGGGGGAGGGAGCCTCCGCGCTAAGGCGCCGGGAAGCGGTAGCCACCTGCACGGGGGAGCGGCTGGACTCACGGACCGGCATCTGCGAGAGAGCAGACTGAGATCGTGAGCCTTGGGAATGCACGCGACAAGTCTGAAAACCGGAGCTCCGGAGTGCGCAAACCACACTGAAACGGAGCTCCGGAGCGCACGGGGGCNGCTGGCGGCTGGCGGTGCTAGAAACACAAAGGACAGAGACGTGCCGGCCCTGGAAGTGAGGGCTGGGATGCCAGGTGTGGGGCGCACATCCCGGGATGCTGCAGGGTTGAGCAGCACCAACAGAAACAGAGTTAAAGTGGCCAGAACATCAGTGGAGAACGGTCCACGATCCCTCTGTTCTGAGACAGAGGCTGAGATTCGGCTGCTGCTGCTCTGATTCTCAGAAGAGGCATAGCAAACCGCCAGGGAAAGCCGCCAGAGAACAAAAGCCTGAAAATACCGGCTCACAGCGTGCCCATCCCCATCCCCCCTCGCAGGGGACACGGAGACTGTACACAAACAGGGTTGCCTGAGTATCAGCGCGGCAGGCCCCTCCCGCAGAAGGCAGGCTGAAAAATCAAGAAGCCCACATCCCTAAGGTCCCTATAAAATAGGTGCACACTGCCTGGGTCCTGGTCAGTAATTTGGGCTCTGGACAAACCTGCAACCTCTCCTCATCAGAATGACAAGAAGGAGAATTCCCCCCCCCAGCAAAGAAAAGACAGTGAGTCTGTGGCCTCTGCCACAGAACTAATGGATATGGATATAACCAAATTATCAGAAATGGAGNTCCATGGTCAAGATGATGTGTAGACTTGAAAAAAATATTAACGAAAATATTAACGAGAGTATAGAATCTCTAAGGGCAGAAATGAGAGCAAATCTGGCAGAAATTAAGAATGCTATGAATCAGGGGCTCCTGGGTGGCTCAGTCGTTGAGCGTCTGCCTTTGGCTCGGGGCGTGATCCCAGGGTTCTGGGATCGAGTCCCACATTGGGCTCCCTGCTCCACTGGGAAGCCTGCTTCTTCCTCTCCCGCTCCCCTTGCTTGTGTTCTCTCCCTTGCTGGCTGTGTCTCTCTCTCTCTGTCAAATAAATAAATAAATAAATAAAATCTTTAAAAAAATGCTATGAATCAAATGCAGTCAAAATTAGATGCACTGACGGCCAGGGTAAATGAGGCAGAAGAACGAATTAGCGAATTGGAGGATGGGATGGTAGAAGAGAAAGCTGAAACAGAAACTTGGCTCAAAAAAATCCAATCTCAAGAATGTAGGTTACGGGAGATTTTTCACTCAATGAAACGTTCCAATGTCAGAATTATCGGCATCCCCGAAGGGGTGGAGAAAAAGAGAGGTCTAGAAGAGATATTTGAACAAATTGTAGCTGAAAACTTCCCTAATCTAGCAAAGGAAACAAGCATTCGTGTCCAAGAGGCAGAGAGGACACCTCCCAAGCTCAACCACGACAAACGTACGCAATGTCACGTCATAGTGCAATTCGCAAATATTAGATCCAAGGATACAGTATTGAAAGCGGCCAGGGCAAAGAAATTTCTCACGTATCAAGGCAAANAATTTCTCATGTATCAAGGCAAAAGTATCAGGATTATGTCAGACCTGTCTACACAGACCTGGAATGAGAGAAAGAGTTGGGGGGGCATTTTTAAAGCTCTTTCAGAGAAAAACATGCAGCAAAACTTCCTTTATCCAACAAGGCTGTCATTCAGAATTGATGGAGAAATAAAGACGTTCCAGAATTGCCAGTCATTAACCAATTT
>NC_048218.1:38627114-38627293 GCF_002007445.2 Ailuropoda melanoleuca
CTCTCAATGTGAATGGCCTAAATGCTCCCATAAAACGCCACAGTGTTGCAGATTGGATAAAAAGACCCATCCATTTGGTGTCTACAAGAGACTAATTTTGAACCTAAAGATACATCCAGACTGAAAGTAAAGGGATGGAAAACCATCTTTCATACCAATGGACCTCAAAAGAAAGCTGG
>NC_048218.1:38627393-38634701 GCF_002007445.2 Ailuropoda melanoleuca
TGGAGGTCCCTTAAAAAGTTAAAAATTGAGCTACCCCATGACCCAGCCATTGCACTACTGGGTATTTACCCGAAAGATACAGACATAGTGAAGAGAAGGGCCATACCCTAATGTTGATAGCAGTGTTGTCCACAATAGCTAATTCGTGGAAGGAGCCAAGATGCCCTTCAACGGATGACTGGATTAAGAAGATGTNGTAGTAAAGAGAAGGGCCATATGCACCCCAATGTTCATAGCTGCATTGTCCACAATAGCCAAATCATGGAAGGAGCCGAGATGCCCTTCAACAGATGACTGGATTAAGAAGCTGTGGTCCATATATACAATGGAATATTACTCAGCTATCAGAAAGAACGAATTCTCAACATTTGCTGCAACATGGACGGCACTGGAGGAGATAATGCTAAGTGAAATAAGTCAAGCAAAGAAAGACAATTATCATATGGTTTCACTCATTTATGGAACATTAGAAGTAGGAAGATCGGTAGGAGAAGAACGGGATAAAGAAAGGGAGGTAATCAGAATGGGGAATGAAGCATGAGAGACTGGATTCTGGGAAACATACTGAGGGCTTCAGAGGGGAGGAGGTGGGGGAAGGGGATAGGCTGGTGATGGGTAATAAAGGAGGGCACGTATTGCATGGTGCACTGGGTGTTATACACAACTAATGAATCATGGAACTTTACATCAAAAACCAGGGATGTAGTGTATGGTGACTAACATAATATAAATATTATTATTAAAGAAATAAAGTTATGTATATATACACATGCATTATTTTTCATACAGAGAGCATGTTGTTAAGCATTTCCCAGAACAGCCATGTACATCAGGTTCAGAAGCAATGGAGTATTGGAGGAAGATAGAAGCAGAAAATATCATTACATTTAATAAGTACTTAATGACGTAGAGTATATTTGTTATTCAGAAAACTATGAGTCACTTAAAAAATCCTGAGTATTTAATTACAAATTTTATTGCTTTTTTTCTTTATTCATTTAGCAAATATTTAATTGGTTATCTGCTCTGTATTAAGCATTATGCTGTGATTGATACACTTTTAGGAATTAAGGCAGCTTTTTTGTGGAGTTTATAATCTGATGTAGAATGCAGGTGATAAAGGAGTAAACATTTAAACAAGAATATAATTACAAAATTATATGAACAGACTATAGAGTTTGTGAATAATAGAAATGAGATGGCATTGACCTTCTTAAGCAGGGCGTTCAGGAGAAGGTCTCTGAGAAAGTGCTGTTTCCGCCGAGGCAGAGACTGTGCTGGGAAGATTGTGCCTGGCAAGGGGAAGAGACTGTACAAATATCCTGAAGACTTAACTTTAAAAAAATTTTTTTTTACTCCCTTGCAATAAAAAGGTAATCACTTTCAATTGCTTCATTAAGTTTAAAAGAAACTAAATTTTAAGTAATATTACTTGGGATATAGGTAGTTACTTTCCTCTAAAAACCTCAAAGTTAATCATGTGTGGAAGTTAATTTCCCAGGTTTCTTTTTAAAGCTAGTTGTGGAATTCTCTGTATGTTTACATATGACCTTCATTAAAGCTAAGAATTTCTTCATTTAGATTTTGGCTTTATTTGATGCTAATATGTTATGTCAGGTTGTTTCTCATTACTTTATGTCAAAGAAGGGTAATTATTTTTCTTTCTTATGTGTTCCCGATTCTCTAAACCATACTTAGGCTGAGACAGAGAAGCATTCACACTCTTATCCAATTTGATTTTTTTCCTAATTCACCAGGCCTCAGAGCTAGTATATGATCTATGGTTTCATGAAAACCCCGGGTATGTTCAGCATTACAGTGGAAATCTACCTTGTGAGAAAAGATTAATTACATTTTTTCATCTTCCTTTATTCTTTTTGCTACATGGTTATTTTTAAACAAAAGACTATGTCAGCTATAATAAGTTCTTCAAGTGATAAAGATTAGAACTAGTATTTGTGAATATTTTAAAGTGTTGACTGAAATATCCTCCTTACCATCACTTACTTCCTTCTTTGCCTGACTTCATTCCCCTGCACTTAAACTTCTTTGATTTTCTTTTCTTGGGCCTTGGGACCTTTCATTCCAGGGCAGGCATCCAGAAGTTGATCATTGAATGTTATCATTGTAGGATTGGAAGAAAAAAAGAAAGGCAGCAAATCCTTGGCTTTTAAACTCAAAGGCTTCACATCCTATACAAGAAGGAAGTATTTAGGAAGAATATTTGTTATCCAGTTCAGAAGTCCCCCGACTCCTGGCAGAGCTCCTCTGAACTGTAGAAGGGAATAGAACAGAAGAGAAAGCAAGATAGGAAGCTGGGGGTTACAACTTCTTTTATAGAATTTGTGTTTTACTCTGAATTAAACAGCATGCTGTAAAAATGTTGAGAAGTAAAGCAGTCCTTTGCCTTTTCAAAGTATCATTCTGCCAACTGTGGTAAATACAGACTGAGGGGGCAAGGATAGTCACAATGAGAGCAGTTAGGAAGCTATTGCTGTAATCCAGGCAAGGGATGATAGTTGAGCACAAGTGATTGGATTCTCAATGTATTTTAAAGGTGGAGGATTTCCAACAGGATTTCCTACTGGACTGGATGAAGGATATGAGAGAAAGGGAGGAGTTAACCTACTCAGATGGGGTTGGAGGACGATCAGGGGATTGATCTTTGGTATATGATATCTTAAATTTGAAATGTTTATCAGACAGCCAATTGGAATTTGAGCATAGAGTTAGCTATGTGAGTCTGGAAGGACCTTGAGTAGAGATGTTAATTAAGGAGCTTTCAACATAGAGATAATATTTTAAGTCAGGAGCCTCAATTGAAAACTTGTTCCCCAATAATATGTTTGAATAATCTTCTAACAGTCTCCATCTTGCAAATAACAACCATAAATTCTAAATAAAATACCAAAAGCAACTACTACAAAGGCCCCAAGGAGTTAACAAACCAGGTAGGTTATGAAGGAAAATTGAAACTTGTAAGAAGTAATGGTATTGGGTGAGTTTCCTCATTTTTACAGCTTTTAGCTTGAGTACCATCTTTAGTGGTTTCTGCAAGGACTGTTTTAAGCTACAATAGAAAACCTCAAGTTTTTCTGGCCTGAAGAATCAGAAGACAGAGTTTGGGGCAACCACAGAGAGTAAGAAGTGAATGAGGAAACAGAGCCAGAAAAGGGGAGCTAGGCCTACTCCCTGTGTATAAAATCTATGAAATCTCTGGCTGCCACTTGAACCATATATGTTTGAAAAAGATTTTGGCTAAAGACAAAAGAAATGAACTGACATTTGAGCTACCTTGGTGAGATAGTTTGTAGTTTGAATCCAATTAAATTAACTCTCTGATGAAAAATTTTTCTACTTTTTGGAGGAATAAAATATAGAGTTTATGCAAAATAGCATTTACGATATCCTAAGTGCGATTTGAAATTATTCAATGTATGAAGAATCAGGAAAATGTGACTATTTTAAAGAGAAATAACAAGCAGTGGAGGCCATCTCAGATAATGAAGATGCTGGAATTAATAAGCAAGGATTTTAAAGTAGCTATTTTAACTGTACTCAGTGAGGCAAAGATGCTTATAATGGATGAAAATATAGGAAATCTTAGTAGAAAAACAAAAAACTTAGAGAATCCAGTGAAAATTCTAGAACAGAAAAACAGTGTTTCTGATTTAAAGAATTCCCTGGATGTGCTTAACAGCAGACTGGAGATGACAAAGGAAAGGGTCCATGAACTTGAAGAAAGATCACTAGAAATTATTCCGTCTGAAAAAGCAAAATAATAAAGATCAGAAATTTTAACAGAGATTTAAGCATCTGTGGGCAATAGCAAAAGTCTAACACAATTGTAACTGGAGCCCAGAAGAGAGGAAAGAGAATGGGCCAGAAAAAGTATTTGAAGAGTAAAATGGCTGAAAGTTTCTCCAATTTCGTGAAATATACAATACTACAGATTCAAGAAGCTAAGCAAAGCCAGATCAAGGTAAATATAAATCAGACTATGGTCAGCATTGTCAAACACATGAAAAACAAAGGTAAAGAGATTATCTTGAAAACAGCAATAGAAAAATGACTCATTAGCTACAGGGTTGTAGTGATTTGTAAAACCACAAATTTCTAATCAGGAACTACAGATGCCATAAAGTGATGGAACAATGTCCTTAAACTACTAACATGAAGTCCTGGAACTACGTAGGATCACTAAGAAAGTAGAGAAGAGGAAGCAAGAAATTAGATAAAGTGTTAAGAAAGAAGGAAAACTAAGTGGGAAATATCCTGGAAAATGTTTTGAGAATGAGGCTGTAGTCAGCTGTGTCAAATTCTCTATTATGTCAAGGGCAGAGAATGACCATTGGATTGAACAACAAGGATGTCAGTAATAATTTTGACAGGAAAAATTTTGGTAGAATAGTGAGCTTAAGGCTTGATTGGAGTGGGTCTAAGAGAATGAGAGGAAAGAAATTGAAAATTATAAGTAAAGGCAATTTTCAAAGAGTTTTGCTGTATAAGAAAGGGAGTAGTAGTCAATGTGGAGACTGGGGTCAAGAGAAGGTTTTGTTTTGTTTTGTTACATGCTAATTAGAATAATCCAGCAAAAAAGCAAAACAAAAGTGATAATTTTGATAAGAAGGGAAAGAACTGGGCAATGTTATCAGGTCTGTAGGAAAAAAAACAGCCAGTTGAGTTAGAATAAAAATCATGCACATAAATATATGACTTTATTCTCTTATCCCCTCCATCTTGGGCAAAGCTTGTTGCTCCCCAGGCTTTACTATTTACAATTTAATCATTTGTCAGTGCAAATATTTGAAAAGTATGTCCACTAAAAATTACGTAAAATTCTATGATTTTATAAAATAGTAACTTTGATTTCTTTGTGTTTTTAATTCTGGACATTCCCCAAAATATGAGCAGTATATATTTCACAAATTGTTTTTTAAGTGATTCTAAAACTCTGAATATATTTTTGTAATAACATTGATGTTATATGAGATAGTTTATCCTGAGCAGTCTACAAAATCTTGTAAAATAGCTGAATTGTAATACTCATTATCTGAGAAGTCTCAGCTATTCAGATTTTTATTTCTATGGAAAAACTTATTCTAGTTTTCAACCCAAGATTCTGGAACACATCTTCCATTGTGAAGTGGGCTTAAAGGTGGGAGTGGAAACAAAGCCTCCTAGTCAGACTCCCCACCCTCATCTTCCAGCAGTGAGGGTAAGCCATCGAAGTTCTCATGGCACCAAGGATTCAAGCAATGGGGTAATGGAGATCCTGGACATTTATTTTCTCACCAGTGAAAATTAATGAAGAGCCAGTAGTTACTACAGCAATAGTGATGAGAAGGAAGTTTTAGCAGCTTGTGTTGGTGAGTTCTTGGTTATGTGGCTATTTGTACCGTATATATAAGGGCGTGTCAAAGTCTTTGTGTGGTGCTGTGTGTCTGTGTCACACTCATGCATGTATGCTATTATTCTCTGTATACTGAAGTCCTGTTGACCTGAAAACCCAACAAGTAAAAAATGTCAGTGAATAAACTTTTGTTCCCATCTTTGCTTTTATGATTAAGAGAGAAATGTTCATTAGGTAGACTAAAAGCATATTTATTCCCACATATGTTTTAAAGTATATACAGGAAAACTCCATTTCCTATGCATTCTGCACCTATGAGATTATGCAATGATAATGATACATGTGTTTAATGATGATGCTCAGAGCAGAGAAAAAATCCTGAAATGAATTCTGACTCATCCATAGTTGAATTATTTTCAGCATAGATTCAGTACTCCTGTAAATCTTTGAACATTGATAAGGCATATAATTCTTGGGTAGAAGGAATATTAACTAGAACAGCTCCCAGCTACAGGGGTGAAAACTTAAGGTTGTATCCTTAAGTGGAGAGACACTTTATTTAGACCTATTGAAGTAATTTTTTTTTAAACTTTTCTTTTTGATCTTCTGGGTCATCATTATATCTGTCTCCATTAACTATTTTCTGCCTGTCTTGAAATGTAAAGCTGATAGTTTTAGATATACTTTGGACTTTAAGAAGGTGTATTTGCCTATTTGTGAGGACGCCAAATGACTTGAAACTTGCTGGTTGGCATATATGTATATATATATCTATATATAGACACACACACCCCTCAAATGCACTAGAGGAGCACTTGAGTTCAGAAGGTTTAGAGTCATTGTAATTACGATTCGCTGAGAGTAAGAATTATAGCTAAGTAATTTTGTTTTCTTGTTTCAAAAGAAATGGGTACACAGATGTATATTCTGAATACTTACAGGGTCTTAATTGCCTGCCACGAGGTAGTATTTAGGAGTGTGATTAGATGGGTTAAGACATCTGGAGAAAGGAAACTTCTAAGTAAGAGGCGATGTACTGGTTAATGCTGGTTCTGAGATTGAATTTAAGATTTAGCATTCCCCATTTTTAAAAAAGGTTGTATATGGTTTGTACACACATTGTTAGAAACTGAATTGTTCACAAATGATATATTTTATGCTGATTCATTGGCATTGTTTCTATAATAGTATTTGCTACTTCAAATCTTTATTTTCAAAAACTGCACAGACATTCTTAAATTCCAAGATCTCTTCTCTATAATCTTGTTCTTCTAAGATATCACTGGTGCTGTGATTGGGAGTTATTTGTTCAATCATGACCTGTGGGGCTTTCATAACCTCTTATAAACTTAGGTGCCAATCACCAGGCTGGATATAATTACGTTTTGGTGATTTCTTTGAGCTTTGAAGGCTAATGGATAGCCTCAAGTATTTAAATAACTGCTTGAACTTTCTTAATTGATACAAACTGTCTGTAATAATTCCACTTTGTCTAGTATGCCACCTGAACAGCTTTATCTTAGGTTTATATACTTAATTGATAGTATTCAATGGTACATGATATTTATATGAACCTTTGTCATATTGAACTCTATATGAGATCATCATTCTAAGTTATATTTTAAAGCTGTGTATCAACTTCAGAAACTAAAACTCAGGAATCAGTGTTTATATGCTAGATCAGCAAATTTAATATTTCATATCAGTTTTGTTAGCATTTGTAAATATACTAAAACACAAATGATTTTTCCTATTTTTTTCACATTGCAAATTTATATGGACACATATTTATGTTTCAATTAAAATAAAAGTAGCCGTGTTAATCTTATGAAAACCATACCAAATGATCTAATATCTAATTATAATGAATAATTATTTGAAGACTTTTAATTTTCATTGAAGGGTTTTATTGATTTTCTACATTAAAAATAATCAAGATGTATTTGGAGGAATAA
>NC_048218.1:38634757-38644925 GCF_002007445.2 Ailuropoda melanoleuca
AGCCAGTTGAGTTAGAATAAAAATCATGCACATAAATATATGACTTTATTCTCTTATCCCCTCCATCTTGGGCAAAGCTTGTTGCTCCCCAGGCTTTACTATTTACAATTTAATCATTTGTCAGTGCAAATATTTGAAAAGTATGTCCACTAAAAATTACGTAAAATTCTATGATTTTATAAAATAGTAACTTTGATTTCTTTGTGTTTTTAATTCTGGACATTCCCCAAAATATGAGCAGTATATATTTCACAAATTGTTTTTTAAGTGATTCTAAAACTCTGAATATATTTTTGTAATAACATTGATGTTATATGAGATAGTTTATCCTGAGCAGTCTACAAAATCTTGTAAAATAGCTGAATTGTAATACTCATTATCTGAGAAGTCTCAGCTATTCAGATTTTTATTTCTATGGAAAAACTTATTCTAGTTTTCAACCCAAGATTCTGGAACACATCTTCCATTGTGAAGTGGGCTTAAAGGTGGGAGTGGAAACAAAGCCTCCTAGTCAGACTCCCCACCCTCATCTTCCAGCAGTGAGGGTAAGCCATCGAAGTTCTCATGGCACCAAGGATTCAAGCAATGGGGTAATGGAGATCCTGGACATTTATTTTCTCACCAGTGAAAATTAATGAAGAGCCAGTAGTTACTACAGCAATAGTGATGAGAAGGAAGTTTTAGCAGCTTGTGTTGGTGAGTTCTTGGTTATGTGGCTATTTGTACCGTATATATAAGGGCGTGTCAAAGTCTTTGTGTGGTGCTGTGTGTCTGTGTCACACTCATGCATGTATGCTATTATTCTCTGTATACTGAAGTCCTGTTGACCTGAAAACCCAACAAGTAAAAAATGTCAGTGAATAAACTTTTGTTCCCATCTTTGCTTTTATGATTAAGAGAGAAATGTTCATTAGGTAGACTAAAAGCATATTTATTCCCACATATGTTTTAAAGTATATACAGGAAAACTCCATTTCCTATGCATTCTGCACCTATGAGATTATGCAATGATAATGATACATGTGTTTAATGATGATGCTCAGAGCAGAGAAAAAATCCTGAAATGAATTCTGACTCATCCATAGTTGAATTATTTTCAGCATAGATTCAGTACTCCTGTAAATCTTTGAACATTGATAAGGCATATAATTCTTGGGTAGAAGGAATATTAACTAGAACAGCTCCCAGCTACAGGGGTGAAAACTTAAGGTTGTATCCTTAAGTGGAGAGACACTTTATTTAGACCTATTGAAGTAATTTTTTTTTAAACTTTTCTTTTTGATCTTCTGGGTCATCATTATATCTGTCTCCATTAACTATTTTCTGCCTGTCTTGAAATGTAAAGCTGATAGTTTTAGATATACTTTGGACTTTAAGAAGGTGTATTTGCCTATTTGTGAGGACGCCAAATGACTTGAAACTTGCTGGTTGGCATATATGTATATATATATCTATATATAGACACACACACCCCTCAAATGCACTAGAGGAGCACTTGAGTTCAGAAGGTTTAGAGTCATTGTAATTACGATTCGCTGAGAGTAAGAATTATAGCTAAGTAATTTTGTTTTCTTGTTTCAAAAGAAATGGGTACACAGATGTATATTCTGAATACTTACAGGGTCTTAATTGCCTGCCACGAGGTAGTATTTAGGAGTGTGATTAGATGGGTTAAGACATCTGGAGAAAGGAAACTTCTAAGTAAGAGGCGATGTACTGGTTAATGCTGGTTCTGAGATTGAATTTAAGATTTAGCATTCCCCATTTTTAAAAAAGGTTGTATATGGTTTGTACACACATTGTTAGAAACTGAATTGTTCACAAATGATATATTTTATGCTGATTCATTGGCATTGTTTCTATAATAGTATTTGCTACTTCAAATCTTTATTTTCAAAAACTGCACAGACATTCTTAAATTCCAAGATCTCTTCTCTATAATCTTGTTCTTCTAAGATATCACTGGTGCTGTGATTGGGAGCTATTTGTTCAATCATGACCTGTGGGGCTTTCATAACCTCTTATAAACTTAAGTGCCAATCACCAGGCTGGATATAATTACGTTTTGGTGATTTCTTTGAGCTTTGAAGGCTAATGGATAGCCTCAAGTATTTAAATAACTGCTTGAACTTTCTTAATTGATACAAACTGTCTGTAATAATTCCACTTTGTCTAGTATGCCACCTGAACAGCTTTATCTTAGGTTTATATACTTAATTGATAGTATTCAATGGTACATGATATTTATATGAACCTTTGTCATATTGAACTCTATATGAGATCATCATTCTAAGTTATATTTTAAAGCTGTGTATCAACTTCAGAAACTAAAACTCAGGAATCAGTGTTTATATGCTAGATCAGCAAATTTAATATTTCATATCAGTTTTGTTAGCATTTGTAAATATACTAAAACACAAATGATTTTTCCTATTTTTTTCACATTGCAAATTTATATGGACACATATTTATGTTTCAATTAAAATAAAAGTAGCCGTGTTAATCTTATGAAAACCATACCAAATGATCTAATATCTAATTATAATGAATAATTATTTGAAGACTTTTAATTTTCATTGAAGGGTTTTATTGATTTTCTACATTAAAAATAATCAAGATGTATTTGGAGGAATTTGGGTTCATAGCTTATTTTCCTTTAAAAAAATCACCTCATGTAATGTACAGTATGTATTGATCAGAATATATAATATAGATTGTTACAACAGAAATTGTGAAAATAAAAGGCATTATAAATAAGAAAACATTTTTTGGAATTTCTCATTAAGAATTAACCTTAACATTTTGGATTTGCGACTAGATATTTCTGAGTCTGAATCCTTGTTTTGCTGTGTGACTGCCATGTGACATTTGGCAAGTTATGACACTTTTATGAATAGCTGTTTGCTTATCTATAAGATGGGAAATAATTATGAAGACTACAATAATTATCTAAAATACTCAACCCCTCTTGATATTTCATGGGCAGTCAATAAATGCTACCTTATTTTCATTAACATAACTGTTAGTGTCATTATCACAAGAAATGCCTTGTTACTTTTTAGTTTCATCTTGATTATAAACAGAAATTATGATCTGGTTTGGCTTAAGATGACCTTGAATTATTTCCAAAAACAAAGTAAGGCCCTGAAGTATTAAGATATGATACCATTAATGTTATTTATAAGAATATTTCAGAAAATCTGAAGGCAATTCGTCTTTCTGAAAAATAACTATTTGAGGCAGGTACCATTTTTGAATGTATACATTTTGGTATGTTTGAAAATAATGGCAATGTTCTAGAATTATATATTGCATATTTTTATTCATTGTATTCTGTCTCTTAATGAGTACATTATGTAAAATCATGTAAGTCATTAAATAGGTATTATTAAATATAAGTCATGAAACTTAGATCATTCTCAGATTGCCTGCCTGTATACTAGCCAAGCAAGTTTTGGTGTTAGTGTTGTTTGATAGTTTTTATTTGAAGAGATGTTGTGTGTGTGTGTATATTTATATGTGTGTCTTTTTTTTTTTGAACATTAGCAACTAATATACCATAGTAAAAAAATCTTTGAAATAAATCTTTGTTACAGTGTGTTATAGATATACGATTTGAGGGTTCTGTGTGACTACTAAGAAATCCTTTAGAATTGGGAAGCATACCTTACACTCAGAAATTTTTTATTAAAAAATGAATTTTTTTAAAAAGCAAATAGAGTCATTTGCATGTATCTTCCCCCATTGTTAGAAAATAAAAAGAGTAAGAGTCATGGTTTTAAAAAAAACAAACTCTATATAAATGACCCTGCTACATCCATTAGCTCTTAGATACAGGTTGATTAATTTTGCAAGTTGATAATTTTCGTGTGTATTATTTCCATCCAGGAATTGATGGATATAGAAGAGCCATTTATGTGAAATTTTTCTTTTCTACTGGTAGCCACTAGTCATACGGAACTATGAACATTTGAAGTTTGGCTTGTGTGACTGAGAAATATAATTACAAATTTTATTTTCTATTTATTTATATTTACATTTGAACAGCCGCATGTGGCTAGGGGATGCTTTATCGGACAGCACAGTTCCAGATTCATGAGCAGTCTTCATATATGGTTTACACTTATGCCGTGGCTTGCTGTTGACAATGCCCAGGGTACAAAGTGCCTCGGGGTGGCATATTCCTAAACCTATCTCCTCATCTTACAGACATGGCCCATGCAGAAGATTACAAAACAGCATAAAGGCAGAGATGAGACTCAGATCTCCAGATATTATATCCCAGTCTCAGAATACCCAACAGAACTTAATTTCTGATTTCCTTATGACAAGTGATAAACTTGGTAGATGGTGATAATGATCTTCAACAACCACAATAATTAAACTCTATGTCCCGTTCTGTGGTGTGCTGATAAGAAATGAGAAAAAGGAGACAGAATAAAGGGAACATTTTTATAACTAGACTCTGCTTCTTATCTTTCCAGTGAGTCTGTTGACAGAAATGGCCATATTCTTAATAAGCATTATCCCTGGGCTTGGTTACAAATCATTAGCTGAGTTAATTATGTGAAAGTCACTAATTTGAGTAACACAGTCCTATTTGATAAAGAATGACATTGATGTATAAATCAAAGTGGGCAACTTTTCAGGATTTTCTGTTAATAAAATATAGACTATTTTAATAATAGTAAATTCTTGTTACAGTGAAGTATACAGGGTCAGTAATTTGGGCATCAAAGGGCCATTGCACATAAATTACTAAACAAATGCCAAAAGCCATCTAGAGACTGAGACAAGAATCTTTATGTCCACTTTTCAATTATATACTAGCTTCTTGATATTTTGTTCTTTTGCTAGAACAGAATATCAAACACCTAGCATCTGAGAAGCAAATAACTGCAATGTGAACTTCAAAGTTACCTTACCTATGATGGAACACAGAAGAAATTGCCACATAGTTGTTTTCATTTTCCCAGTTTAGATTTCACAACGAATCTCCCAGGTCAATCCATCATTCCCTTCTGTTATTAAGATTTGTTTATAGGAGGGTGCATAATAAGAAATTCTGATCCCTGGCATTTCAATAAGAATAATTTTGGCAGTGTTTTACATGATTAAATTTTTAAGATTTCATGACTTCTAGTCCCAAGTGCTAAAAACTTTTTGGTAGAAATTTTGTGGATACTAAAAACATTTCTGCTAGAAATTGGAACTAGGCTCAAGTTCTATTGAAAAGATATTCTTGAAATTAGCAGTAGTAAACTGTTAACTATCTGTAGGGGTGGGCCCATCTTATGTTAAAAATGGTTTATAATATTTTGGTGATACATATGAAATAATTTCTGTCACCAATAAAATTTTGTTTGTGGAAAGGGAAAATGCTCTGAGCTTTAAATGTTTATATATTTTGAACTTGCCATGAAGGCATGTGCTTTTTATTTCCTTGAGACATTGTTTTAAAATCCTCTGTTTAAAAATGTTCTTCTCTGAGCTTTAGTAATAATTATAGGTTTATATGGAGCAGCTAAATCTTGGGCAGAAAAGAACAGAAATAATAGCAAGAGAGTTTCCGAGTTTGGAAGAACTGAGCCCAAAACTGAGTTTAAAGTTAAATAAATGTCCAATTTGGATATCTTTGGACTTGATATTCTAATTCCTTTCTTGTTATGCAACTGTTTTATCTTTGTAGGTAACCTATGACTATAAAACTGACTGACACTCGTTTAATTTTGTTGTCTCCTCTTCAATTGGAGAGGTCCCTGTTTAGAACTACAGGATATAAGGGCAAGCATACACATTACTTCTAATAAATTAATAATGAAGAGAGAGCTATCATTACTACATTGTAAATTATACAGTAAGTCTTAGGTGATTTATTTAGTAGCTTAAACACCTAGGAAATTTCACTTGTTGGCGGCAATTGGAAATGCGTATTAATTGCATGCTCTGTCCCACATCTGAAATAAAAGGAGAATGTCAGGAATAGATTAATTCTGGTTTCCTTTTGAATATCATATTTTAATTTCTTTTATGTTTCTTTAATCTTTTTAGCAGTGCTTAAGGATTTGGAAGATGTTGATTAAAGCGTTTCCTCTGATTAATTATATTTTGGCTTTCAACTGTTTTATTTTATTTTAAAATGAAGTGCACACACATTGTCTGGATTATATGAGCATCTGCTCTTCCCAGTCTCTGCAAATATTTATATAAATCTTACTGCCACCCTGTTCCCTCCAAGTTCTCACTGCTTAGCTAATCCTGATTGCATCTCCTCATTAAGCCATCTTCAGGATATGAAAACATAAATAAAACAGACTAACAGCCTGCATTTCAGGGATATTTGTGTGCATGGCTTACCATTTAACTCATGTTATTAAATTCTCAGAATTCATTCTGAAATTATAGGGTTTCCTTTACCTCTGCTTTCTCTATTTATACATCTGATTATTATTAACCCAAGAACTATTTTGGTCATAATGACTAGGACTTTACAGAAAAGATATATGATTTTTTTTTTTTAAATAAGGTTTATGAGGTTAATATGACTGGAAATTTAGAAGTTAGTAGGCGGCTTAAAGGTGATGCATAGATGTTGAATATCTCCTGGGTTTTTTTTTTTCCCCTTTAACTATCCTTCCTGTTTGTTTCTTTCTTTGTTATTTATCGATGGGTTCAGAGAATAAAAGATAGTACCGCGCCACAGGGATGGAATGCTAGTACTTACTATAAAGATTGTCCTTCACCTGGGTTTCCTTAACTAATTATGGCTTTCATTTGGGGACAGTACTTTAATCTGGGGTCTTAGCTTTATTTCATGCTTTGATACCGAATGAGAGACATCTATTCGACTTCATTTTACAAATTGTCCTTTGACCATGTAGTTTCTGTAGACAGAATGATTTTTTTCTTGATAGTAAATTTCTAAGACTGAGAATTTCTGTTCTTGCAGCTTTATGTAATTATGTTCAAAGGGGTTTGAATTAAAATGGAACAGATGTGTCCATCTTTAATTATGGTGTAACAAATTGTGTTACTCTAAGGCTTTATTAAGTGAAACGCTCATCTTTATGTAATAATGGGTCAGACAGTTTCTAAATGATATCAGTGAACACAGTGTATTGCCTATTTCACTTAGACTTCAAAAGGACAGTTAAAACTCAGAGGCTCTGCATATAGAATCAGAAGACAGTATAGAAAATAGGCATAATTTGTTATTTCAAGTTAAGTGAAAACAATTGTTAGAAACATAAGAATTTTAATGTCATCTAAAGAAGACCAAAAACGTAACATTTGACATGATAGATATATCTAAAGGGTAATGGAAATATTCAACTCTATTGGAAAATGTAATTTTAGGCTTCCTGAAAACTCTTTTGTATTCTTTTGTGTAGATACTCTCTTATAAATAAGTAGCCAGGATTTTTTTGTGGCGGTGGGGGGAGGGAGAAGAACCACTTCTAAGTCAGTACAAGAAAGTCTTTTTTAGAACTAGCTGGCAGCTACTTAGAGAACCAAAAATTAGCAAAAAGAATATGGGTAGGCACAAATCCTGTGATGCGAATCCCATCCCAATGTTTCCATTTCTGTCATTAGTACCACAATCCTTTTATGCTTCGGGGCATTTTCAACTCCTTATACTTTTTCCATTCCCCTAACCCAATCTGTCACCAGTTATTAATTTTATTTTTGATTATTTTTTTTTTACATACTCTCTCTGCTCCATGTATCATCACCACTGGTATTCAGGCTCCATTACCTCATACCCAGATTACTGCAATTGTTTCCTAATACATTTTCTTGACCCTTCTCTCCCCTTTCCATTCTCTTCTTCAATTCATTGCTAATCTAATATAAAATAATAATGCTATTATGACACATTATTTCCAAAAATATTGTGATAGATATAAATTATCTATTATACAAAGATACTTTTAGGTCTGGTCTTCAGGATCACCCATAATCTCTAAGCACCTTCTTACTACTCCTCAATAAAGCTGGTGATAGGATCTTGCTTTCGTAATGTCTTTCAGTAACTAAGCCCAGCCTCCACCAGGCAGGGTTGTTTATTTCATGTCAGAATACATACCTGTATTGTCACCTACATGCTCTTTGTTCAGCCTAGGATACTCTGGTGGCTTTTTCACTAAACACTTTCTTAAAAGCCAGATTCATCACGATTTTTTTTTTCCTTTTCTCACTTTTCCCTGTCTCTGAGTTGTCAATTCAGTTTTGACTCATACCCTGTGTTCTGAACTAGTTTTGAGTTTTCATAAAGATCTTAATCTTGTAAAATAAGGTCTAATTCACAGAGTGACTCAATGAAAAGTATACATTGGTTAATCAGTTGGCATGCCTTCTTTGAGGGATTCATTGCTAAGACTATTTGTGTTTAATGGGATGGACGGGCAAAAACAGGAGATGAGTTAAAGAAAAAATTTGGGAAATGAATATTTTATTTTATTGCAATGTCTATAAAATTGTTGGTCTTAAGGAAGCACATACACTAAATTCAAAGAGGAAAAAAAAATTGAGTAAATTTCACAGAGCTGTAGTAAACACCAGATGTTGAAAGAGGATCTTACCAGACTAGCCATCTTCATCTTTCATCTCTTAGAGACAAATTACAACAAAGAGCCAAGATAAACATTAAGAAACCATAGAGGACATTAAGTCAGAATGCAGAGCTACAGATTCCAAAACAGAAGACATACTCATGGAACAATTGTTAATGTGTCCCTTCTCAATTCAAGGGTGCTGCTCCATGTCCTGCTCCCATAAGGATCTTCTGGCCTCTGTCCTTTACTTCCCCTTCCTTCCCTTAGTAGACAGGCACACTCACATTTTCAGGATCCAAGGAAGGAAACAAAGCTTGATGTTTTGGGTCAATCAGGGTATCAGGATAGCTGATGCAGTTTGATTCTTTCTCCTGTAAATCCTCAACACAAAACTCTGGATTCTTATTTAAGGACTAACAGCACCATTAACTCTGATGAATTAAAAATAAGGTAAGAGCTACAACTGAGTTACTTATCTAATATTAGAAAACAACTTTTGATCATTGGCTTCCCTTGGTTCACTAAGCATATCTTTATGACCTGTGCATATACAGTACAGGGTTTTTCTNCACTAAGCATATCTTTATGACCTGTGCATATACAGTAGAGGGTTTTTCTTATCCTTTAATAACTAATGGAAGCAACATAAATATCATTTATATTAAAAAGTATGGAGTAGAGTAAATTAAAAGTAATATACGAAAGTGAGATGCTACAAATGACTAACATCTTATGACATCAAATAAATGAATGGCAAAGTGGACGTGGCTTCAGAGATATTGATTTATTGTCTTTTATTTTTCTAATCTCAAAATTATTACAATGTTTATTATAGAAAATTTGGACAGAGAGAAAAACACAAAATAAGAAACTTACCCTTACTCTCATTCTACCACCAAGTGAAAACCCCAGAGAATATATTGGTGATAATCTTACCAAGAGATAGCTTTGTATAGATAGACCTTTTCTATTCCAAAATGATATCACATTTATGCTGTTTAATAAAAATTTTTACTTAACAATATATGGTCATTTTTCATGTCAGAATAATATTATACTAGAGCTTTAATGACCAATTTAAAGCAACACTGAATGTAAGGTAGTTCCCATTTGCCCTATTAGAAGGCCAGTTTATTTAGTTCAAAGACACTTAAAATGACATATTTTAGCAAATACTAAATTCATTTTAAAATGCCAATTTTTAAAAATCTTATATTTCATGAAATGCCATTAATTTTCCATCACCGGAAACATTCTTTTGAATCACCAGCTTTTTACAGCCCATCATCTGTACTTTGTATCTGTTTATGATGCTGTTACTGGAAATTGTATCTCATGATATAAGTATTCATTTACATAACATTAAGACTTACAGTATTTTTGTTAATCTCCACAATATAATCATTTATCATATTGCTTTTAAAACTGATCTTGTTGGGGCACCTGGGTGGCTCAGTCGTTAAGTGTCTGCCTTCAGCTCAGGGCGTGATCCCGGTGTTCTGGGATCCTCTGCTGGGAGCCTGCTTCTTCCTCTCCCACTCCCCCTGCTTGTGTTCCCTCTCTCACTGGCTGTCTCTCTCTCAGTCAAATAAATTAATAAAATCTTTAAAAAA
>NC_048218.1:38650010-38662890 GCF_002007445.2 Ailuropoda melanoleuca
CTAATAAATTAATAATGAAGAGAGAGCTATCATTACTACATTGTAAATTATACAGTAAGTCTTAGGTGATTTATTTAGTAGCTTAAACACCTAGGAAATTTCACTTGTTGGCGGCAATTGGAAATGCGTATTAATTGCATGCTCTGTCCCACATCTGAAATAAAAGGAGAATGTCAGGAATAGATTAATTCTGGTTTCCTTTTGAATATCATATTTTAATTTCTTTTATGTTTCTTTAATCTTTTTAGCAGTGCTTAAGGATTTGGAAGATGTTGATTAAAGCGTTTCCTCTGATTAATTATATTTTGGCTTTCAACTGTTTTATTTTATTTTAAAATGAAGTGCACACACATTGTCTGGATTATATGAGCATCTGCTCTTCCCAGTCTCTGCAAATATTTATATAAATCTTACTGCCACCCTGTTCCCTCCAAGTTCTCACTGCTTAGCTAATCCTGATTGCATCTCCTCATTAAGCCATCTTCAGGATATGGAAACATAAATAAAACAGACTAACAGCCTGCATTTCAAGGATATTTGTGTGCATGGCTTACCATTTAACTCATGTTATTAAATTCTCAGAATTCATTCTGAAATTATAGGGTTTCCTTTACCTCTGCTTTCTCTATTTATACATCTGATTATTATTAACCCAAGAACTATTTTGGTCATAATGACTAGGACTTTACAGAAAAGATATATGATTTTTTTTTAAAATAAGGTTTATGAGGTTAATATGACTGGAAATTTAGAAGTTAGTAGGCGGCTTAAAGGTGATGCATAAATGTTGAATATCTCCTGGGTTTTTTTTTTCCCCTTTAACTATCCTTCCTGTTTGTTTCTTTCTTTGTTATTTATTGATGGGTTCAGAGAATAAAAGATAGTACCGCGCCACAGGGATGGAATGCTAGTACTTACTATAAAGATTGTCCTTCACCTGGGTTTCCTTAACTAATTATGGCTTTCATTTGGGGACAGTACTTTAATCTGGGGTCTTAGCTTTATTTCATGCTTTGATACCGAATGAGAGACATCTATTCGACTTCATTTTACAAATTGTCCTTTGACCATGTAGTTTCTGTAGACAGAATGATTTTTTTCTTGATAGTAAATTTCTAAGACTGAGAATTTCTGTTCTTGCAGCTTTATGTAATTATGTTCAAAGGGGTTTGAATTAAAATGGAACAGATGTGTCCATCTTTAATTATGGTGTAACAAATTGTGTTACTCTAAGGCTTTATTAAGTGAAACGCTCATCTTTATGTAATAATGGGTCAGACAGTTTCTAAATGATATCAGTGAACACAGTGTATTGCCTATTTCACTTAGACTTCAAAAGGACAGTTAAAACTCAGAGGCTCTGCATATAGAATCAGAAGACAGTATAGAAAATAGGCATAATTTGTTATTTCAAGTTAAGTGAAAACAATTGTTAGAAACATAAGAATTTTAATGTCATCTAAAGAAGACCAAAAACGTAACATTTGACATGATAGATATATCTAAAGGGTAATGGAAATATTCAACTCTATTGGAAAATGTAATTTTAGGCTTCCTGAAAACTCTTTTGTATTCTTTTGTGTAGATACTCTCTTATAAATAAGTAGCTAGGATTTTTTTGTGGCGGTGGGGGGAGGGAGAAGAACCACTTCTAAGTCAGTACAAGACAGTCTTTTTTAGAACTAGCTGGCAGCTACTTAGAGAACCAAAAATTAGCAAAAAGAATATGGGTAGGCACAAATCCTGTGATGCGAATCCCATCCCAATGTTTCCATTTCTGTCATTAGTACCACAATCCTTTTATGCTTCGGGGCATTTTCAACTCCTTATACTTTTTCCATTCCCCTAACCCAATCTGTCACCAGTTATTAATTTTATTTTTGATTATTTTTTTTTTACATACTCTCTCTGCTCCATGTATCATCACCACTGGTATTCAGGCTCCATTACCTCATACCCAGATTACTGCAATTGTTTCCTAATACATTTTCTTGACCCTTCTCTCCCCTTTCCATTCTCTTCTTCAATTCATTGCTAATCTAATATAAAATAATAATGCTATTATGACACATTATTTCCAAAAATATTGTGATAGATATAAATTATCTATTATACAAAGCCATACTTTTAGGTCTGGTCTTCAGGATCACCCATAATCTCTAAGCACCTTCTTACTACTCCTCAGTAAAGCTGGTGATAGGATCTTGCTTTCGTAATGTCTTTCAGTAACTAAGCCCAGCCTCCACCAGGCAGGGTTGTTTATTTCATGTCAGAATACACACCTTTATTGTCACCTACATGCTCTTTGTTCAGCCTAGGATACTCTGGTGGCTTTTTCACTAAACACTTTCTTAAAAGCCAGATTCATCACGATTTTTTTTTTCCTTTTCTCACTTTTCCCTGTCTCTGAGTTGTCAATTCAGTTTTGACTCATACCCTGTGTTCTGAACTAGTTTTGAGTTTTCATAAAGATCTTAATCTTGTAAAATAAGGTCTAATTCACAGAGTGACTCAATGAAAAGTATACATTGGTTAATCAGTTGGCATGCCTTCTTTGAGGGATTCATTGCTAAGACTATTTGTGTTTAATGGGATGGACGGGCAAAAACAGGAGATGAGTTAAAGAAAAAATTTGGGAAATGAATATTTTATTTTATTGCAATGTCTATAAAATTGTTGGTCTTAAGGAAGCACATACACTAAATTCAGGAAAAAAAAATTGAGTAAACTTCACAGAGCTGTAGTAAACACCAGATGTTGAAAGAGGATCTTACCAGACTAGCCATCTTCATCTTTCATCTCTTAGAGACAAATTACAACAAAGAGCCAAGATAAACATTAAGAAACCATAGAGGACATTAAGTCAGAATGCAGAGCTACAGATTCCAAAACAGAAGACATACTCATGGAACAATTGTTAATGTGTCCCTTCTCAATTCAAGGGTGCTGCTCCATGTCCTGCTCCCATAAGGATCTTCTGGCCTCTGTCCTTTACTTCCCCTTCCTTCCCTTAGTAGACAGGCACACTCACATTTTCAGGATCCAAGGAAGGAAACAAAGCTTGATGTTTTGGGTCAATCAGGGTATCAGGATAGCTGATGCAGTTTGATTCTTTCTCCTGTAAATCCTCAACACAAAACTCTGGATTCTTATTTAAGGACTAACAGCACCATTAACTCTGATGAATTAAAAATAAGGTAAGAGCTACAACTGAGTTACTTATCTAATATTAGAAAACAACTTTTGATCATTGGCTTCCCTTGGTTCACTAAGCATATCTTTATGACCTGTGCATATACAGTAGAGGGTTTTTCTTATCCTTTAATAACTAATGGAAGCAACATAAATATCATTTATATTAAAAAGTATGGAGTAGAGTAAATTAAAAGTAATATACGAAAGTGAGATGCTACAAATGACTAACATCTTATGACATCAAATAAATGAATGGCAAAGTGGACGTGGCTTCAGAGATATTGATTTATTGTCTTTTATTTTTCTAATCTCAAAATTATTACAATGTTTATTATAGAAAATTTGGACAGAGAGAAAAACACAAAATAAGAAACTTACCCTTACTCTCATTCTACCACCAAGTGAAAACCCCAGAGAATATATTGGTGATAATCTTACCAAGAGATAGCTTTGTATAGATAGACCTTTTCTATTCCAAAATGATATCACATTTATGCTGTTTAATAAAAATTTTTACTTAACAATATATGGTCATTTTTCATGTCAGAATAATATTATACTAGAGCTTTAATGACCAATTTAAAGCAACACTGAATGTAAGGTAGTTCCCATTTGCCCTATTAGAAGGCCAGTTTATTTAGTTCAAAGACACTTAAAATGACATATTTTAGCAAATACTAAATTCATTTTAAAATGCCAATTTTTAAAAATCTTATATTTCATGAAATGCCATTAATTTTCCATCACCGGAAACATTCTTTTGAATCACCAGCTTTTTAGAGCCCATCATCTGTACTTTGTATCTGTTTATGATGCTGTTACTGGAAATTGTATCTCATGATATAAGTATTCATTTACATAACATTAAGACTTACAGTATTTTTGTTAATCTCCACAATATAATCATTTATCATATTGCTTTTAAAAGTGATCTTGTTGGGGCACCTGGGTGGCTCAGTCGTTAAGTGTCTGCCTTCGGCTCAGGGCGTGATACCGGTGTTCTGGGATCCTCTGCTGGGAGCCTGCTTCTTCCTCTCCCACTCCCCCTGCTTGTGTTCCCTCTCTCACTGGCTGTCTCTCTCTCAGTCAAATAAATTAATAAAATCTTTAAAAAATAAAAAAAAATAAAAATGATCTTGNGGTGTTCTGGGATCCTCTGCTGGGAGCCTGCTTCTTCCTCTCCCACTCCCCCTGCTTGTGTTCCCTCTCTCACTGGCTGTCTCTCTCTCAGTCAAATAAATTAATAAAATCTTTAAAAAAAAAAATAAAAATGATCTTTTTTACCACAATATCAACTCTTGGAATTATGTGGTTGGACTCTGGGAATAACTATTAAATATGTTAATGTTCTATAATTCCATTTTTTGGCTTTAGTCATGTTAACTGCCTATCTATATCTGTCTCTCTATATCTATTTATCCGTCTGTCCATCTATCATCATCTATTTAAATATATACATAAACTAACTAACATTGATGAAGGCAATTTTGGGCTAATGTCTTCTCCCAATTCCTGCAATGCTATTCAAGACAAAGAAGTTAAGAAGACACTGTTTGGAAATATTGATTTTAATCTACTCATTTTTAGAGCGGGGCAGAGGGAAAGGGAGAGAGAGAATCCTAAGCAGGCTCCATGCCCAGTGCAGAGCCTGACTCGGGGCTTGATCTGATCTCATGACTCTGAGATCAGGGCCTGAGCCAAAATCAAGAGTTGGATGCTTACCTGTCTGAGCCACCCAGATGCCCCTCATTTTTTCTGAGGGATCATTTTGAGGAAAAGAAATTTACCTCATTTCGAGCATGTTGACTGTAGGAAAGGGGATGGTAGGGGAATGTAGGAAATGTGTTTGAGAGTTTTTTTTGTTTAACACTTGATAAAAACTTTATACTCTACAAGTTCTGCAGTCAGAATTTTTTTTTTAAAGAACANAAAGGGGATGGTAGGGGAATGTAGGAAATGTGTTTGAGAGTTTTTTTTGTTTAACACTTGATAAAAACTTTACACTCTACAAGTTCTGCAGTCAGAATTTTTTTTTTAAAGAACTTGAATCTGAAGTTGATTTTATAGATTATTTGACATAGTCCTTCTATTTTGTAAATAAAGAAATGGTGGGACTAAGAGGATAAATAACCTTCCCGAGTTCCATAGACATTTATAGGGAGCGTTTAAATAAGGCAGTTCTTCAGAAAGGTAGTTTATTGCTCTTTACTCAATACCATATTGAAAATACCATATTGAAAAGTCTGTAGACTTTTGTGTAAAACTCAGGAAAAGGTAGCTCCTATTATTATTAATTATTGCTAATATTATTATCATTTTCTAAATCTGTATTTGGTATAGAATGGGTGACTCTGGTCCAACAATTCTGGGTGATGGCGGTGTAAAAGTAGAATGGGGAAGTATAGACTATAATTCAAGCAGTTTGGCTGTGAATGATAGGGGCAAAGTGGGCATGCAGAGTGCAAAGGTTTTTTTGGTTTCTTTTAAATAGGAGAGCCTTGAACAAATGTTTGCTGTGGAGTATCCCTCTTAAACCCAGGCAAACGGAGCTCCGGCCCAGGGTCTTCACTTTAAAAAGACCCCCTTTGCCCTATTAGCCATATCTTTATCCAGGGCAAGGAGTCTGCTGTCCGAAGGGACACACCCTACTGAGGAGAATTCTGGGCCCAAATGTTTCTGATTATGTTTCTAGAAACTACATAGAGCTCTCCCCTTAATTTGTCCTCCTGCAGTAATTGGCTGCTAGGTCTGAGGGTGGGGGTGACTATGGAATAGCTGCTGGGAAGGTGGAGAGGTTGGGTAGGCGGGAACTCCAAGGAGTTTAGGAATTCTAAATTCACACCTGGCCTTCCAGATCATTGTAGAGCTATAGTTGTCAAAATAAGAAAATATATTCTAATGGTTTGTTAGCTGGATCAGTTTGTATTTTAACAGCTTTGAGGTATCATTAACATAAAATAATGTGCGCATATTCAAATTGCAGTTTGATGTTTTGACATATTTATATACCCATGAAACATCACCATAATCGAGATAGTGAATATATCCATTATCTCCAAAAGTTTCCCTTTGCCCCTTATAATGTTGGCCCTCCAGGTCTGCCTGCCTGCCATTCCCCTGGATAAGTACTTCTTTGCTTCCTGTCACTCTGGATTGGTGTGCATTTTCTGGGGTTTTATATACCACACATTCTTTTTGTTTGTTTGCTTTTGGTCTAGCTACTTTTACTCAGCGTAATTATTTTACGATTCATTCATGTTGTTGATTTTTTAATGGTTTATCTTTTTTATTGCTGAGTAGTATTCTGTTATATGGATATACTATGATTTGTTTAGTTGTTAACCTGCAGATGGGCACTTGTTCTCAGTTTTTGCCTGTAAAAAATAAAGCTTCTGTGAACGTTCTCAAACAAGGTTTTGTGTAGATGGATGCTTTCTTTTTCTGAGGTAAATACTAGCAAGGAAAGTGTTGGGTTACATAATATATGTTTAACTTTTTCAGAAACTACTGAACTGTTTTCCAAAGTGGAAATTTGATATTCTGACCAACAATACATGGGAAATCCAATTTCTCCACATGCTTAACAACATTTGGTATAATTAGTCATTAATTTTAGGCATTATAATAGGCGTGCAGCAGTATCTTACTATAGTTTTAATTTGCATTTCCCTAGTGACTAATTATGTGGGCATTTTTTTTCCATGCACTGTTTGGCATACACATATCTTCTTTGGTAGTGCCTATGCAAATCTTTTGTTTATAATTTAATTGGGATGTTTGTTTTCTGAGTTTCGAGAGTTCTTTTATATATTGTGGCTGAAAGTCTTTTATTAGATATATGCTATGCAGATGTTTTCTCCCAGTCTGTGGCATGTCTTTTCGTCTTCTTAATAGTCATTTGAAGAGCAGAAGGTTTTTTTTTTCCCCCAGTAAAGCTCAACTTTTTTCTTTTAGAAAAAANTTTTCTTTCAGAAAATTTTTTTTTAAAGAAATGGTGCTTTTGATGTCCTATCTATGAAATGTTGGCCTAACCCAAGGTCACAGATAGGTTTTCTCCTAGAAACTTTATGGTTTTAGGCTTTACATTTAAGTTTATGACCCATTTTGAGGTTATTTTATTTATTTATTTATTTATTTTGATATATGATACAAGGAATGGTTCAAAGTTTTGGTCCCATTTGTTGAAAAGACAATCCCTTTCCATTGAATTGCTATTACACTTTTCACCAAAAAAAAAAAAAATTCAGTTTTAAAAAAAATATTTGTAGAGATCTATTCTGTTTCATTGTTGTACGTGGCTATCTTGAAGCCAGTACCACACTATCTTGAATACTATGGCTTTCTAAGTCTTGAGATCAGGTAGTGTTAATTTTCCAACTTTATTTTGGCATTTCAAAATTGTTTTGGATATTACAGGCCCTTTATATCTCTATATAAATTTTAGAATTGACTTTTCAATTTCTACTAAAATGCCTGATGGAATTTTGATTGTGATTGCATTGAATCTATAGATCAGTTTGGGGAGACTTGATATCTTATGTTGAGTCTTCTGATCCACGAACAACTTTTATGGCTCCATTTCTTTAGATCTTTTAATAATTTCCTCAGCACCATTTTGCTTTTTCATTGTACATTTCACATCTTTTGTCAGACTTATCAGTTTCATTTGATAATATTGTAAATAGTTTTTTAAATTAGTTTTCTGTTGTTTATTTTTTTATATTTTATTTTTTAAAGATTTTATTTATTTATTTGACAGAGATAGAGACAGCCAGTGAGAGAGGGAACACAAGCAGGGGGAGTGGGAGAGGAAGAAGCAGGCTCATAGCTGAAGAGCCTGACATGGGACTCGATTCCATAACGCTGGGATCACACCCTGAGCCGAAGGCAGACGCTTAACCGCTGTGCCACCCAGGCGCCCCCAGTTTTCTGTTGTTTATTACTAGTATTGAGGAATACAGTTGATTTTTGTATGTTGATCTTGTATCTGGCAATTTGGTAAGTAATTTATCATGGCTAGGTGCTTTTTGGTAAATTCCATCAGACTCTCTTCCAGACAGTAATATCAACTGCAAATAGACAGGTTTATTTCTTTCTTTACATAAAGGTGCATTTTTTCAGGTGAATAATTATAGTAGCTAGAAACTCCAGTGAATAGATGTAGTAACAGCAGACATGCTTGTTTTGTTACTGAACTTAAAAAAAGTATTTAGTTTTTGTGCAGGATTTATGTTAGCTGTACTTGTAAAAAATTAGGAATGAGTATTAGATTTTGTCAAACGTTTTTACTACTACTACTGAGATTACAATTTTAAAAAAATTTTGGTAATATGGTAAGTTAAATTGATTTTCAAATGTTACAACAGCCTGCCTTTTTAGGTTAATCCCTTTTTAGTCGTGACACATTAATCTTTATATTCTATATTTTTTAATACTTTGTTTACAATTTTTGCACCTGTGTTCATGAGGAATACTGGTCTTTATTATTCCTTCTCCTTACTTTGGGCTTTTTTGCTTTTTACCCCCTAGTTTCTTAAGATGGAAACTGAGGTCATTGATTTGACTTCTAATATAAGCATTTAGTGCTATAAATTTTCCCATTAGTACTGCTTTCTTATTTTTTTAAAAAATTTACTTAGTTGAAAATATTTTCTAATTTTTCCTTAAGTTTCTTCTTTGATCCATGGGTTATACAGAATTATATTATTGTTTTTAAATATTTGATGATTTCCGGAGATTTCTAATTTAATTCACTTATGGTCAGGGAAGATTTTTATGGCTTGAATGCTTTTGAATTTATCGAGACTTGTTTTATGGTGTAAACTATGATTTTTCTTTGCAAATAGTGTTGCTCTTGAAAAGAATGTGTATTTTGATGTTGAATGGAGTGTTTCATATCTTTTTAGTTTATTAGGTTGCTTGAAGTTGTTCCACAGTAAATTGATTTTTTTAAATGTTATTTTTTCCTATCTTTCATTTTTAATGGTTCTATTATGTTCTCAATTTTGCTAGTTTTTTCTTTTACATTGCTTTATCTGCCTTTAATTCTATTCTGTGTATTTTTCATCGCAGTCATTTTAGTATTTATCTCTAGAAAGTAGATCTGGGCCTTTTTCATATCTTTCATGTTTCTACTGAATTTTATAATGTATTGAACACAGTTATTAAAGCCATTTTATTGTCCTTCTCTACTAATTCTAACACACCTGTGTTAGTTCTAGGTCAGTTTCATTTTGTTGATTCTCCTCCTCATGAATCATGCCTTCTTGCTTATTTGCAAGCCTGGTATCTTTGACATACATTGTGAATTTTACCTTTTTGACTGCTAGACATCGTTTGTATTGCTACAGATATTCTTGAACTTTATTCTGGCATACACTTAAGTTACTTTGAAATAGTTTGATCTTCTCTGGTTTTCCTTTTTATACTTGTTTGCTGAGGTTAAGTTAGGGTTAATTTTTTCTTTACCATTGAGGCAAGACCTTCCTGGGTGGTCCACCTCATTACCTGTAAATGATGAGATTTCTTAGTCTGGATGATGTGAAAAGGCCTCTTTCTCACCCTGTGTTAGTTGCAGGCATTGTTCCTGATGTTTTTTCTCCCCAGTTTTGGGTAATTTCCTCATGTGCATGCACTGATAACATCTCTGCTGAAATCTTAAGGGGCTCCTCTGCTGACGTCCAGGGTTCTCACTCTGTGAAATTCTCTCCTCTTTAGGACTGTCCAGTGAACTTCAGCAGCCTTTTTCTTCCTGTCTTACTCTTGCTATCTTCTCAGTTCAGGGGGTCCACTGGGGTCCTCCCGGCTTCTCCTTCCCCATATCATGGCCTGAGAACTCTCTCAAGACAGTAAATTAAAAAAATTGTAGAGCTCACCTCATTTGTTCCCTCTCTTAGTGATCACTGTCATTTGTTGACTGGTGTCCAAAGTTTTAAAAAACTTTTATGTATTTAAAAATCGTTTTATATGTTTTGTCTGTTTGTTGTTGTAGTTGTTATTATTAAGAGGGAAGATTGTTTTGGGTAGGATAGTATATCTAGTTGCTACTACTCCACCTTGGGTAGAATCAGAAGCTCTGTTAGCTTGATTCATAACTTTGAAATATTTAAAAATATTATATGTGTACCATTTGTGCTGGACTCAGCAAATATAATGGTGTATCTGGGAAAAAGAATTAATAGATGGGAAAAAGAGGGATAATTGATGTAATAACAAAGTCTCAAAAGGGAGGGCAGTATTATTCCTAAAATTTTTATAGAAAATAGATAATATAGGATATTTGAAGAATGTGATTTATAAAATGTGCTGTCAGTATTTGGAGATGTTGCTGTTTGTTGACATGTAAAAGGCTTACTGAACCATAGCAATAGCACAATTGCTTTTGGAGGTCTTACAGTCTTGATCTTAAAACCCAGTTATATATTTTCGCATCAGTTTTTAGCAGTCTTGGTGTAGAGCAGAGCAGCTAGTTGGCTAAATTTGCCTGTGTTTTATTTGGAGAAAATAAAATAATGAAGTACAGATTTTACCAGATATGAAAAAAATTAGGCGAAAGTAACGAATTTAGGAATAAATAAATGTATGAAAAAGAACTAATATTTATTTATCACCTACTGTGTTCCTCACCTACACTATGCTAAATGTTCCAGATTATCTTATTTTATTTTATCTTCATAAAAACTTTATTATGTGGGCATGAGTATCTGCTAGATTAAACATAATTTCATTTTCTTTAAATGAGGAAATTGAGGACTGTCTAAGTGTACACAGCTAGGAAGCAACTGATCCAGGATGTGGATCCAAGTAGAATCCAAGTAAACTGATTTAAGAGCCCACACATTTAACCACTGACTACATTGCCACTGAGGTTAAAATGGAAATGAATTAAAATACACAAGAGAGCTGGAAAGATTGAGGGTTGTGGTCAGAAAGCAGGATATTAATGTTAAAGATGCCGGACTCAAGTGATGTTGGATCTAAGGTGGGTGGCTGGAGTAGAGTGAAGTTAATGTAATTAGAATTAAGGTAATTTAAGAAAGTTTAGGCAGGGTAATGCATGCTCTTGGGTATTAAAATCACCCATGATACTGGCTGAATTTGAGGTAGAAAGTCAGACTAATGAAATCTTATATTCCTATTCTGTCATTCTGACTGGCTTTCTCTAAACCTTTAGGAAAATTCAAGAAGTTGAGGAATCCTAACATCAGACCCCTTATTTTAATCAGTTGAGGAAAGGTTCCCAGGTCCTCAACCTGCCAGCAGACAATCTAATAAATAGGTATACTTGCTTTTCTGGTGTTCTCTACTTGTCATAACTTCTGAAGTTATCTGGGCCTCAGTAAAAATTTCTTAATGTCATTGTTTGGGACTTAATCTCTATGCTGTGTCCCTTTTGGCTCCCTTGTTCAGGTACTTCATCAGGGCCAGAGAGGAATTTCAGCACATACTCGGAGTAGGGTCATCTCAAGTTTCCTGCCATAATAGGGGAATTCACCAGAATAAGTATATATTGAAGGGCCAAAGCTTGTAGAATCCCTAAGTTTCTTGCCTGCTTATTTAATATTTGTCAGTTAATCTCATGGAGTATTAGTTCTCCAATGTTATCTTAACTCAGTATTATTTTAATATAACATTATTGTTGTTAATATTTTTAAAACTCTTTTGCAAGGCTTATTTTTTTAATATAAACNAGTTAATCTCATGGAGTATTAGTTCTCCAATGTTATCTTAACTCAGTATTATTTTAATATAACATTATTGTTGTTAATATTTTTAAAACTCTTTTGCAAGGCTTATTTTTTTAATATAAATTCTCCTTGGAGAGAAGGAAAAGATGATGCCAATTTCAGCCTAAGAAAGGACACCATTATGGATTCTATACTGTACCTGATGAGATTATAATATAAAGATTAGTCCAAAAGTAACAGCATTTTGGCAGTACTCTCTTTCCCCTGATTTTGTTTAGCGTGGGTTTCCTGCTGTGCAGGAATTTGGTCCTCAGTGGATATTTTAAGCTCTAGCGCTTAGAGGTCCTACAGACCCACAGACCTGTGCCAGGTCATGGGTTTCCATTTGTGGCTTGTTCTATGATTAAAGTGCTTCAGAGCATATCAGTGACAAGGCAGTGTTGGCGTTCCAGTGCTGTCACTTTGTGTAATGGTTAAGCCACAGATGTATATGGGTATCATGTTGTCATCATGTTCTAGAGTGAGTTCACCAAAAACCAAATGGGGCAGGGAAGGCATAAAATCAACCTATAAGACAAATTAGGAAAGAGAAATTTGTTTTTCCAGAAGAGATTTGAAGTTTTCATGTCAGCGAGTCTTAAAGTTTGGTTTGTAAATGATTCTTAAAGTTGAAAACAAAATATTTTATTTCCTCAAGCAATAATTCTGTGTCCCCCATCATGTTTATATTTTAATAGGGAATGGATACATACAGGATAATTTGGAGTGTTAAAGTGATGACTGTTTTTTAGGATTAAAAAAGAGAAATAGGTAGTAATCATATTGAAGGGGGAGAGAGAGGGGCTAAGTAAAGGTGAAATGTGTAATTGGAGCCAACGCAGGGAACAAGGGACTATTTATTAAATATAATTAGTACTGTAAGTTAAAGTGTTCTTTTAAAAAAAACAAAAAATGGTTTGTGTTTCAGCCTGACCCCTTACTATTCTCAAGAGGAGCTT
>NC_048218.1:38664706-38668740 GCF_002007445.2 Ailuropoda melanoleuca
TCTCCTTGGAGAGAAGGAAAAGATGATGCCAATTTCAGCCTAAGAAAGGACACCATTATGGATTCTATACTGTACCTGATGAGATTATAATATAAAGATTAGTCCAAAAGTAACAGCATTTTGGCAGTACTCTCTTTCCCCTGATTTTGTTTAGCGTGGGTTTCCTGCTGTGCAGGAATTTGGTCCTCAGTGGATATTTTAAGCTCTAGCGCTTAGAGGTCCCACAGACCCACAGACCTGTGCCAGGTCATGGGTTTCCATTTGTGGCTCGTTCTATGATTAAAGTGCTTCAGAGCATATCAGTGACAAGGCAGTGTTGGCGTTCCAGTGCTGTCACTTTGTGTAATGGTTAAGCCACAGATGTATATGGGTATCATGTTGTCATCATGTTCTAGAGTGAGTTCACCAAAAACCAAATGGGGCAGGGAAGGCATAAAATCAACCTATAAGACAAATTAGGAAAGAGAAATTTGTTTTTCCAGAAGAGATTTGAAGTTTTCATGTCAGCGAGTCTTAAAGTTTGGTTTGTAAATGATTCTTAAAGTTGAAAACAAAATATTTTATTTCCTCAAGCAATAATTCTGTGTCCCCCATCATGTTTATATTTTAATAGGGAATGGATACATACAGGATAATTTGGAGTGTTAAAGTGATGACTGTTTTTTAGGATTAAAAAAGAGAAATAGGTAGTAATCATATTGAAGGGGGAGAGAGAGGGGCTAAGTAAAGGTGAAATGTGTAATTGGAGCCAACGCAGGGAACAAGGGACTATTTATTAAATATAATTAGTACTGTAAGTTAAAGTGTTCTTTTAAAAAAAACAAAAAATGGTTTGTGTTTCAGCCTGACCCCTTACTATTCTCAAGAGGAGCTTGCTTGCTTTCTTTCTTTCTTTTTTTTTTTTTAAGATTTTATTTATTTATTTGACACAGAGAAGGAATACAAGCAGGGGGAACAGCAGGCAGAGGGAGAAGCAGGCTCCCCGCTGAGCAGGGAGCCCAATGCAGGACTCGATCCCAGGACCCTGGGATCATGACCTGAGCTGAAGGCAGCCTCTTAACTGACTGAGCCACTCCGGTGCCCTCAAGAGAAGCTTTCTAATTTATAGGAGGGAATAGAAGAGCAAACCAAAGTGAAATAAGAGTCAAATAGTTGCTGAGTACACGGAGGCTCCATTTATGAAAGTTGTGCTTAGAGTGACTCTTAACCGGTGATGCGGCACTAGATGTTTAAGGTTGAGGTAGAGAAAGCATCGTGTAGGGACAGAGGCAGGGAGTGAGGAAGGGCTATGTGGGAGACGGTGCTTGAGCTCAGCGGCTTAGCACATGCTCAGTCTTATATTTCATGCATTGTTACCCTGTAGTGTTTGTAATTCAGATAAAAAAGAATCCAAAGATTGTAGAGATTAGAAACAAAAAGTTCTAAGGGAACCCCACAGTTTATACTTACATTTCCTTTTCAGTTAAAAATCTGTGTTTTCAAAACTGGACTTTAACTTTGTTGCATACAGCCCTTTGGAAAACAGATTCCTAAGTTTGAAAAGGTCAATGCAGACCTTTCACACCAACAAAATGCACACTTTCTTTCCCAACACTCAAGAATAGTTCTTTCGATGCTGCTGAATATTAAGGTAATGAAGAATTTCGATGTTATCTAAATTATTTGTTCTCTGGGCATATGAACTAATGCTAACTTGCAAAGGCTCATTGAAAAAAAACGCTTGGATAGCATTTAATAAAAAAATGCAAGTCTTTTGACTAATAGTAAGATTATAGTATTTGGTTCTTCTCCCAAGTAAACAGATTTGTTTCCAGGAATTTGAGTGATAGAAAAATGACCTTTAGCTACAGATCGTAATTAAAGGTCATTTTTCTATCACTCAAATTCCTGGAAACAAATCTGTTTACTTGGGAGAANTTCACACCAACAAAATGCACACTTTCTTTCCCAACACTCAAGAATAGTTCTTTCGATGCTGCTGAATATTAAAGTAATGAAGAATTTCGATGTTATCTAAATTATTTGTTCTCTGGGCATATGAACTAATGCTAACTTGCAAAGGCTCATTGAAAAAAAACGCTTGGATAGCATTTAATAAAAAAATGCAAGTCTTTTGACTAATAGTAAGATTATAGTATTTGGTTCTTCTCCCAAGTAAACAGATTTGTTTCCAGGAATTTGAGTGATAGAAAAATGACCTTTAGCTACAGATCGTAATTAAAGGTCATTTTTCTATCACTCAAATTCCTGGAAACAAATCTGTTTACTTGGGAGAAGAACCAAATACTTATGATCTGTAGCCAAAGGAAAAGAGAAGGAACTTTTCTGTTTGAGTCTAAGCCTTTGCTAAGGATGGGCAAAGATGTCCTTTGGAAATCTTCAACTACAAAGTTTACATACAAGATAGTCCCATTTATGGTTATGTGCATATTTAGGGTCGACTTTGAATTATAGGACTCCCACAGTTGAAGTGTCATTGGTCATACTCTCACAATGCAAAATCTTGGGACACTTGACAAAGCTACTGATCATGAGAAAGACAATAAACAGCAAAATTAGATCCTCAGAAGTTCAAGTAATAGACCAACCAAACATTCTGCAATGTAAGTATGTTTAAATAAAGATGCTAAAAAATAAAAATAAAAAAAGAAAAATGACCTTTAAACCTGTTTTTCAATGGAAGAGACTGTTCTATTGTGAAAATTCATATACAAATATTTTGGAGAATACAAATTTCCAAGGAATTATGGGGAGCAAAAAATTATGAGATAAACCATATGGACTTAAGCTGATATTACTGACATTTTTCTCTTATGAGTAAACCAGTTTTATAATGTAAATTTGAAAGGTTTCTATTCTAATGAATGAATTTCATTGTTAGCTGTTTTCAGCTAGATTGACTCATTTCTGCTATTTTTCAGTCAATAACCATTTGTTGAGGGTCTGTTAGCTGCCAAATCCTCTTCTAGGCACTGAAAATATAGTAGCAAACAAGATAATGTTTGCTTTCCTAGATTGATACACTTTCTGGGAAAAATAGATAATAAGAAGAAAAATACAATAGTATGATATCAAATAGTGATAATATGTTGAAAGGAGAAATTAAAATAGACCTTGGCTAGGTAGTCATTGAGAAGCTACTTTATCTAGGCTGGTTGGTGAAAGACTGTCTGAAAAGTCTGTATTTGAATTCAGATTTGAATGATGAAAAGGATGCAGTTAAATTAAGATTTGGGGGAAGAGGCCTAAAAACGAAGGAATAACAATTAAAATAGCATGAAGACAGGAACACGCTTGGCATTTTTATGGAATGGAAAGAAGGCCAGTATGCTTTCTTTCACAAGAAAGAGGAAAAAAATTCCAATAGTTAACTATTAGGACACTTTTTGCCTCTTATAGCCAGAAGCACAAAGGTCAGGTAGTTTTCAAGATTGTTTGATCTTGTCAACCGTATGCATGTGTTGCCTATTTTATCAGGAGTAGAAGTTCAAACATTTCTGTGCCCCGCATCTTGGTATGGAGTCATCAGGGAAAACACAGTGCATTCAACACTGGACTGGCTATAGAGGAGAGACAGTGCAAGACAGTTTCTCTAGTGGTGTTGGTCCTCATTGGTCCCTTTTGACCGCTGATAGCTACTGGCCTGCATACACCCTTTTTGTGCTACAGCCTGCAAGGGGGCAGATATAGCAGTGGGGTTGTCCAGGTGATATACGATTCACATGCTTAAGCAGAAACAGGAAAGGATATTCCCACACAAGGTGATAAGCCCCGCAGAGACTGTGATCTTTTGGTGAAGAAATATTCCAGGCCCAAGGCCCATCCTTAGGCAGTTTATGAGGTGGAAAGACTGCAAGCATGAGATTGCCTTTCCCAATAGATCCCATTATCAGGAACCCAGCGTTTTTTCCCTTCTTTTTGTCTTACTCTCCAGTATGTTTGCACTAACCTTTAATCTGTATCCCTTGAAGGTCCGTTCACTTTATGACTATATGATAAATGTCAGAGCTTCCTCATTGAAGTTCAGGGGGCAA
>NC_048218.1:38669961-38671915 GCF_002007445.2 Ailuropoda melanoleuca
CTCACAATGCAAAATCTTGGGACACTTGACAAAGCTACTGATCATGAGAAAGACAATAAACAGCAAAATTAGATCCTCAGAAGTTCAAGTAATAGACCAACCAAACATTCTGCAATGTAAGTATGTTTAAATAAAGATGCTAAAAAATAAAAATAAAAAAAGAAAAATGACCTTTAAACCTGTTTTTCAATGGAAGAGACTGTTCTATTGTGAAAATTCATATACAAATATTTTGGAGAATACAAATTTCCAAGGAATTATGGGGAGCAAAAAATTATGAGATAAACCATATGGACTTAAGCTGATATTACTGACATTTTTCTCTTATGAGTAAACCAGTTTTATAATGTAAATTTGAAAGGTTTCTATTCTAATGAATGAATTTCATTGTTAGCTGTTTTCAGCTAGATTGACTCATTTCTGCTATTTTTCAGTCAATAACCATTTGTTGAGGGTCTGTTAGCTGCCAAATCCTCTTCTAGGCACTGAAAATATAGTAGCAAACAAGATAATGTTTGCTTTCCTAGATTGATACACTTTCTGGGAAAAATAGATAATAAGAAGAAAAATACAATAGTATGATATCAAATAGTGATAATATGTTGAAAGGAGAAATTAAAATAGACCTTGGCTAGGTAGTCATTGAGAAGCTACTTTATCTAGGCTGGTTGGTGAAAGACTGTCTGAAAAGTCTGTATTTGAATTCAGATTTGAATGATGAAAAGGATGCAGTTAAATTAAGATTTGGGGGAAGAGGCCTAAAAACGAAGGAATAACAATTAAAATAGCATGAAGACAGGAACACGCTTGGCATTTTTATGGAATGGAAAGAAGGCCCGTATGCTTTCTTTCACAAGAAAGAGGAAAAAAAATTCCAATAGTTAACTATTAGGACACTTTTTGCCTCTTATAGCCAGAAGCACAAAGGTCAGGTAGTTTTCAAGATTGTTTGATCTTGTCAACCGTATGCATGTGTTGCCTATTTTATCAGGAGTAGAAGTTCAAACATTTCTGTGCCCCGCATCTTGGTATGGAGTCATCAGGGAAAACACAGTGCATTCAACACTGGACTGGCTATAGAGGAGAGACAGTGCAAGACAGTTTCTCTAGTGGTGTTGGTCCTCATTGGTCCCTTTTGACCGCTGATAGCTACTGGCCTGCATACACCCTTTTTGTGCTACAGCCTGCAAGGGGGCAGATATAGCAGTGGGGTTGTCCAGGTGATATACGATTCACATGCTTAAGCAGAAACAGGAAAGGATATTCCCACACAAGGTGATAAGCCCCGCAGAGACTGTGATCTTTTGGTGAAGAAATATTCCAGGCCCAAGGCCCATCCTTAGGCAGTTTATGAGGTGGAAAGACTGCAAGCATGAGATTGCCTTTCCCAATAGATCCCATTATCAGGAACCCAGCGTTTTTTCCCTTCTTTTTGTCTTACTCTCCAGTATGTTTGCACTAACCTTTAATCTGTATCCCTTGAAGGTCCGTTCACTTTATGACTATATGATAAATGTCAGAGCTTCCTCATTGAAGTTCAGGGGGCAAGAACATTAATTTCTGATTGTGTCTTAGAAGAAAGGGGAGGAAATTTCTCAGAAGCTCTGTCAACCCCTCCTCAAATGCTACCAAAAATCTTCCAAATGATCAGTGTTGAATTAATCACTGGTGAGGGGAATAGAATTACCCTGAGGTAAATCAGACCCACCTCTGGATATATCTGAGAATGTGGGAAACCCTGTACTTTCCACATTCCTGAGATATCTAGCTTGCATGTAAGAAAGAAGAATATGAAAAAAATCCAGGGGGATGGGTCCAACTGTTGGTTATGCAAGCTGTTGGTTGTCTGATACAGCTCTTAGGGCTATAGTGAACAAGGAGGAAAGTGGAAAGAAATGAGGCCAGGCATTTAGGCAGAGGGTAGATTATACAGAGTCTTATAGGATATTAAGTT